>NW_018127997.1:529552-594360 GCF_001952655.1 Monopterus albus
CATTCCAGCAGCTCTGCCCCCGCACAGGTCTAATTTCCAAAAGACCCTCTTTTTAGAGATGGAGCCAACGTGTGACTGCGGCATGTCAAGGCCTCAAGTTTATGGACCACTGTTTGATCTGCGCTCCTCTCTCAACGCTGTGAACTGTAATTGCGCATTGTTCTGTTGCATCGGTTTTTGTGCTCTTCTCATGTTTTAAAGGGTTTTTTGGTTTTGGACTGCTTTTTGTGTGAATTGCTCCTCCTCTCAGAGCTCCAAAGCGATCCTGGGACAGCGCCACCAACCTACGTTGCACCGCTCAGCTACCAGCGCTGCCTCATCGGGGAAACCACACACCGGACCCGGGATCTCTGGCACCAGTCTCCCCTCCCTGGACTACTCCCTGGGCCTGCGGCGCACTCAGCTGTTCAGGTCCCCAGAGTGACTACCAGAAACAATCTATACCATACCTGCTGCTTGTTCTTAAACTCTCTCTCTGTTCTTATTTAGCGAGCAACGCCTCTCATACACCCCGGGAAACAGTAGTCCAGTCAACTCAATGTGCCCAGCTGCCCTGAGATCAGCGGACGAGACCAGCTCTGTTTTGTTTGTTTTTGCGGAGCATTAAAGACGTTTTTCTTGTCTAGCCTGGGTTCAAAGCTGCATTGTTACAGGGTCCAAAACAACTCAACACACGGCTCACCGTAACAGAGATAATGTTTCAGTATGACTGACATCTAGGTATATTGTTCCACTACTTATTCTGACAGTAGTAATACCTGGTTAATTATGGTTAAAAATAATTATTACCACTTGTATGCATTTATGAAATGGTCATTAATAAATACATACTAAGTGCAAATACTTTACAGCGTCACCAATAGCATTAACAAATGGTTAATCAAAGGTAAGTAATGGTTATTCACAACCCTGACACATTTTTAAAGATCATTAATAAATGCGTAATTGTGAGTAAGTAATGCTTACAGTATACAGCGGGGGTGGACAAGTCAGGTCCTGGAGAGCTACTGCCATGCATGTTTCCAACTATCCCTGCCCTGCCCACTGCTGAACACCTGGATCATGTGTATTCAGTCAATCAGAAGCTGGAAGATACCACCTTAGACGAAGGTGGAGCGAGGACAGACAGTGAATTCATAGGTTGGAGGATGGACAAGTAAGTGGACAATTATTACTCTTAAATGAACATTAAAACAGTCTTCTCCTAATGAAACTGCTAAGCTGTGAACTTCATGAAATACATGTTAATATCTTTATCAACTATTTACTAGCGTTAGTTACCAAGAGACATTTAAGATATAATGCTTATTATTGTATCAACTAATGTTAGCAATGTCATTAAAAACTATTAAATAATGTATGAGTTAATACCTCAATTAACAAGAACAATAGTAAATGATTAGTTAATGCTTATTACTGCATTAAGTACTATTAATTAATGTACCCTTATTGTAAAGTGTTACCGATTGAGCTTACCAAACTGTCAGCCGTGCCATTGCATTGTGTGTAATGTAGGCACTCGGTTTTGTCAAATATTTACAGATTTGAAGTTTCCAGCTCAATAAATCTTAAGCAAAATGTTGCTAAAATACAACCGACGCCTCTTTTATTTCACAGCAATGTAGATAGCAAGCTACAAGCTCATTTCTATAAAAATGTGCTGTCTTCTGCTCCAGACAAATAACACTGGTCTCAATGTGCAGCTGGCTGTGAGACGAGTGCACAGGGACCATCTACAAAGGGCAACACTGAAAAGAGACAGGAGTACTATAAATTCAAGAACTTTACTCTTACCCAATGTAGTGTTACCAGAATTACTTCACACTTAAATGGTCGTCTGCTGGTTATACTTCTACCCATAGTTAGGAAAAGTATATTTTGTCATAATTTGGGGGAATTTTGATTGGGAAAAATATTCAGTAACTTTGCCCATATACTGTAGTGTCACCATAATCACTCATCATTATGGATAGACTAGAAACCCCAAGAAAACTATTCTCTATATAGGAAGCAGCATCAGGCAAGAGAAGTAGAGGAAGTTTTTGAAGAGGTGCGTCTTCAGTGTTCCAGGTGAGGTTGTAATTCGGGGTGGGGTGGGGGTCCTGGGTCCCTACCTCTGCCTTTGTTTGTGAGTAGCCTACTAGACCTACTTAAACCAGGGGACATGGAATATGGCCTTAATTAGGAACAGCTTTCTGGGTCCCGTAAAACATTTTTCATTCTGGTTCCGGTTGTAAGTATTTCAAATAACTGTTAAGTTCGGAAACTCTGAGAAATTCACATCCATCTGAAATCCGGGTATTTTATGTCCATGACTGCCATCTTCCCTAAAAAGAGCTTGAAGAAGGAGTGTGAAATTTACAATGCGCATTTGAAGGCAACATATTGAAATGAGGCCACTGTGGTCGGTATAATATCGTGGATGGGGGCGGGGTCTGATTACAGGTGGCCACCACACAGGTGTAAGGTAGAAAAATGTGCGACCTGAAAAACAAGCGCGACTGTTCAGTGCCGTTACTCGGGCTCCTGTCACTCCTCGGGTATGGCCCGCACATGCGTGGGGAACTGCGCGCCGTTATTCTTCATCGCTGTTGTTTTTGACGCAGCTGGACTGGCTGTACTTCTGGTCGGGATTTTCGGCAACCTGACCCTGGACGGTCGCTTCTATGGGGATTTCCTAATTTACACGGGTTCTGTCATCATTTTTCTCAGTTTGGTGTGGTGGGTCCTGTGGTACACGGGGAACGTCCAGCTGTACGGGGAGGACCAGCCAGGCTCCCTGGACATCCGTTTTGCGCAGTGGGCCAGAAAGCTGTCCAAAAGGCTTTCCAAAAGCCACACGAAGAGTCTGGAATGCGGGCAAGAGAAGAAGAGTATGTCAAATGGCAAGGAGATAAATGTGACTGTGCGTGCTTTTACGATTAGTTGGGAAGACGGCGGCGCCAGCGGAACAGTGTCAGGTGTGGACAACAAAGGGTTTGATGGAGGAACCGAGTGCGCGTCTCCAGTTGACAAAAACGTGGAGTTGGGAATCTTGAAGAGCTCAGACGTAACTCTGTCGACAGCAGAAAACAGAGCAGAGAGGCTTCTCTGACAGGAGATGGTGAGTAATTCACCCTAAATAACACCCACCTCCTAACCCGGGGTCACCTCGGCATCCTTCCTGTCCACGGTCTATTACTGTAACTTGCTCACTGTTTTTAGACTTTAACACCCCATTTACCACAGCCAGCTTAAACTCCTACTATATAGCTTGTTTGTTGCATTCTGTGAAAGTTAAAGCATGCTTCTGGAAAATGTATGATCACCTGAAACTGTGAGCCTGTGGAACCACCAGTCAGTCACAACTGATCATAAATCACAATCATAAATATTGAGCTCATTGTCCTGGATAACCCTTAACTCCACTGTTTTGCACAACCCCTTTCATCATTACTGTCAACATCCTTAATGTGTTGTGTGTTGGCATGGCAGCACCTCCTCCCCATCCCCTCACCTCAGTTCTAAAATACATCAGACAATGCCCACAGTGAAAGCACTCCTGAGGAATGAGTGCCCTCACACAAATTCAAATCTGTAATAATATACATATATATTGTCTCTCTCCTGCTGCTGTGAAACGATCGTCAGTGGCCCGTGGCAGCTTTTAATTAATGAGCTTGACCGCTTCTGCTCACATTCACAGTACTACATTATTTTTGCCGTCAGTTTGCTTGTAACCGGGTGGAGAGCCAGATGCCCTTTGGGCTAAGAAGGCCTATTGCATTTTAATGGAAGTCAACAGTGCTTATTGGTTCAGTGGAATGGAGAGTGCTAGGACTCTGCCACCAAATGCAGAGATAATATACAAGTGTGCTTCATACACACTTCTTCCATCTGCTATAGTTCCATGTAGTTTAATAGACCCTAGCCTGATTCCATATTGTCTAACCTGGATAATGAGCTCAAAATATGGAAATGTGTGAAATGGAGTGGTCCAGAGAACAAACACTGAATACTCAATACCAAGGCTGCTTCTTTGCTGCAACTTTAATGTATTAGGTGTGAGACAAAGAAGCACTGAGAGCGAGGCTGGAAATACTCCTGGCAACAGGTCATATCCCGTGTTGTTTCAGGGTGTTTGGAGGTCTTAACCTTTGCATCCAAGACCGTTTCTTAGTTGGAGTTTGTATTTTGTAATTATACAGTGTGAATTTCAAGCACATACACTATTTTGACTGCAGTAAATATCTTTAAAATATAATCTTTTAGGCCACAAATCTACAGGCAAATCTAATATAATAAAGGGATTTATCCAACAGAATAATCTCCAGGCATGGTGGAAAGGGTTTTGAAACAGCATTACAGTAAGAACTGACTTAAAATGATCCCAATTAGAGCTGAAACTAATGATTAATTTACTGATTACCTGTGGATTCATCTGCAGATTATTCTCTGAATAGTGGATTAATCACTTGGTCTATAAAATGTCAGAAAGGAAAAGAAGACTCATCATTTTGTAAATCCCGAGGTGACATTAGTAAATAGCTCGTTTTGTTTGACCAGCACCCCAAAACCCAAACACACTACACTGAGTTTTACTAGTAGCATAAGACAAGCAGTGAATGCTCTCATTTAAGAAGCTGAATCTTGGCACTGTTTGGCTTTTTTTTTCCTGGAAAAATGATTATTTTTCAAAAGACTTGCCAATTATTTTTCTGTCAGTGAACTAACTAATCATTTTTGCTCTACTATACCACTATGTTCTATAGACTCCTCTTTCTAGTAGACTGTGCGTTAAATATAAAAGAAATTAACATAGAATACACACAGTGCAAAAGTCTTCTAGAGCCATCACACCACGCTCTGCAGTTTTATATATTTATTTATGTTGCAGCAGTGCGTATCCCCCCTGCATTAGAAGTGTATTTTTGCGTGCATGTTGATATTTTTGTTCATGTTGTCACTCTTCCAGTGTGAATGCATTACGTGCTCAAAACCTGCTTAAAGTGAGTGCGTGTTATGGAATAATAACAGCATGCTGTTTATGGTTGGCTTGTTTAAAAATGTAGGTGGGTGGAGGTCTATTGGGAAAGGCTGACCTCAGCACTTCTCAATTCCTGGTTACAATTCCTGGTTTCCTGATTGAGAGCACATAATGTTATGGGTTTTATCACTGGACATTCCTCCAGTGAACACAGGACTCCACCTAGAGACAACATTGCTATTGTAGTGGCTGCTGGCCTTTCTCCATTTTGAGTCATGAAGTGAGATGTTTATCAGTGGCGCTTGGCTTGATTGAGGTCGAGCGTTGGAAAGTGCTGGTTACTGCTCAGGTGTATAGTAAACAAGAATTTCCCAACATGCACTAAGTAACATTGTGCACTAAGGTGATGATTGTCTTATCTGCACACGTACTTGTGTTGTTGCATAATGTCAATTTAAAACTGTATGGTGGTAACGATGAACTAATTAGCCCAACTTAGTGTCTCAGTGCAGATTTTTAGCTCAAACTTGAAGGAGGACTTTGGGAAATGCATTTATTTACTTTCTTTATGAGAGCGACAAGAAGATCAATAACCCTCTCGTGTCTCTATATTATGTATAAATCTGCAGCATAAGGCTTGTGTATACCAACACCTCTAATGACATTTTGTTATTTTAAGGGGTGTTAGATGTTGAAACTGTTTCTTTCACCCCATCAGTGTCTTTATTTGGCAACCTGTGATATAGCCAGAGACACTGCACAGAAGTGCTGCGTGTGGATGAATAAACAATTTAGAGCTAGTCAAAGAAAGTAACCACAATGAGTACAGTTTAAACAAACAAGGTACATGTTAATTAGTGAGATGGTGTATTTTTGGCTTGTGGATGGAGCCAAACTAGCTGTTGCACTGAAGTTGGTCCTCTCCATGATGTTCTGGTGAGACTTTTTCCTTCTTTTATAGGCCAAAGAAGGTCAGGTCAATTGAGAAAATAACGGAGAGAATAATAGTGAAAATAGCCATTAGTTGCTGTTTACAGACAACACAGTGGTGATATGTTACACTCAGGTGTTTATTTATTGGTAGACTTTTGTTTTTCATTGGTAGAAATAAGCTAATTCTAGTTTCCTGCTTATGTGGGATGGTTCAAACCACTAAAAGCCAGAGCTAAAGTTGGAGAGAACAGACTATGATAAAAATGATTTAATTTATGGGTAAACAAGGTCTTTTTTTTATTCTTTATTCTAATCTTACCTCTCACTCTGCATCATAATAACCCGAAAATGTCCTTTTTCAAAAACAATATTAAATTTGCAACCCATTTAAATGTTTGCGCCCCACTGGCTTCTTAATATCAGAAAAGCAAACCTATTAAAATGTCTGCTTTTAATTTTAAAGAGCAGAATCTTCCAAATCATTTCATCTTTCCATTTCCAAATTAATTAAGGGATTCGTTCCGTCAACCAGCCTCTTCTCATCTTCTGTAACATCTCACAAGAAGAGGCAACTTTTGAATCAGATACAGAAAGATCCTTTCAGCGTTCGAGTTCATACTAGAGAGACTTTAACCTTCATTTTAAATTGTCTTCCACCTTCCCTCAGAACAGTTTCTATTGTTATTTTTATTTTTTGTATTTGATTTCATACTATACTGTACAAATGCATAAAATCCTCGTTCTCTTCTTCTTCTTTCCAGGTAACATGCAGCGTCCTTGGTGTTGATGGACGGGCTTTGTCCTCTCACTGCTTCCCATAAACTACAACAGACTGACTCTGAGATTTTTTACTTCTTTAAAATGGGACAGACTATTTCATAATCAGGGAAAAGCCCTACGCCTTCAGTAAGCAGATGAGCTGTGCGCAGAGGAGGAAAAAGTCTTTAACTTGTACATAGCAGTGTTTTATTTTTATGTGCAGATTTTTGTGACAGATGTAAATTATTTTCCTTGGGAATAAAGATTACACGTACTTGGACATTGTCATTGTTTAAGAGTATCTGAAGGCATTTCTTCATCCAGGTCACTGATACTGTTTGGTAGCTGATAACAACAAAGCAACGCCCAAGCTCTGAGTTGTGCAAGGCACAGCTTTTGTTGTCTCTTCTTCCATGTCCGGGTTCTACCCTTGTTTAAGCTGATTTTTCTCTCATCACTACCCAAGTTGTTCTCCCACTATTTTATTTCCAAACAGGCAGGCTGAACATAAATCCTTCTGGGGGCCTGAGATGAGGCCTGTGTCTGCTGGAATGTAATGTGTTTATGAAATGAATTTACATTCAGCAGTAGAGCTGGGAAGTCTCTTGTCAACATTAAGGAAACATCATGTTGAAAAAACAGTGATTTGTAGGTACAGAAAGGAATGTGACCTGAGTGTTTAAACTTCCCTCCCATTGGTCTCACCATTGCTCAGACTGAGAGCAGAAGAAGAATTTCTTCTGAATGTACTTTACTTCTGACATTTTTCACAGCATACACATAAACTGGTAAAGCAGTGACTGATTGGCTAAACTCCGTCAGCTGTCAGCTACTCCTATCATGGATTATGATCTGTCTTGACCACTGCCTGCTGTTTTTCATTATTGCCATCTTCTTGGATGCAGCAGATTTCATCCTCTTCTTTGTCGGAGTCTTTGTTCCCCCCAGCTTTTGGGGATTTCTTCATCTTCTCAGGGCCTCCTGTTATCTTCAGCCTGGTGCTGTGAATCGTCTGGTATCTAGGAAACCTGGAGGTGCCGATGGAAGAGTTCCTCCCTAAACGAGAGTTGCAGCTTCTTTTTCTTATGTGACACAACCTGTTTTCTGGCGACTCGGGCTGGGAAATAAAACCAAAGCTACAGGTGCAGATCTTTACATTTAAATCATTACTCAGTCAAGACATTGTGAAGTCAGTGACTTTTCTGTAATAAAACTCTGTTCCTTTCCCTTTAGGGTGGAAAATCTCCACTTCTACTCAATATCATTAATGGATGTTTGTATATTTGCATCATTGCCCCAAAGAAACATGGGCACTTTATTTTGAAAGGAACACCTCAGACTCAGAGGTGGGTTTAGAAACATTTCATTGGGTGAGGGCTAATGCATTCTTTATTCATTATTAAGTGTAATTAATGAATGCCAAATAAATAGCTTTAAATATTCTAATATGAAATAATCAATAAATCAGTCAATATAATTGCTGTTTGTAATTCCAAATAACCTACAGCCATGGACAGATGGACTGCAGCCTCGACAAAAGACCCCTCACTCCTCCTACATAGGAACTGAAAGACACTTGGACTGAATGACATTACAAATGACATTGACACCTCTGTAGACAATTTATGATTGTAGTCTTTCTGAATGTCTGTGTAGTTTTGTATTTGTCATCATTTCAAAATCTCATTTGCACATTTTTACTCCATTTAGATCTGGATGACACTGTTTATTGTGTTTATTCTTTTTTTTTTATTTCCTTCTAAGGCTGTAGTTCTCTATCAGTCTCTGTGGTGATTATCCTGTTGTGAAATCTGAGTATTGGTCGCTCAGCCCAGTCAACAGAAACTTGTTAAACTGGGTCCTTTAGCTGCTCTTATTTCATAAGAATGGGTTTCTGAAAGGAGGAAAGGGGGGGGGAACCCATTATAACAAAAAAAAAAAAAAAAAAAAAAACGGGAAATAAACTTTTGGGGGCTGTTTGTACAGGGTTAGTTGTCATGTGTGCTTGAATAGCTTGAATAATCTTTCCATCAGGTAAGTATGTGGCACAACTTGTTTTTCTCTTACTGAGGCAGGCACACCCTATTTACAGTGTGGCTGATATTTAGTCTTAACACCAAAATAGTCCTCAGCTCAACAATGTGGGCCACAAGAATAGAACTTCGGAAACAGGCAAACAACCTTAACTAGTTTGACTTGTATTGATTTCATAATACACAGGACTTTTTACATTTAACGACATCATGGATTCCAAAATGCAGCATTAAAAGCCTCATAAATGTTTTTGCACAATTCCTTGTATAAGCATTTGAAAACGTGTGCACTACTAATAAATAATTGTGCCCTTGCTGCTCAAACATCTCTGGGAGAATGGCTTTGAACTGGTCAATGTGATTCTAAGGTGTCAAAATCTCTCTATCCCTCTGTGTGTCACCAGGGTTTCAGTTTCCACCTCACACCTAATGTGTTTTTCCATTATGCCAGCGTGCTGTATGGTCGTGGCCAGCATGCACACACAAACACACCAACAGCTGTACTAGGTTAACCGAACATGACACTGTTTGTCGTGGTGGTGAAAAAGGAGACAGGGTGACGGTTCTAAGAGGCCTGTTGGTGTATTTTTAGTAGTCGCCAGCCCTGCCAGCACTTCACACTGCAGCAGCAGGGACAGTGTTTCAGAGGAATGTTCAGTGATGGGGAAAGTATAGAACACCACTGTCAGACAAAAAAACATAACATGTAAAAGTCCTGCATTTAACCTTTTGCCCAAAGAAAAGTATGCTAGCTAAGTATCATCAGTAAAATGTACTTGAAGTATCAAAAGTAAATGTCATTTTGCAGAATGGCTCCTTTCACATTAAGTTTATTATAATTTATTATGCAGCATGTTATTTACTGTGAGCAGCATTTTAGTGTTGTCAAAACAGAGCTACTTTTGAGTAGTAACTCTAACAAAGCATTATATCTAATTTGCTGATCTTGTGTTTTAGATGAAATTTTAAATCTGAAAAGTGACTAGTTAGTACAGCTGGGTAAAAAGTCAAATATTTCATTCTGAATTATGCAGAAAGTACATTTACTTAATATTTACTACAATTAACTAAACATAAATAGTTGTCCATCTAGATTACAATCTCCCCTAAGATTTCCTTCTTTCTGTGAATGTACCACTTATTTTGTTTGTATCATGTGAAAATAACTTGAAGTGGGCTGCTGGAGTTTAGTAGCACCTTACCAACATTGGTCACAAGGTGGTAGTGTTGAGTAAGATACGGTTACTCTGCCAAAACCTTGCCAAGTGCATTATGGTCTTTCTTTCTGTTTACATTTGGACTGAGTTGGAAATGAGTGGAAGATGATATGTGCCAAGGATATGTAGAAATATATGGTCTTATACTTGTATAGTGCTATTCTATACATTGCAGCACATTGAAAGCACTTTCACACTATTCGCTCCCATTCACCCATTCGCACTCCCAAACACTCAAGACATTCACACACTGCATTATATCCACCTTGCTCTCATGCAAGAATGTGAAGATGTTCTAATGCATTGTAAATAAATAGCTTTAAGTATAGCAATCTCTGGCTGCAATTTAGTTTGGCCCCTGTGTACTGCGTATTGTATCAGTCACGCTGTTCAACATTAATGGTGTCTTCAAAGATGTGCAAGTTACTCATGCCATGTGCATTAACAAACACCCATGCCATCATGGATGCTGGCTTTTGAACAGTGCCTGATAATCCCTCTCCTCTTTAGCCCAGAGAATGCAACATCCATTATTTACAAAAAAAAAAATCAAATTTGGGCTCATCAAACTTTGTCTCAATCCATCTTTCATGATTTTGAGCTCAGAGAAGATCCTGTCTGGATCTTATGTTTTGTTTTTTTTCTTTGCATAGGAAGAGTTGAGTAACTTACATTTATGGCTGTAGCAATGACCCGTGTTCATTGTTAAAGCATTGCTCTTAAATTTTTGAGCTATTTGCCATACAGAGTGGTAAACCCCATCCTTCTCAAAGATTGAGCCTCTCTGGGATGTTCACCTATTGCCAATTAAACTAAGTAGCTGTGAAGTGTTCCACCAGGTGCTTTGTTAGAATTACACAACTTGTGGCCCCTGTCCCAACTTTTTTTGGAATGTGTTGCTGGCACCAAATTCAGAATTGGACTTATGATACACATGCACTAAAAATAGAAATACTGTAAATCAAGAATATTCATTTCATAATCTTACCAAAACTGTAGGATGATAAACTCAAATTAATAAACCATGAAGGATAAATTCTTCAGAACCTCTGCTCTCTTAGCAAAAGAAACAGACAAGATGGCCTTAGTTTTTTTTTTTAATTTTTTTTTTACAATTTTATTAATTAATCTACTAGGCTACTACATTTCTACTTTTCCACATTACTAATATAAATAGTATTGATTTAATAAAATGTAATAGGTGATGAGGTAAGATGTACAGCTGTGATCTTTAATGACAGAAATGTAACTACTGAATGATTGGGTGATTGTGAGAATAGAAACCAGTAAATTCTATTGTCCATCGTGAATAGATTAGGCTGGAATTTAGAGATGGGAAAAGTGATTGTGGATAAATTGTCTCTCATAGACATCAGCCTTCAACCATAGAGCCAGTCAGAGAGAACAACGGCTTCGCCTAATGTGAGGTCTGAGTAGGTTGCATGCGTTACACAGAGCTTCGGAAGCTACTTTCTTCAGGAAGCATTGCTTGTTGCTTAGCAACAGTCTGGGGAAGACTTCTTGTCTCCTCAGAGACCGGCTGGAGGATGGCTGGCAACAGTTAGCTGGAGATTTGGGCTGGCTCTGGTTTGCCCTCCTGGCTTGATGTCTGGATAGGCCACACGTGGATCTCAGCTACTGCGGTGTGGCTTAGATGGAGAGTTGTGGTTCGGTGGTAGCAGCAGCAGCAATAGTGATTTGAACCAAGCAGTGTGAATTAACTAACCAACTTAGTGTAGTCCCTTTAATTCCAATAACATGTTCTAGTCTTTGTCATAAGATGTTGTGATCAGTGGTGGCAAAAGCAGCACTGAGTTCTAAGAGGACAAGTATAGAGACCAGTCCTATGTCTGAGGCTAGGAGATCATTGGTGACTTTCACCAATGTGGTTTCTGTACTATGATGGACTCTAAATCCTGACTGAAAATCCTCAAACAAATCATTCTTGTGCAAGTGGTCACATAACTGCTGTGTAGGATATTAGAAATGAAAGGGGGGCTGTATATTGGTCTATAGAACACCTGGGTAAAAACTAGGCTTTTCAGTAGTGGTTTATTTCAGTAGCCTTAAAAGCCTGTTGTCACAGCTGTTTACAAAAAAAAACTGTGATCAGATCGGAAACAGATGTGCTGATTAAGGGTGAAACATCTTTGAGCAGTCTAGTCTAATGGACATGTTTATGGATTAGATGAAGCAAATGTTGAGGTCAGCTCAGCGGGATCCCTGGGAAAGAAGCATCTTAGTTATGATGCTATAGGCTTATACTGCTGGGGGTCCTCCCAGGATGATCTGAACATCATGAAGGGGGGGCTCTGAAAGCATTTATATGCCACCATTACATGTCATGAACTTTGTATGTCCTCTGTCCCATACTGTGTCCTCTCTCTCCCTGTACTTTTCTGCAGGTATCCCTAACTCTGGAGCTGCAGGTTTCTAATGAGCAGTCACTGGCCACATCAATCTGCCTAGTGTTTTGTTTTTAGTTTTTAGTTTTTTTTTGTCCAACTGAGGGGTAGTTTTTCCTTCCCACTGTCACTAAGTGCTTGCTTGAGAGGATTTGATGGGTTTTTCTCTATAATACTGTAAGGTATCACTATGTCTAAGTGCCTTGAGATGATTGTGTTATATGGATAAATTGGACTGAACTGAATAGAATGCAATTGATTTCACGGAGACTGAAAAATATAAGCTGTATGACCTACAGTCCAGGTATTGTTAAAAAAAATAAATAAATAAAGACACTGCTTGGCGAGGCATAGTTAAAGATATCTGTTCCTCGGATGAGAGAAGAAAATAACACACACGGCTCATTCTGGGGCAACACTTATTTCATGGTAGATCTATTTGGAGATAAGCAAACCTTCTCATGTTTTCTGGTCATACTGTTAAAAATCAGCAGGGCTAAAATATTCCCCTATTTCGGTAGTCGTGGACTAAATTTTCATCACTCCCGGTGTGTGTTACAGGTATCATATGGTGCATATCACATGATGCAACACAGCACTGCCAGTGTGTGTTGCTCTTAACACTAAATGAAAAAGTTCTGGCTTTAAAGACCCACTGGTTACAGTGAGTGCTTTTTTTTTTGTTTGTTTTGTTTTTACTTCCTGAGGGAATGATCTCGCTACCAACCACAGTCAAACTGACATTTGGTTCATTGCTGATGGTATTTTGCTACCTGATTATAATCCATGTTTGCTCTTTACAGACCTGGACAGCTTAGAGGGGATCATCACAGGATTCCCCAGCATGGTTAGCATAATATATTTGGCTGTAAGCAATAAACAATAAGAAGTGTTTTCTTTCTTCTTCAAAAATATTACAATTAAATATTAAAATACTGGTCAGTTTGACAGTTTGAATTTTTGCAACCAATCCCTTTGGTCCATAAAAAATAAACAAGTTGTAGATATATCTGCCACATTTACATGGCAATTTTATAACCACTGACTTAGAAGCCTGATCTTTTCTTTTCACAGGTGCATCCATGCTTCATATTGCTATGGGTTAGCAATGAGATTAGGCTTTCTTAGCTGACGTCTTGGCCAGTGACTTTGCTGGTGATTTTGAGGATGATTTGGAGGGACTTCTCTGACAGGGGGTGACCTTGATATGGATGAAGAGTGAGGCAGGCGAAAGACTGGAGCCGTCTAGCTTCAGCAGCCTGACATGACGATAGCCTGCAGTAGTATGGGAAAAATAGGCAAGAGAGCAGGTCATACTGTGTTGGCAACCTCAAACAAGTATTTGGTACAGCCCCCTTATTAACCAAACCTTAATGTCCCCATAAATACCTGTGCGGAGGCTCGTGAAAGGCAAGGTGTATTGCCCTAGGAAGTCATTGCTTGAGGTGTAGTCATGGTCTTCCACCTTGAAACGAACCAGAGCCAGGTCAGGGACATGGACAGTAAAGTTAAATGTACAGTCCCACCGTGGGTTAAAGCCTGAAACAAAGAAAAGAAAATTCTTACAAACTCATTCACACCACTGTATAATTTTACTTAATGACTTTTTCATAAAATTGTGTCCATGCAGGTTCCCATCCTTACTGACTTGATATTTAGGTCAGTTTAGTGAAGTTTGTATCCCTACTCCTACCGCTGGATGTTTCAACCATATATCCATTACTCAAATTATTTATTAGTTTATTTTAGCTATTTTAACCATGTATTCCCTTTTTTACCTTTTTCACCACTTATACAATACTTTTGGCTAACTGTTCTGCTGCTTATTAGTGTTATTAATGTGCTTATTAATGTGCTCAAAAATATAATACATAGGGGGATCTTTAATAAACTTTTCACAGGTTTTCAATTTAGCACTTTTTACCAGCACTGATGATGCAAATGAGCACAGCAGCGTTAATTTGAATACAAATTAACATATTTTGGAACTGCAAGCATGTAGTTAAAGCTGAGTGGGAAATAGTACCGTACCTCCCAATATCACCACCAGATGGCACAATCCCTTTTCGGATACCCCTCTGGACAAAGGACATTGGGAACAGAATAGAGAGAAAGACCGGTGCAAACCACCAATAAACACCATAAGAAGAAGACCCGGAAACCGGAAGTCAGTTTGTTGATTGCAGTGCGACACATATTGTTCCCTGGAAGACCTAGACTGATTTCTGAAGGTAAAATATCCCTTCAACTGTTGTCTACTGACAGGCCTGTAAAATGTACTTACCTCAATGGTGGGATATTATCTACTAACGTGAGTGTATTTAATGGATGTTAACAGACATATTGAATTGAGACAGACGAGAGAAACCAGACACTTGGCGTCTTGCTGTGAAGATGTGTGTGAGAGCACTGGGTCAACACAGTTCATTTCATTCAGTAATTGAAGTAAAGTTTGACCTGAAATCCTTCCTGCTCCTCAAATGTTGTTTTTTTTAACAATGATGAGGTCTCTAATGACTAACCACTACCATGCTGGCAGCAGGGTTGCAAATTTTACACATTTCAGCCATAATTCCATCTGTATTTGTATAAATATCCATTCCCTCCTCCCTTATTTTTGTGTTCTTGTACATATTGCAGAAGACCAAATGAGCAAATTCCTGCAGTGCCTCCTTTGTCCTGTTTCTCTGCCACAAACCCCCATTGTGACTTCTTAGTAAAAATGAACGTGCCAAAAAGACTTTTGTTAAATATATATCCATCAGAGTTCAGTTATTACAGCTGATTAAATATGTGGATGTATATTGTTATTGTTAGTGTTATTTACATTACTTCAAAATAGTTGAACACTACATTCTTCCATTTACCCTTTCACAAATGTAGAAGAACCCCTAGTGGTCCAAGTTCCTCTAATGGGAATCACTATTCTACCATCTGTCAGTGAAATTTTTCTGATACTTCAACACCGCCATGGTCATTGTATCTTTTTGGTTGTTGCCTATAAGCCATACAATGAGACAAAGTCTTATTTTTAACAATATTAACTGCATGACTATCTAATGCTGTGTAGAAATTCCTAAGTTAATTGGGAAAAGGTCTTTTGTCAATAGGCTAGGCATCCAATTGTTACCATTGTTGTTGACATGATCAGTACTCTTCTTGGCGTCGTCAATGGGAACACTATGTACCTCTACCGACACCTGAGGGTCAACAATGGAGGTGGGCTTGTCCCATTGCGGTTTTGGCAGCTGCTGACCTGAAATAATCTTAAAAGAAATAAACAGAGGTCTCAGTTTTGGTAGAGCATGATTATAAAATGGCAAAACAAATGCATATCTAGCAACAGTTCTGATACTGATACACCGAAGCTTTTAAGCTACATTCACATGACCTGCTGAAGTGGTGAACAAACCAAATCTGATTTAATTTTTTTTATCTAGTTTGGGCCACTTGCTGCTCCTAGAACTCTGACAATGTGACCACTATCAAAACTGTCATACTGGAATTCATGTGGTGTTTTATTCACTCCTCTGTGCATGTACACTTTGCCATTTGTCACTATTCAATATCAGCCCCTTCGCAGACAGGTAAAAAGAAGCATGGAGGAGAGCAAAAACAAGAGGTGTCAGTGGAGATATATGACACATACAGTACAAACATGACTGTAAACCATTAAAAGTCTGGCTCTGACTAACCATTTGGAACTGACCATTAAGCCCTGTATTGTGAACATAACAAGCAAGCATACTCGTTGTGGTCCAGATTTTCTCCATGGCTCATATTTAGTTTCATAATGCATAATCCTAGAAGCTTTGCAATAACACATCCATTCACCAATGGCAAAGCTTAAAATTCTCATACAGTTCAATGTTGAGGAAAACTGTCATCATTCAAATCCAAATGCACAATTTTGCTACTACTACATTTAGGGCAGGTTTTGTGCCACCTTACCCGAACAGTAAACAGGACAGGTCTGTGTCCAGGACCTCCGCCAACATTCTCTGGATTGAAGGTAGTGTCAGGCTGGCACATAAAGGGAGGCTTCAGGATGTACCCACACTGACCATTCTGCAGGAACCTGCCTTGGTTTAGGTCCATCTGCTCACCAGGTGTTTGGAAGTTCAAAGCAACTGGAGAAAACACAACACAACTCTGCTAACACCGCAGTTATTGGGTGGGTTGTCACACAGACTAAAAAGATTAAGGTAACAACTAAGAAGGATTTGTGTCAGTTGACAACTTTTCATTGGTCTGTCTTCTCTAGTGAATTGAATCACTTTAAACACACTCACCAATCTGACAGCCTGCATTCCACATCTCCTGAGGATTGTAATTGGAGGACTGGAGGCGCTGGCCTGAGGGGTAGATTCTGCTGAGCTGGTGACTGTTGTGACGCACAAACGACATCCCTGAAGGACAGAATAAGGAAAGTTCGGTTGCTCCAGTTATCCAGTGATGACTTTTTTTGTCCTTGTGCTGCCTAAATGAGGTAACATTAATAGAGAAGTGTAGTATCTTACCCAAGACCTTAATGTGCCTGAGGGCTTCGCTTTCAGAGAAAGAGGATATGTCAGTTGCTGGGTTTTTGGCAGCTTGCTCAAAGCTTTTAAAAGGAACACTGCGGGTGTATACCACCAGCTCTGACAGCTCTGGACTCAGCTTAGACAAACCTGGCTGAGATAACATACAGAGAAACTGATCAATTTCTTTATCAGTTCAACTGTTACAATAAACAACTGGTCAGTGCAATCACTTCATCACAATTATTTTCAACATTTGGTTGTTCCACAGGGGGGAAATAAACTGTGACTTCACCAACACTCCCTTTCCCTTCCTCCACCTAACAGCACCCACCAAGTAATTGGTGAGAGCCACTGGTGGTGTTCTACCCACCTTTATGTCTTCTTTTGCTCTACTGGGTTTGCCATCAGCAGGACTGGCTTCCTCCTCTGAGGAGCTGATGTCTGAAGAGCTAGATGAGCACTCCACAATGTACTCCTTCTTCCCCTTCACCAGGATTTTACCCTTCAGATCCTGCACACACAGCCAATGTACACAACACACATACACAGTAAAACGATAACATTAAAATGCTTTTGTCATGTTAACAATACCACTAGAGCTACTACTGAAACCACCATTACTGCACAGCACTAACAATACTAAATTAATACTGCCACTTCCACTGCTACCATACTCATAATTCTGTCTTTAAAATGTTAGGGGGTATGTAACTTTAGCATTAATGTGACAGGACCTCAGTGTTTCTTTCTGGGTTTCCCAAGTCTGGAGAATATGTAATGCGGTACAAACATGCCCCTACTTAATCACACTGAATATATTTTTCTAGTTCATCCAAGTAGAGAACAGTTACTCCTAACCTCTGGAGAAGGTAGTGTGTGAGACCCAAGATCATCGATGGGCTTGGTGAGGAGCTTGTCTCCTAGGATGGATCGCAGGTGTTGAGCCATTACTCTCTGCTGCTCCAGAGAGCAGTGATTTTCCAGGGATATTATCAGAGGGTAAGGAGAAGCCTGAGAGAGAGAGAGACAAAGTGCAAAGTCAGTAAGGAAACAGTTTTCTACATGAAGCAGAAGTATATTATATCATAGATTTGTTCACACAAATTTATTACATTAATTAATTTGGGTTCACTTTTCCTGGCAGCACAAAGATGGTGTAGCTTCAAACAGCAGTGTTTCTTTATTTTCATTGTCTATGTTTTTGTGCACTGTTTCATATTTTCCAGCCATGAATGAATGCACCTATGCTGACGTGAACTGGTAAGTCATATTGGCAGACAACTGAGTGAATATTTTTTGTCCAGTACATGTACATATGATATGTTTTTAGTAGTGTACTCACTTTAAAAGCGTACTCATTGATAGTCTCAATGACGTCAACAAAGGGCACTTTGGAAGTGAATGTGTGACCGTGGTAGATGACTGGCTGTCCTTTATCTCCATCCCAACAGTCCAGCTCCACACAGCGACAGCCATGATTCAGGGCTCTAAAAGAAATATCATCTTTAAGAGTTTCTATAACAGAGATGATTCCACGAGAAAAGGTATAAAGGGCACTAAAGAACTTGTAAGTCATCTGTGTCCTTTAGGTCTTTGTCACAGTGACCAATATTACCAACAACAACTGGAGATGAGTTGGGTTCCCATCCACTGCTTGTATCTTTTTAAAGATATGGCCTTTTTAGTGTAGGGGCCTGAACCTTCTCCATTCCTCAAATAACAATAGCCTCACAGCTGCCAAAAGTATTGTATATTTGGATCAATGATGATGAGAACAGACATTTGTCCTGAAACTTAAAATTAAATAGAAAATACAATTTCCTTACTTGAAAATGCTATAGCACTATGTAGTCTATCCATCTGTCCCTTTTCAAACAGTCATCTGGATCTGTGTCATGATGCCAGCAGATTTAGCAAGACAGTCCAGACATCCTTATCCTCAACTATGTCCTCCAGCTCATTTTCTAGGATCCCCCAGAAAGCCCTCTAGGGAATCTCTTACCAGTTAGATGTGCCCAAAATACCACTAAAGCAAGGGACTACAAAGTTTAACACAGTGGTTTAATATTTCAGAGCACTCAGCTGGTAGATATGGTTACAGTGTCACCAAGCACAATGATGATGAATGAAATTGTCATCCCACAAAAGCTACAAAAGAACTGACTCTGGTCTTGTGATAACAAGAGGGACAGAGCAGTAGCCACAGGGAAGAAACTGATAGTTTCTCTTGAACAAACAGGTCAAGTCAACATACAAAATCCATTAACTGTGCACACTGAAAAAACACTGAGCTCAGGCAAAAAACTGAAACACACTCAGGAGAGTTTAAGAGCAATTCTGGCAGGACTGGGTTGAACGGGTCGACTTCCTCAGAAGTAGAAAACCTCCAAACCCTACAAGCTGAGAATGCAGAGGCAGAGACAGGTCAGGAGTATGTCGGAACATAGCCCGCTCATGTTCTACAATGTCAAGCAAAATAACTTATAAGTAACAGGAGTGGGAGAGCTTTGTAGTAGCAGGGACTTCAGAAGTGGAGCAAAAACCCTGTAATGACCAAGCTTTTATCTTATTTGTTTAGTTGTTGGTTAACTGGGTTTTCTTAGCCTACCAAGTTACAACAGATTGGCACTTTAATTCAAAACAAATTGTGTATGTACAGTATGTGCACTGCCCCAGTCATTCTTACCGGATGTATGGCTCTGTGCTGCTGTCTCCACTCACTTGGTCCTTAGTGAGATAAGTGTTGTGAGAAGAGGAGATGAAGTAATGTGCTAGCGGGTGTTTCATGTCTTGGTAAACCCTTGCATGGTCCGGATTAAAGACACAGTTTTCCTTAGACAGCATGTACATTGTGAAACCATTGGGAGTCATGAACTGGTTCTTCTGAGCTGTACTGAGCAAAAGGCACAAACACAAGTCAATAAAGAACAAGAATTATTAAAGTGATCAAACTGGTGGTAGTAGTATTAGTGCAGTTTGTACATTACAACAAAATATTTAGCGACTTTGGTTCTAGCATATGGTCTTTTGGATGTAGAGCACAAAAGAGTTAGAGACACTCATGCTGTTGGTTTTGGTGGTGGTGGCGGGGTGGGGAGGTTTACTCTAGTTCTATTAAAAGCATTAAGTCTGATTTTTTTTATGCAAACTATGTTTTGTAATTTTATTGAATGCTGCATCTTGTTTCTTGTTGTTCAAACTTTCATAAATTAATTTCATTGTTTTGACCACTGAGTGAGTAAGATAGAATTAGGTTTAGCATCAGATTGTCATTTTGAGTTCCATAGACAACATTTAATGGTCTGATATTTTATCACACCTGATAAATACTGGTACTTTGGAATAATGCATATTGTTACTTAGCACCCTACCCCACTCATTAAGTTCATAAGTGAGTATGAGGCTTTGGGCATGGATAAGTGAAGCATCCTCCCCCTGGTCTTTCAAGAAGTCCCTCAGGTCTGCAGTGGAAAGTACACAGCCATTTGCAGAGTAGCGGATAAACACGGCATCCAGTTCTGGTCTCCGTAACAACTCCCTGCAGAAAACTTCAATCTCCCCATGGTCCAAACGACCATCAGCTGACCGGTCACATTTCTATCAAAGAGAATCAATGAGACGCAGATGATCACTCTTGAGTAACAATTTTCAGGCTTGCTTCAATGTCTCATACTCAAAACAAAGCATAGTTCATGGTGGTCTGTCATCAGTCAAGTGAAAAGTACACAATGTTGCAGTAACACAGTTTTAAATATTAGTTTACACTCAAGATAATGTGATAAAGATTTTAAATATGTCTGTGCGTGTCCAGCCACCTGGAAGAGGCTTTGGGCATACTGGTCACTCAGGTCAATATTGATCATCTGCAGCAGCTTCTGGACCTCATCATAGCTCATCTTATCGTCATGGTTCTGGTCAGCCCGACTCAGGTAAGCATGAATCCAGGTGACACACAAACAATGTCAAGGAAGCAGCAAGAGGATAAAGAGAGAGTGGATGATGGCAAAAATAACTGTTTTTGTTCAGTAGTTACTTGTTACACTGTTTAATAATAAATTAATAATGATAACCTTTATTTGACCAAGTGTGTTACACACAAGGAACTTGTTTGTGGTACAGAACCAAGGCAGCCATCTGCAGTGCCAACTCCTCTAACCATTGGGGGCAACTTGGAGGTTCAGTGTCTTGCCCAAGGACACTTTGACATATGGACTGCAGGCACCGTGATTCAAAGCTCCGGTTGGGAGACAACTGCTCTACCCACTGAACCACATTCGCCCCCTTGTTTGCACTTATGGGGTCACCAACGATAAGTGTTTAGAATTTTTTCCAAATTTATATGACAATGGGCCTTATGGAAGAAAAATGTCATACCCTTGTCCAAAATTTCTCTGACCTTTCTTTGTGAGGCTTGTTGGTACAAGTGTCCTAAGTAGCTCACAACTCACAGTGTGGAGCTTCAGGTCTGCTAGCACACATCAGCTAACTAAATTGTAACAATTTTATTCATCTAATTCACATTAAAGGAGACAAAATAATTAGAAAACATTAACAGTACACAGGGGCAAGACAGTGGCGCAGTGGTTAGCACCATTGCTTCACAGCAAGATTGTTCTAGGTTCAAGTCCCAGTGCCTTTCTGTGTGGAGTTTGCATGTTTTTCCTGTTCCTGGGTGGGTTCTCTCTGTGTACTCTGGCTTCCTCCCACAGTCCGAAGACATGTGGCTTAGGTTGAATAGAGACTCTAAATTGTGTGTGTGGTTGTTTGTCTATATGTCAGTCCAGCTCCTTGCTCAATGCCACCTGGGATTGGCTCCAGCCCCCCCGTTCAGGAATAAGCCGTATAGAGGATGGATAGACCTGTCAGTGGTGTGTGATTGTCATCAGCCCTGTGTGTTTTGGCTCTTATTTTTCGGATGTTCATTTCCTCATCTAGCCTCTAGATGTCCCTGGATTCCTTCCCTTGCCCTCTGTTCCCAGTCACCTGTCTCTGTTCACATATTCCATTTCTCTCATTAGCTCCCCAGTATGTATACCTGTCGGTTTCCCTAGCTCGCAGCTAGATAATCTGATGTGTTCGCTGTAGCCTTAGTGGTCCAGCCACCTTTTCCCTTATGTTCCTTGTACTTTCCTTGGCATTCCCTTTAGATTTTTCACCTGTTTTTGGATTCACCCTAAATTGTTGGACTCTTGCCTTAATGTATTATAATGTAATTAACATATTATTTCTTCCTGTCCACCTCTGCTTGCACTCCGATTACTTCTCCTGACATGGTTTTGTATGCCTGGCGTAAAGCCGCGTCTACACCACAAGCTTTTCAGTCACGTTTGTTATGCAAGTCACGCAACCAATACAGTCCTATATTAATCAATCCAGCTGGCTACACTGCCTGCGTGTCAGTTTGTGTATCACTCACACTTTACACTTGTAGCTGCAACCTGAAGTGTATTTTCGTGCTTCAAGTCTATATTTTTCAGAGCTACGTATATAAAACACTCCACAGAATCAACCAAAACAATGAAAGCTCACTAATTCCAACCAGAGCTCCACCAAAACAGAGAAATACATCAAGTAAAACAGTTCAAACACATAGTGTATCATCGGTTACATCAATCCTACTGAACATGGCAAGTTCTTTTTCATGTATTTTAAAGCTTAGTTTCCATTTGCTGTATTTTGCCATGGGTTGGATACATTGTACAGTGTAACCAGTAATTCCTTCACTCTCTACTATTTGGCATAGTTTTGGACTGTAGTTTTCCCTTTCCAAATGTGTTTCTGTAGCCCCCCTTTGGGTACTTTTTGTACACCAAGTGCTTCCACTGTGCAAGTGAACACACGTTCAGTGTGGACACAAGCACAAGCCTCTAGCAACCTGCACACCAGATGTTACTGCACATGCTGCACATGTGATGTAGACAGGGCTTTACAGTAAGCCTGTATTTTCAAGTGCTGTCAGTAAATTGTGTAACTGCATCTGTCAGCTTGTATGTCCTGTGTGCCTGTGCTCGAATCCTATTCCTACATCTGCCATTTTGTATCAGAAACCTGACATGTTTGTTATGGTTAGTCCCCCTCACCAGGAGGGTGAAGGAGAACTGCTGTAGGACTCAAGTGTGCTGACCCAGGTGCTAGTTAAGAAAATGTAGTTTAATGGAACAAAAACACACACTAAGTAACAACATAACAAGGGCCATGAACATATATAAGCAAAGTAGGGCAGAGACGGTGGAGGAGACCAGGACGAGCGGGTGAATAGAGCAGACTAACGGTTGGAACCAGGAGAGGAGGAGAATCAGGACGGACAGGGGAACAGACAAGCTAACCAGGAGGGTAGGCGAACGAAAACGGAAATCCACAGCACAGGAACTGTCAGCGTGGATAACAAAAAATAACGTCTAGCTAACCTCACAGAAAAAACAGAGATCCACAGCACAGGAACTGTCAGTGTGGACGTCTAGAGACATAACACAAAACATATAACCTACGTACGTAATGAGATCCACAGCACAGGAACTGTCAGTGTGGAAGTCAAACGACGTGCGACACATACCACGACTATCGGTCAGTTATGGGGTATGCACACTCGGTAAGGTAGGTAAGGTAGGTATACGCTAATGCAAGTTCAGTTAAGGCTCCGGCAACAACGGAGCATCTGCCACAGGTATAAATAAGGAGGACAGGTAATCATCTGGATGCACCCCAGCTGTGTGCACTGACAAACGAGTCGCTAATTACTGGAATGCAACACAGCTGAGGTGCAGAGACCGCAAGATTGAGAGAGCAGAGGAGAGAAAGGTGGAAGAGAGGCAGGTCGCGCCGAGCGGACCTGACAATGTTATCAGAGCAGCAGTGACAAAAATTAGGAATATTTAAGGCTACATGAAGTGAAACTACATGTTCTTTCCAAAGCAAAGTGATCCATGACTAATATTGGGGTGGGACAACTATCACTGACAGAGAATATTACAGGGAATGTTACACTGCTAGCTGCAACAGGCATGATACTAGACAAAGACCTCTCTGATTGGTTAAGCATGCCATCCTGGTCAGAAACCTTTAGAAGGGAATATCTCTGCATTGCTGCCAGGCTCTTTGATAGGTCTGTGGTCACAGGAGCCCTCAACAGCAAGTCTGTTCAGGGCTCATATAACAGGGCTGGACCACTTGTGAATACATAAGATAAATTTGTGACAGAAGTATGAGAAAACCGGTGAATGCCAGAAATTGTCTTCAATTATATCACTTAAGATAGAGTCTGTTTATACAACTTGTTCTTGCCCAAAATCATGTGCTGCATCCTTGGCATTATTATCTCCCCATGTACAGTGTAGGCAGCTCTACATTTCCAAATAAACAGAAATTAGGATATTGGTCAAGTTTCTCCTTCTGGGTCATGTTCTCCACCCTCTCCTGCAACGTTCGGATGCCGCGAGCCCAGTGCTGAGCCTCCTCTTGACTCTGGCAAAAGAGATCCAGGCTCTTACGGGGCCCTTTGAAGATAACGGTCAAACACCTTTCCTCGGGTACTGAGGCAACCAGTTGCTTCAGTGTCTCTGACTGGAACCCCTCCCGAATGCACTCCACCTCCATGACAGAGACTGAGGGTGTATGAGGAAACACAGAGAGAAAATGATGTATGAAGAATAAAAATTAAGTAAAGAACAAGCCATTTTAATTATCCTTCCTGTTTTTTAATGCCTTCACCAACCACACTGTCAAGTTTGCATATGACACGACTGTAGTTTGCCTCATTACCAACAATGATGAGGCCAACTACAGGAGTGAGGTGTGCCAACTGGTCCAGTGGTGTAAGGACAACAACCTCTTACTCAATGTGGGAAAGACTAAAGAGATCATTGTGGACTTCAGGAGAAAGGAGGTTGGACAGGAAATATTTGTACAAGACATTAAAAGGAGACCACTGCAACAAACATGATAATTAAGAAGCCTTATTGTTCCAAAGAGTAGACAATTCAGACATTTGTCTCCTCCAGACATTGAAGGGCTAAAACAACATGTTATGCTACTGTAAGCCTAGACTGCTGGGGGTCCTTGTAGCCCTGAGCTCCGCTCCTCTCCATGTATTTATACACCACCAATGCATATGTTGTGTCTCCCAGAAACTAGATTCTTATTTAAACTTTTGAAGAGCTCTGATGTTTGGGGAAAGCAGGCTATATCTGTAATGCTCCAGGGTGTTACCAAAGCAAGACATGCAACACACACAGGCATTAGTGGTTAGAGGACGTCTTAAAACACACATACGCACCAACCTGCACACACAGACCTGCACTGGACCATATCACAAGTAAATCTAGTCTTGTTAAAATTAAAGGCCTTGTAGTATATTTGGAAGTCTTATGGATAATAATAAAGCACCAAACCACAGGTTCCAGGGCTGACGCCCATAATCATACCACATAATATCTCATACCTATAATATCACTGCTTGAACTACAACAAGCCTGAAAATAGATGAGCTCTATAACCAAGGCACAGAAAATAGCAGATGAAAGGGAGAGTAATCTATGTGTGTGCAATGCAGTAAGTACCAGTTAAAGTTAACAAAAACAAATACAACATGTTCATGTTTCACTTTACACACCCAGTCAGCACTTAGCTCTTCTGGAACCACTTTTATGAAAAAAGAATGGTCTACTAGTGGGTGGGGGTGGGGGTTAAAGGATGATTTCAAAGGGTTTAAAGAGCTTATTACGCAGGGGGGTGGCGGCGTCTTAAAGGATTATTTTGAAGGGTTTGGAGATTTTATTATGCAGTGCTTCATGTACAGTAGAGGTTTTCATGGGTCCACTTAGTTCCTCCTAACTGAGAACTGAACCCCAAGGTCCACATTATCTGTAGTATACACAGTGTGTAGTATACTGTTGTATTGCTGCCCCAGATCTTGGGTCAGCCAGACGATCATACAATTCTTTGTTTTCTAAATGCACGTCTTACAATATTATTCCAAAATAACCGTTAACATAAGAACATGTGTCAGACCAATGTATATCAGCTGTTTTTGTGGCATGCGTCTCACATAACCTATATAGTTCTATTATAATTAGTCCAACTGTTCACACTGCCTGCGCATTGTTTCATTTATCACTTGCATTTTACACAATTAGGGCAGAGACACACCAAGCCGATGGTCAGCCGTCAGCTAAACATCCTCTGAAAACACTTCAATCTAGAAAATTGCCCTTTAACACTAAATCCAAATCCTAATATACACAAGGTATGTCAGACTCTTTTAACTTGTGAATTTTCCTCGTCTTTCAATATGTGGATGTCTTCATTTCAATTTAGCTTCATATGTTTCTGTAATGACTCATGTCAAATTCATATGCAATAATAAACTGATAAATATACTATAAAAGAACACAAATACTTACAGGATTGTTGCTCCTTGGCCCTGCTGGATGTTTTGTGTGACTGACACCACACAGTGACACCATCTTCCAGCAGTTTCAGAGTTCGTCGCTTCTGCCAGCGAGGTGAGCGGACCTTCACACATGATAAATTAACTCTAATTTATTTTCTTGCACTTACCAGCTACTGCTGACAATTAACAACCAGTAGTTTAAAATTCCCAATACCTTTACCACACTGGAGCCCTGTAACATCTGCTTCACATCTTCATCATCTTGAACTCCTTGAAATAAAACAGACAAAAAGTTGTTTGAAGAAAACTGGATGGAGCTCGTGTTAAAACTTGACTGTGTACATGATGGCTGTTAGTACATACAGAATCCTAATTTGTGCTCAACTCGGTAGCACTAAAAGTAGGCAGTTGGTTACAGGCAGCATTAATTTTGTCAATGAAAATATATGTTGATGATGAAAATGAGATTAAAATTAAATAAAAAACACTTGATAATAAGAACTATGGTGAAATGTTTTACATTTTTTATCACCAAATAAAAACTAAATGATAACCGAAAGCACAGCATGTGCAGTACATAACATCTCACATGCACATCACGGGAGACTTATCCTCATGTCTATATTGGGCATGTGTTCACTCACGCATGTTCTTGGTGAACAAGAACACATAGAGGAGCCTACATCAAAGTTGGCCTGCTGGTACTCATCAGCTGCTTCAGGAGACCCCTGAGCCAACCAAGCCCTGTAGTCCTCCTTCTTCAGCTTGACGGCTTCCTTCACCGCTGGTGTCCACCAGCCGGTTCTCAGGTAGCTGCTGCAACAGGCACCGATGACCTTCTGGCCACAACTTAGAATAGCTTCTGCTACAGTGGAGGGTTTGAACATGTCCCATTTGGATTACATGTCCCTAGCCTCCCCCACAACATGAGAGAAATTCTTTTGGAGGCTTCAGCCAGGCATTCCCAGCACACCCTCAATATACGTTTGGGTTTGCCAGGTCTGTCCAGCAGCCTCCCCCACCATCTAAATCAACTCAACAACACATGGTGAGCAGACACAGGTCTGCTCCAACATGTGGCCAAGACGTGCGGCCTTAGATCCAATGATAACACAACAAAGTCGATCGTCGATCTAAGGCCAGAGTGTTCTCGTACCAAGTACAAATATGAACAGCCATGGTGTTTGTTATTGCCAATCCATGACTAGCACAGAAATACCACCACCAATACCAAAGCATCATTCGTGTTCAGATCGGGCATACCGCTCCTCCCAATCACCCCCCCCCCTCCCGGTTTCTCTATTGTTTCCAACATGACTGACGAATTAGGGCAGCACGGTGACATGGTGGTTAGTGCTGTCGCCCCACAGCAAAAAGGTTCCGGGTTGAACCCAGTGCCTTTCTGTGTGGCGTTTGCATGTTCTCCCTGTGCCTGTGTGGGTTCTCTCTGGGTACTTCGGCTTCCTCCCATAGTCCAAGGACATGTAGCGTAGGTTTATTGGCGACTCTAAATTGCCTGTAGGAGTGTGTGTAGTTGTTTGTCTACATGTCAGTCCTCTGATAAACTGACCTGTTCAGGGTGGACCCCGCCTCTTGCTCAGTGTCAGATGGGATTTGCTCCCGTCTGCAAAACGACATTTTCATAGTAGTTTCCACAGAATTGCTCAGTAAAGGCATGTACAGAGCTAACTGAAGCGTCTGACTTGTTGAAGTTGTGTGTGATGCGAGGTCATAAAGCTTCATGCAGTTCTCACAAGAGGTCTCTGGGATGATCATCCAAAGTTGCAGATGAAGTAACAGAGGACCTGGGCACACAGCGCCAATAGCAGAGATATCATTCACCTTATTAGAAGTCAGTCTATGATGATTTTGAAGTTATTTGTTACATTTTGTTGCTGTAACAACTGTTAAGGAATAGGATCCCTTAGGAATTGCTTTTAAAATACATCAGGCCATGAGACTGTAGTTTTTCCATTTCTCATTTTTATCACACTATGGTTGTGAGATTGGGGCCGCATCGTCGATTATTCTGCGGATTGTTTTCACCAATTGATATTAATTCTTTGATCTATAAAATGTTTGAAAATGAGAAATAGTCATAGGTTTCCAAAGCCCAGGTATTTCAGGTGGCTTTTTTATGTTTTGTTTTGTCATTTTACCAACAGGCCATATTTTATGTGGCATTATTTCATTAAAAATTAAAGCAATTATCAAAACTGATGCAGATTAGTTTGATGATCAGTCACTAGTCAACTAGGCCTAATCTACTCAGCTCTATTTAATCTCTTTCACCCAGATGTTAGAAATAGATGTCCTGTTTTACATAATAAAAAAATAAATAGTACACTGGAGTTTTATTCACATTTAGCATTGTTAAGCTGGTTATTTGTAATTGCATTGAGTGGGTTTCCATCTGTTGCGATGGACTGGCGACCTGTCCAGGGTGTACCCCGCCTCTCGCCCGCAGCTGGCTGGGATAGGCTCCGCCCCCCGTGACCCCGTTTGGGACTAAGAGGTATAGAAAATTGATGGATGGATGGATGGATGGATGGATGGGTTTCCATCTGTTTTTAAAATTGGCACAGTTTAAACCTTTGAGACAATTTCCACCTAGCTGTAAGCTGTCAGTGGAATTTGACATTAATTAGAATAAATGAATCACTTTAAGTATGCAAAAATGAAAATATTAGAAAAAATACGAATTATATTAATGTTAGAGAAATTTAAATTGAGGTTTAAAAAGCAACTACATTAAGTGAAAACATACAGGCCTATTTTAAGTTAATATTGCAATAAAAATATTACCAATACTTAAATATTTGGGGTAATCATTAAACATTTTCAGTAGGTTATTTGAATTGATTCTGTTTTACAGTGCTCAGTAGTCAGAGTACACAGGACACATTCAGATTATAGGGGCTGTGACAAACACTCACCCAGATTCCTCAGAGGATCGATGGCCTTTGAATGGGACATCCTGGCACCGTCTTTCACCACCTGCGCTGCTTTGTTTCTGTTGCCTGTTACAAAATCCAAAGAAGCTGCGCCTGGTTTCGTTATGCACCGCTCTCTTCCTTTGCCTTCCCGTGTTGGTTGTCTGACCCAGGCTATCAGCAATTGATAAGTGGATAATCTGCACGGAGCCCCTGTAGGAGGTGAATGTGAGAATCTCTACAGCCACAGCGCCCCGCAGACTGCTCCTTATATCCTGGAGGAAAACAACTCGAGTCTGGCTAAACCCTTAATTTCCCTTCTGATGTCACTGAGACCGGATTCATTCATTAGATGCCGCATGAGCTTTTTCTATCATCACGGCGATACGTCACTGCGGCCGCCATGTTGCAAGGGGCAATGCTGCGCCTCCCCACGCATTTAGCCTCGTGAATCCCTTTTCCACTAATTGCATCCACATTTCCCTCACTTGTCTCTTTTCCTTGTGTTTTAGTCTCGCACACGTAAGATGCAAGGAAGAGATGCAAGGGCAAATTGCAAGGAGAGAGGAATCGAGGAAACACGTTTTAACCTATGACTTTCACTTACTGTACACGAGACGTCCTTTCATCCCGTCCTTGATGTAAAAGCTCCAATCACTGGCTGATTTCCATTAAAGGGGCATGCCAAGCCTGAACAGACTTCCGCGAAGGATACACTCATGTATCCTCGGTTATAACTCCTCTAGGCAGCCTCCTCGAATGTTTTATATATAATGAGTTGTTTAATGTGAAGTGATTGGGGAGCAGAAAGAAATGCATCAAAGATCATATACATTGTATTGATTAGACCAATACTGGATCATGCAATGTGGTATATGGATTAGTAGTACATACATCTCTAAAAAAAAATTGATCTTATTCAATATCGGGCTTTAAGACCGCTCAGGACAACTCCAACATCAGCCCTAAGGGTTGAAATGGGGGAAATGAGGCTGGAGGTGAGAAGACTTCAACCTATGCTTAATTACTGGGTTAATTGAGAGCAGTGATCATGCAGAATTAACCAGCATGTAAAAACATTTTTATCTCATTGAAGTTTTTCTGGGTAAATAAAGGTTAAATTAAATAAATCAAATTAAAATAATCATTCAGACAGCCAACCTGATGCTTTAGCAGAAATTCATTGTACTTTAAATAGAATTCAAATGATGGCTATAACATTTGTATGGACACCAGCTCAAATAGGAGTGATAGGAAATGAAGTAGTTGACAAATGGGCAAAAGAAGCTATGAAACAAAGAAATATTGGAATTATAGTGTTGGTGAATGATAGTAAAACAAAAGTAAGGGTAATTGTAAAAGGAAAATTGAAAGAAAGATGGCAGAAACAATGGGAAAAAAGAGGCAACAGGAAGATGGTTATATAAGATCCAAAGACAAGTGGGTGTGGCAATAAGCACTGGGAGAAGTAGGAGAAAAGACTTCCAGGTTATGCTTTGGGCATATTGGACTAAATAGTATATTATTTATCATGGGAAAATGTGTTTCTGGAAGATGTGATTTCTGTGGGGAGGAAGAAACTATAGAGCATGTTATGTTATACAAAATATATATGAGGTTGAGAGGAGGGAAATTATTCAAAAATTTAGAAATATAAAGGTGGCATTGTTCTGTATGTTATTTTATAAAGAGGCTCTGCAGGCAAATGTTTTTTTTTATTCCAGTATTTACGAAGAATGATCTTGATAGAAAGAATTTCTGTAATTCTATTAAAGATTAGTAAATTATTTATTATTGTCTTAACTGTGTAATATTAGATCTAGAGTAGACCTGTTCCTGAATCGTTTGATGGCAACAATGCACCATTTTATTGTTTTGTTGAAGAAGAAGAGGCCTACAAATATTCAGTTAGGTACCAGTAGACGTCATCAGGAGTCATCAGGATCTTCTGCATGAAACATTGACTATATATTCAAGGATTAGCCATGTCAAGGAAGTTATCATGCAGGTTCCAGCACAGGGGGATACTGGGAAATGAGAAGTTAGACAAACTAGCTAAAGAAGCAACAAGTAAAAAAAGATATAGAAGGTAACATAAACATGTCAGAAGTGAAATGTTAGTATAGAGTAAAATTAATCAAGAATGGCAACAGAGACGTGTTAGTGAAATTAAGGGAAGGCATCTATATAGGATACAATAAGGTGGGAGCAAGGGCAGACTGAGAACAAGTAATAATTAGTAATAACTTCACTCATATACTGTAGTGTCACCAAATTCACTTCACACATTAATAGCCATCTGCTGATTGTACTACAACACTTAAGCTGGCCTTACACTTCAAGACTATGATAAGACCCAAAAAAGACATTTAAAAGAATAAAGTCTGACATCCTCTCACATCTAAAGACAATGTGTCAAGGTTTTAGTTATAAACTCTGATTTTGCAAAGACTGAGGATCATGCAGGGTCACTATTTGCAAGACTGCACCTAGATTTCTCTGGAGACTACTTCCCATATGCTTCTGCATTTGGCTACAGCTGCACTTGTTTGGGCAGTGTTTTGCTTGGAAAAACAGCCAAAAAGAAAAAGAGAAGACACTACAGAATGTGGACATGACCCTGGTTGACCAAAAGGTCTGTCCACCTTTTCTCTTTCTCCACTCTGTCACGGTACAAACTGGATGACATATCAAACAGACACTCTTGCTCACTCCACAACTCCACCAGTGTCTCCTTCTTTGTAATGGTCCAACAAAACCATGCATTCTGAGGCATGGAGTCATATTTATACATTGAAATCACCTAAAAAGTTGTTAGGTGTAAGCCCGACATTGGAAAAAGATGTTATTCCATAAATATGGTGAATTTTTATTGGGAAGAATGGGTTATTCATTTATTTCACTGTCAGACAGTAGTGTCAACACAATCACTCATCATTATGGGTAGGCTAGAAACCCCATGAAAATGAACGATTTTGTATGTAGGAAGCAGCGTCTTGCAAAAGGAGCAGAGCAAGGTGAAGAGGGAGGATTTTCAATGTTTCAGGTGAGACACTAATTCACAGGGGTGGGGATGGGGGTGTCTCTACCCATGCTGAGACCAAACCTATGCCCTTGAAATCATGTCATCATTTCATGCAAGGACTATTCAGGAGAAAGGCTAGATATGTTTACTCAGATTCATGAATTAGGGTTAGTAAATATAAAGTTAAAAAGTATAGTAGAATTCGGAGGGAGTGGACGAGGGAGAACAGTGTTATAGGTTTACTTGAGGGTAACAGACCTAATAAAAACTATTTAAGATACGACACAAGATGGCAGTAATGCAACATTAGGATGCCAACTAACGTAAAACACCACAGAAGGAGAAGAAGAAGCAACAGCAGAAGAAGAAGAAGAAGAGGAAGAAGAAGCAACAACAGAAGAAGAAGAAGAAGAGGAAGACAAGTACGTGTCAAGTGATTTGACGCGGAAGTTTTGTGTGTAAACTATATACCGAAGGATCTATTATTGAAACCATGGGCTGGAGAGAGTAGATCAGTACCAGCTTAGGTAGGTGCGTGAGTAGTTTTGCAGATAAACGATGTCGTTGAAGTAAACCCAGAAATAGCCCCGTTTGGTACTGTCCTGAGGAGACAGTCCAGGACAAGGCTAACCAAATAGTCGAAATCGTAGTTGCTTTTATTATTATTTTTGTATTCTCTGTGATACTGCCGATTGCAGGTGACAGGATGCACAGCCACTGGGCTAGGACAGTGCAGCAAGTTAACGGCAGCTATTATATACTGGGTTTCCTAATTTAGAAAGCTGAATTAGCTCCCATGTGTTGTACCTTGCATTCTTGTTTTGTTATCAAACTAAACTGCAATTTAGCGATACGGTATTGGGCATTAGAAAGCAGCACTGTAAACGGTTAAAGTAGTTATAGTCCCTATATGTTGTGGATGAACCTGACACACACAGCGGTGGGTAGTATGAACACTCCTGTGCTAGTAAACACTAGTAAGTAGATCTGTATGTTGGAGCACGAGCCTATCAGCAAAAGTTCAACTTAAGGCGTAGCGCTCTGTGACGTCACCTCGGCGCATCCAACTGCAGAGAACCAAGACCGCAAAGAAAATGGAGGAGAAACTGATTTTGGTAGACCCACACCTTCTCCTTCTTTGCTGCAGCTCGTCTTTTCCTCCTCCTAAAGTTTCTGCAGATATGTTGCTTTTGTTTTTTACGATGGCCTCTTGTACTTACATCAACACCTCGTCCAATGGGCAGCAGCCAAACGCAAATTCTAAATTTGGAGTAAAGTCCAGACATTTTATCTACCTAATTTGTCATGAAATAACAAGGGAACATACCACACCTGACCACGAGACTGCTTGTCGTCAATGTCATATTTTTGTTAAACTCCATGAATTAAAGTTGAAACTCTACGCTTCAGTAACATCTTGATTGCTTCATTTCATATTGTGGACAGAGGCAGAATTAGAACAAAATGTGTCAATGTCCAAATACTTATTGACCTGACTAAATACAGCAAATGTGTTCAGTGTTGCTTGTGACGTAAGTCATAATGTTAATTTTTTAAATTTAACTCTCTTTTCCTGCTACAGCTGTGTGCGTGTGTTTAGCTGCATCTATATCCAACCTGATAAATTTAACAAGTCAGTGTCATGCCAGTCCCAGCTATGGCAGAGCTTCTTGTTGACCACCAGAAACAGTTTCAGGCTGCTGTGGAAGTCATCCATAATCTCCCCAAAAATGGTACGTAGCATTTTGCAACCATAACATATGAGACACCATATGATGGAAAATTTGTTGCTGCTTAGACTGTACAAAGCTTGATTTATGGTTCTGTGTTAAATCTGTTCCATACCTAGGGTGTAGGTAACATATAGTCTTGTATCCTACATCATAGCCTACGTCTTACAATGTGAACCTCTCCAGAAATGTACAGTGCCTTGCGAAAGTATTCGGCCCCCTTGAACTTTGCGAACTTTTGCCACATTTCAGGCTTCAAACATAAAGATATAAAACTGTAATTTTTTGTGAAGAATCAACAACAAGTGGGACACAATCATGAAGTGGAACGAAATTTATTGGATATTTCAAACTTTTTTAACAAATAAAAAACTGAAAAATTGGGCGTGCAAAATTATTCAACCCCCTTAAGTTAATACGTTGTAGCGCCACCTTTTGCTGCGATTACAGCTGTAAATCGCTTGGGGTATGTCTCTATCAGTTTTGCACATCGAGAGACTGAAATTTTTGCCCATGCCTCCTTGCAAAACAGCTCGAGCTCAGTGAGGTTGGATGGAGAGCGTTTGTGAACAGCAGTTGTCAGTTCTTTCCACAGATTCTCGATTGGATTCAGGTCTGGACTTTGACTTGGCCATTCTAACACCTGGATATGTTTATTTGTGAACCATTCCATTGTAGATTTTGCTTTATGTTTTGAATCATTGTCTTGTTGGAAGACAAATCTCCATCCCAGTCTCAGGTCTTTTGCAGACTCCATCAGGTTTCCTTCCAGAATGGTCCTGTATTTGGCTCCATCCATCTTCCCATCAATTTTAACCATCTTCCCTGTCCCTGCTGAAGAAAAGCAGGCCCAAACCATGATGCTGCCACCACCATGTTTGACAATGGGGATGGTGTGTTCAGGGTGATGAGCTGTGTTGCTTTTACGCCAAACATAACGTTTTGCATTGTTGCCAAAAAGTTCGATTTTGGTTTCATCTGACCAGAGCACCTTCTTCCACATGTTTGGTGCGTCTCCCAGGTGGCTTGTGGCAAACTTTAAACGACACTTTTTATGGATATCTTTAAGAAATGGCTTTCTTCTTGCCACTCTTCCATAAAGGCCAGATTTGTGCAGTATACGACTGATTGTTGTCCTATGGACAGAGTCTCCCACCTCAGCTGTAGATCTCTGCAGTTCATCCAGAGTGATCATGGGCCTCTTGGCTGCATCTCTGATCAGTCTTCTCCTTGTATGAGCTGAAAGTTTAGAGGGACGGCCAGGTCTTGGTAGATTTGCAGTGGTCTGATACTCCTTCCATTTCAATATTATCACTTGCACAGTGCTCCTTGGGATGTTTAAAGCTTGGGAAATCTTTTTGTATCCAAATCCGGCTTTAAACTTCTCCACAACAGTATCTCGGACCTGCCTGGTGTGTTCCTTGTTCTTCATGATGCTCTCTGCGCTTTAAACAGACCTCTGAGACTATCACAGTGCAGGTGCATTTATACGGAGACTTGATTACACACAGGTGGATTCTATTTATCATCATTAGTCATTTAGGTCAACATTGGATCATTCAGAGATCCTCACTGAACTTCTGGAGAGAGTTTGCTGCACTGAAAGTAAAGGGGCTGAATAATTTTGCACGCCCAATTATTCAGTTTTTTATTTGTTAAAAAAGTTTGAAATATCCAATAAATTTCGTTCCACTTCATGATTGTGTCCCACTTGTTGTTGATTCTTCACAAAAAATTACAGTTTTATATCTTTATGTTTGAAGCCTGAAATGTGGCAAAAGGTCGCAAAGTTCAAGGGGGCCGAATACTTTCGCAAGGCACTGTATCTGCATGTTGCTGCAACACAGACAGCATCTATGATTGGTTGCATCGCATTTCTTTGATCATGTCTCTTAGTGGATGGACACGGAAAATCCCCGCTTGTTCTGCCTCAGTTGGTTTGGTGGTCATACAGACCATCTCCTTTGACATCTTCTATCTTACCTGTGTTGCAGTAATTTCAGTAAAAGTAACTGCTGTCAACACTATCAACAAGATTATCGACTTGTGTGGGAGTAAAGTTCAGGTGGCCGCCTTCCAATGTGTTGGCACATGCCACTGAAGTAAATAATGATGGGATTATTTCCTTAAACTTGGTAACAACATTGTCAGATAGACATCTGCTGTAGTGGAATTGTTTCCCACATAGAGTATAATCCATTAATGTGAATTCATAAGTTATTAGAAAATGGTCAGACAGAAGAGGGTTTTGGGGAAAAACTATTAAGTGTTCAGTTTCGATGTCATATGTCAGAACAAGATCAAGAGTGTGATTAAAACAGTGAGTGGGTTTATTTATAGTTTAAGAAAAGCCAACTGAGTCTAATAATGAACTGAATGCATTGTTGAGGCTGTCATTGTCAGCATCTGCATGAATATTAAAATCACCCATGTTGAACAGGATTTATGGTTCTGCACTGAACATATAGCCTCATACCCTACGCCATAGCCTGACACGAATCACTGCAGAAATGTAAGTACACGTTTTGGTGACAGAGACCGCAACAGCTATGATTGGTTGCAACACATTTCCATGTTCATTACTGTCAGTGGTTGGACAAGCAGAGAAAACCCACCTGGTCCTGCCTCAGTTGGTTCAGTGGTGGTGCAGACCATCTCCTCCAGCTTCTCCCTTATTTGTGTTGTAGTAATTTCAGTAAAAATAACTGTTGTTTAACATCTCTTAGGTTTACCTCCTGTATGACCCTTTCATTTTCAGTCACCAGAAATGACTAATAATTGGCAAATAAACGCAACACAGTAGCATAGAAACCTTACTGCCTACTAGTGTTTTGGTGGTGTAATTGCAGAGATGAACCAGGGCACAAGTATAAATGCTCACAATGCCATAGGCCACTGGTGAAGTCTCTACATAGATTCAACATGGAACCATAAATCACACTTTAGACTGCAGCTCTGCGTCCTGGTCTGAACTTACCATCAGACTTGGGATCTTTTAAAACACTACTTAAGACCCAATTATTTACACGGGCCTTTGCCTCATAATCAGAGGGACACATATTTGCTGGAAACCAGGTAGGCCTCTGGTTTCTGCTTGTACTTTAATATGTTAATATGTTTTTATTCTATTATGATGTTTTAAATTGGTATATTTCTGATGCTTTAATTTTTGGGCTTGTAATGGCTCAAGTTGTATGCTTTTATTAGATGCTTGTGAAGCATTTTGGTAAAACTATTTTTTAATGTGCTATATAAATAAAATTTGATTTGATCATCCAATCAGAGGAAGGCATGGTTCAAATGAATGAATCTGAGTCATATTTTTTAACCACATGCATTAAGTAACAAAACAATGAAAAATGTATCTTAGAGGTATAACAGTAAATAGATTTTATAGTTTAACCCTAACAACCCGTTGACCACACTTTGTCCAAATTCGTTGGAAATGTACCCTCCTTACTCTTGGTTTCATATCTCACACAGTAACAAACAGTTAAACTTGATAAAAGTCTGTCATCCTACAGGTTCCTACAAACCATCCTATGATGTGATGCTGCGTTTCTATAGTCTGTACAAGCAGGCAGTCTGTGGGCCCTGTACAATGCCACGACCTGGCTTCTGGGATCCAGTGGGGCGCTACAAATGGTCTGTATGTGTTGCCCTGATAAGTGGTCTTCTTGAATACACAGACATACATTTTATACTGTCCTTCAGATTTCCATTCAGAAATGCTTTTTAAATGTTATGGGTGGTTTTCATTATGTATACCAGCAGTCACGGTAACATAAGTTAGCTAGGTTTTTGTATGGAATGTCAGCACAATAAGAATCAATATCAGAATCAGCTTTATTTGCCAAGTATGTTCAAACACACAAGGACTTTGACTCTGGTACACAGGATCCCAATGTCCTTTTGTAAGATAACAAGAAAACTGGTGCAATGAAGAGGCAAAAGCAAGGCAACCCCCCAAAAGGGAATGGTTTTACTTGTGATGGCCAGAGCCACATGCTCCTTATCCTTCCTAACTGATTCTTCTCACGGTCTGTTAGTGTCCTAGTCACTACTGGTAGCATGAGGCAGTACCTGCAGCCCAGTCAGGTTGCACAGGTCATCCAGTTACTCCAAGATGGCACATCCATACATGGAATACAGTGTTTCCCCACAGAATTGCTTATTGTGGTGGTAGCTTGGGGAGTCCATATACAGTATATATCCTTGCTATATACAGTGTGCTGACCTTGGCTACAGCTGTATTCTAACTCCTAGCTTGCTAATAACGTATTAGAAGAGTTGGAGCTCTGCGTTGTGTTAAACACTGAGAGGAGCTGCTGTTCACAGACAGTCCATTGTCATGTGTTTGTGTGTGTGTATGAGAGAAATAAAGTGAGGGACTGAGCAAATACATGCTCTACACACTACATTGAAATAAGATTTAACCCATTTTAAATCAATATGTGGTGGTCTATGTTGATATTGTGGCACAAATAAATCAGTGTATGGGAAACACTGCAGTTGCAAGAAGATTTGCTATGCCTCCCAGCACAGCCTCAAGAGCATGGAGGAGACACTAGGGGACCGGCCATTGCACCAGGAGAGCTGGTCAGGGCCATAGAAGGGCAATAACCCATCAGCAGCACCGGTATCTGATCCTTTGTGCCAGGAGGAAGAAGAGGAGCACTGTGAGAAGCCTACACAGTGACCTCCAGCATCTACTGGTGTGCATCTTTCTGACCAAAGTGTCAGAAACAGACTCCATGAGGGTGGCGTGAGGGCCTGACATCCTCTAGTACATCCTGTGCTCACAGTTCAGAGTCTGGTGAAGGTTATGGCGCCTGTAACATCATCACGCATGACTGGTTTGGTTGTGGGTCAGTGATGGTATTAATCTTGGCTCTACTACCATAGTTTCTTTTCCTCTGTTGCTTTGCCAGAATATTCAAATGACAGTTTTTAAAACAAGATTGACATTCTCCACATTTAGTTTCTCGGTCTTTTCCTACAAATATCAATTGTTTAACACATACCAGCAAATAATTAAGTACAATTGTCTGAATAATTATCAGTGTCCTTTTGATCAAAATACATCAGTTTATTTTAAATTTGTCTTATTCCAAAACATTTAAAAATGTCCCTGTTCACATATCACGTGACATGACTTTATGTAGTTGTTTAAACATATCAGCTGTTCTGAATTTCACATGAATAGATGCAGTCGTGTCACCATGGATTCACACTCCTTCACTTGTTGCACATTTTACAGATGTATTTTTTTTCCACTTCAATATGAGTTTACAAGTCACTAAAATGTGCAAAAGATGAAGGGTTGGGAATCCTTTCTCAAGCAACTTTACATTATATAGTGCAGATTCTGCTATATTGTATTGTAATTGCTCTGATATCACTGGGTGGCTTCCTGCTCCAGCCCCATTTAAATCTGAGAGCTTATCCTGTTTACACTGAATAAGCCTGAGAACAGCGAAAGCTGATTTTCCTTAGCCAAGCTTCTGAAATTTTTGAAACTGAAAAAGCTGGCTTAAAATCCACATTGCATATCACAGTAGTAGTATACAGTATGGCCATAGGCACTGTGGATTAATCAGATGTCACAGATCTTTGTTTATACTGTTTGTACTTGTGTTAGGGATGCCTGGAGCCGTCTGGGAGAGATGAGCAGTGAGAGTGCCATGGCAGCGTACGTGGATGAGATGAAGAGAGTAGCTCAGGAGGTACATGACCATTGCAACTAATATTTTTAGCATGACTGCGTTTTTTAAGATTGCGGGTGAAAATAAGTCATTTGGAAGTACATTTATATTTTAGTGAATGTCTCCAAATAAATACGTATTTGACATGATGGATGATTACACAAATCTATATTTAGATTTGATAAAGGTTTTTGTTGACTCAGCAGGTCATCAACACCATGCCCATGAATGAGAAGACAGCCTCACTCTTCCAATACTTTGAGCCTCTCTACCTGGTAATTGATGACATGCCACGGCCTCCAGGGTCACTTCTCATGCTCAGAGAAGGTCAGTGACATAGTGATGGGTTAAACGAAGCTTTCTGAAGCACTCAATCATTATGAAGCAGTTGTGTTAAATTCTCCACAGTTTCAAAGCATTTGACACAGTTTTATTAAGGCTTCTATGATTATTTTTTTCAATTGAGCTAGTAAGTGTGCAGCGTCCACACCTACTTCACTCAGTGAGTCGTCAGCTCTGTGGAGGTGTGAGAATGTAGGCTGGGTTTGAACTTCTCTCTAAGCAGTTTTCTCTCATTGTTACACAACAATTTCAATCACTTTCCACATTAACACACACCTTCCTGGAGAGTCTAAATGAAAAGAGTGTTGGTCTGTTGCTTTAGGTCTTAAAGGCTACAAGGATCCTGACAGGCCAGCACAGAAGGATGAGGAGCAGGAGAGGCCCAAGGAGGATTCTTCTCTTCCAGAGAATCCAGATCAGGAGTTCAACCTTTCTGAGGTTACTGCCAACACTATACCGAATGGTAAGTAATGTTTACACCTCTTTTCTAGCCTGCGATTATGTCTACACCAGTGGTCTCCATCCTTTTTTTTACTCAAAGAGCTACTTGCGGCTAAGTGCTACTCATGTTTTAACTTTCAAACGGATCTCCAAACCAAACCAGCTGAATAAGCAAATTGTTTTGTGTAACCACTTAATGTGTCATCACATCATATCTCCAAGCTCAAATGCACCTACTTTCTCATATCAGCACTTTATAGATTGAATGGACTGTAGTGGCTGTAAAAACAGTGAAAACGTGGCTTTCCAACCCAAGGATTCCCAACCCTTCATTCACATTTTAGTGACTTGTAAACTCATATTGAAGTGAAAAAAAAATACATCTGTAAAAACAGACAACAATGGAGGCAATTAAGGTAGGCTACTTAAAACTCCTCAGTGCCTGACTGCCCCAGTTTGATTAAAAGAGACATGTTAAACATTTTATATTACTTACACATTCCAAGGGTATCATGAACTCAGATGTCCACTGCAAATAAACATCCTGCAGCCCTGCTCAGAAAAGACACTCCTTATAACGCCAGTATCTGACGAAGTATCAAACCAATGCATTGACAGTTGGCAATACAGCCAATGGTGCATAGCAAACAGCAACTGCTAATAACGAATTTGGTGAAGTGTTACTTCCATTGGCCACAGCACAACTCACTGAATCCATGGAAACAGACCCACTGTTTCTTGTACAGTAAATGTTTATCGTTTCATATAAGTGAAGACATTTAAGGCTTAACACAACGTTGTCCAAAAGAGCTGCTAACATCACTGAGCAGCATAACTGATGTAAACAAACTTGACATCAGCATAATTCATGTGATTGACAGGTGATTGGCAAATAATCATGTGCCAGCGGAGGGCGGGACATCTGTTTAATTGATTGGATTGCAGTTTGAGCAGGTTTACTGGGTGAAACTCTGTTGCGTAACGTTGTTAGTTTTATAACCTTTAGGTGAGCTACTCAGAATCGGGGAGTGAGTTACTGGTAGCTCAGCCCATATAATTGTTACAACCAGTAACCTAATGACAAAGTTAAAGGAAGTATGGGATGTACTGCTTGTCGGGATCCAACAGTAGAAATGTAGCTTAAGAGGGACCTTTGGGTTTTTGGTCACCTGCTGACAGGGCTGGGTGATTAATTGCATATTGTCTACAATTATGATTTTGGCTTCCAACGATTATGAAAACAAAATAATTGAGATAAAAATGATTAGTGAGTAAAAAGTCAATAATGTATCCCCCGCTAAACGAGTATAAACGTGCAAACATATCCTGACTGATAAAGTCCAGGACGTGCTTGACCTGTTGCGGTTTGCTTATGGAGCTAACAGAGGGGGTGAAGACGCCACTGTCACATTACTTGATTACTTGTGTAAGCACCTGGAAGGTACAAAAAAATTGGAGCGAATTGTTAAAACCAGTTGTTTTCACATATCCAAACTAATTGTTGTGCTGGTGCAGACTCTGGAGTGTCTGAGGGTTTGGTGCCGACCAGCGACTCGGAGAGCGAGGTCTTCTGTGACTCTGTCGATTCAGTGGAGCAACTCAGCAACATCAAGGTACAACTCACTCACATCCTCGAAACTGTGGATATGCTGAAATTGTAGGAACCTACCAAAATGTAACCAACCATAATAATATAATAATTATGGGAAGCATGAGGTGTACAGCTTGTCAGGTTCCAACAGTGGAAATGTTAACATGACTGCTCAGTGTCGGACACAGCGCGATAAGTATTGCAGTGAGTTGGGAGATGAAATTGATAGCACAGAATGAAAAGTATAAAAATGGAGAGTAAGACTGTTTCAGAGAAAGACTTTTGTTCACAGATTTCAGTAGTCAAGTCCAATAGTTTTCAAAACGGCCACGTGTCCATGGAATCATCTGTCCATCTGGAGGCCCGACAGGTCGGAGCGGGTCAAGGTGGAGAGGGAGCCGAAGATGGAAAGGGTCAGGGTCACATCAGGAGGAGCCGAGACAGGGGAGGGGAAGGGTCCTACCACAACTGGAGAGAACGTAAGCTGCTACCGCTGACACGTCAAACATTTCTTTCATACATAGCATAAACATAACTTTCTGCAGGAAAAGGAAGGGTACTTCTAAAAGTGCTTTGCTTTATGTTTGTTACACTTGCTGTAACAGGTTTGTCCAGTAAATCAGGACTATATTGTGATCCACAGGTGATATTCCTCAGGGCAGTCCAAGGCGGGCGGCCCTGAGTGGTAGTGGTGGGGCTGGTCGAGGTGGAGGAGATGGTTCCGAGGTTGGGGCAGAGAGGCCCTATGACACCCAGCTGCAGCAGCAGATCATCCTGGTCCTACAGAGGCTCAGGGAGGACATGAGGAGTGTGATGGACAGGCTGGAGGTGGTGGAGAGGCTTGCTGCCACATATGTAAGCTTAACATAACAGTCATTCTGTTCTGATACAGTGAAAGCAAACTGTTGACATTTATTTAAATATGGTTGTAAAAATTTGATTTGTTGAAATTTAATACCATTTCTACAGCATAGAAATGACAGACATGCAAGAGTCCTGTGTCAAAAGTAGCTTGGCATTATTTTAGCTGAAATGACCTTTTATTTTGTGCATTTAATGATTTTACAACACATAAGAGCCATGAGAAGACTCTCCCACCTCATTAATGCTTAAAATACAGGTATTCATTACAAATTTTTATATGAACATTTTCTTTTTCTCACATGGCATGCATAGTGGACACATTAGATTTGATTTGATTTAAAACAAAAAAAATGCTGACATAACAAAATCTACAAAACACACTAAGGACCTGCTCCAAACAGGTTGGTTACTTATTTCAACTAGACAACATAAGCTCTGATACTGTATGTTGAAATTCAATAGAATTAGTCTAACCATTCAACTGTTGTGTCTGAATTTTGTTTAAATGAAAGCAAAATAAACAAAAAGACTTGTTTCGTGGCCCAAAGCCTTCTAAAAAGGAAGTGCACCCCGCATTGTTCATTGCATTTTCACAACCTGTCTTTCATTACGATCTGTTTTGTTGAATAATGTGTATATTTCAGACATTGTTGTTGAAAATAAAGGATGTAAGTAAGTAAGGGGCGACAGTGGTGCAGTGGGTAGAGCTGTCGTTTTCCAACCTGAAGGTTGGAGGTTTGAATCTCGGTGCCTGCAGTCAAAGTGTCAAAGTGTCCTTGGGCAATGCACCAAACCCCCAAATTGCCCGTGATGGCTTCGCATATGCACGCCGGGGCCCTTGGCTCCAAACTAAATTTCGTTGTAAGTGTTACAATGACAATAAATGTACAAGTGTTCATCAGACTGATAGCGAAGTCAAAATAAATGGTAATGAAGAGCATAGAACTCAGTGCAACAGTGCGGTTCACTGATGTTTCTGAACAACAGCGAAGGTTGTGGCACAGAGGAAGAACATATACAGTACTATATCAGGTTTTGATACACACAATACTTGTTACTAGTAGACATTTTTTGGTTTGTGCCACACAATAAAAAAATACTGAATATTACCAGAATAACTGATTTGAGCTTACTGCCGCTTTTTGTGACAGGCCCAAGGTTCAGAGTGGAGACCCTGTCTCCAGTGTGCAGCCACAGCTTCACAACAACAGGTAGGAGGGAAGCTGCATCTCACCTCAACGTCTGCTAGATAGCCTGAGTAGTATTTAGCAGCATTAAAAATGTGATGAACACAATAATGTAATTAAAATCCAATAATATAAATGTGCCATTCTGCATAACAATACTTTTTCCTTTAGTACTTTAGTAGGTTGCTTCTAGTTGAGTTCTACCTTTTTTGTTCTGTGAACATTATTGCAAAAATACATTTTTAGCATTTGTGAATCAGTTCAGAATTGTAAAAGATATGAATTGTGATTAAGTGAATGGATTTTTTTTATTTCTCCCAGCCCTAGTGTAGCAACCGGAGACACAATAAGATTCAGCACCTTCTGTCATTAAGGGCCAATGCCAGAATTATCAGACAAATTCAAGGAACGACAACAGATTCAGTTGTTTATGACCAAATTACAGCTGCTGTAATGTTGTATCATGTCTTTAAACATTTTGAGGCTTTCACAAAGCTCCTTTCTCTTCTTGTTTTGTTACATTGTGCTCTGTTTGATTTTTCTTTCAGGAGGAGAGGTACTGGCCATTTGACGTGTCGGGTCCAACTGTCCTCCTCTTCCTGTTATGGCCGTTTGTTGCTCAGGCTCTGGTCTACTTGTTGAAGAAAACCCAGAGGAGAGATCACATATCTTCATGAACCAAGCTGAAAATTCACCCGCAGTGATCCATCTGTGCAAGAAGTTTCATTTCTGGAATAGGAATTGAGGAGAAAGCTTCATTCTTCCTCGGTCTGTGGAAGAGAGGTTTGTTGGTCGTGGCTGTTTGGAGACAAGTGTATCTGGCTGTGTTTTAGACATCAGGATCCAGAATGTTTCTCTCATTACAGCAAACGAATTTTTAATTATTTAGATGAGTCCATCAGCTGGGTCCATCAGGAATCGGGTGCTCAACGTGATATAGTTATTTATTAAATCTCCTTAAAACTGCTTGTAGTGATCATGAGGACCCTGAATTAAATACAAGACTATATTATTAGGTTATCCAAGTTGTTCACATATAATGCACATTATTACTTTTCCTTCTGTTTTTGAGATATGATAAGCTCTGCCTTTCTAATGCAGAATATTATCAAACTATTTGTCAAAAACAGCAGTATCTGCCCTTTAAGTAGCAGTAAGAACACAGTCTCTGAAATGTCCATTAACTACAATATTACACTGCACTGTGAATGACAAAGGAACAGACTGGACATGATTTGTCAGATGGCTGCGAGCTGCTCTGTACTGGCTGAGAATGTGGCTGCACTTGTCCTTTCACAGTAATCTTTAGGCTCTGATTGTTTACCTCTAACTATTTGTCAGTCTTACCTTGAAATTATGTTTGTTTGTACAGTAATTAAAATAATAATTTGTAGATCCAGTGTCATTGTCAACAAAATCACATGGGTATGTTACATGTGTAACTTTCACCTACTGTGACTCCAGATACAACAGGATAATAAAGTACACTGAGGAGGGAAATGTAATTAAAGACTGTAAAGGAAGTGTCTTTCTCAGTTTGGATGGAGGATGAAGGCATGGACCGGTGTTCAAACACTTTAGCTGATGAGAGCAATAGGATCACATAAGAAAATTCTGAGCTCTGAACAAAACAAACCAAATTAAATCAAGTCTACCCGGGTAGTATGATTTCATTTTTCCATTAATTTGAATGAGATCTTGGCTTCTCTGCATGGGGTGATGAAGAGATAAACGTTAACCAACCCTCTCAACAGATCAGATGATGCTCTCCTCTGTTGTATATCCTCTGCTCGTCTGATGAATGTCCATATGCGGTTGTCCAACAAGCAGTTTTTCATTTCTCTCCAGTCATCAGATAAAAAAAAAAGCATAATCAGGGTAATATTCAATTAATCTTTATGAAATAGAATACCAGATCTGGAACTAATGTTACTCAAAATTCAAATTAAATCAAAGTACAGTATGTTATCATTACTGTGATCCACTGTATCATAAAATCTTAACTCAGCGCATGTCGACTCTGGTATTAGCGTGACACACAGCACATTAACAGCACCTCCCTTTCCATAGCTCAGCTTATTTAACTCAAGACATACTCCAACAGGTGGGTTGCATATGACCTCACGTCACTTTGTTGCTGTAGCATGAACTGAAAATGGAGGGCAGGAAGCGATTTTCTACATAAGCAATAATATCACAAGCTCTCAAAATGTCTAAGGTTTGTGTTATTTCTTTGTAGTAGGCCAGACACTTAGTCTAGGTCAAGACCGGCTTGGTTTCACACCTAGAGTTTGCATTGCTTCCAATTCGTACATTAGTCACACAATAATGAGTGATTTCCAGTGGTGTAAGATTTAAATTAACCTTCGAGAAATAAAACACCTGCTACCTTCACATCACATCTGGAATACCTCCACATAACACAAGGATGATGCATGCTTCACATTGATAAAATGTAAAACAATGCCCTAAACAGGGCTAGTAGCACTGATTAAGCACATTAACGGTCACAGCCAGGAGAGTTCATCTCCCCTTTGATACAGAGACAAAAAAAAAACAAAAAACTGCTCTAAAAGAAGCCCAGGACCACAGGCGTAAGAGCGGCAACCGTTGAAAGCTCTGATAAGGAGGATATACAGAAGCTGAAGTTACCTGCTAACAAAGACAAAGAATATTCTAAAGTTAATAAAGCCCCCATTCCTCCCAAGCCCCAGTTAAACAGTGAGAATATGTAAAAATGTAAGAGAAGAAGTCGAGGGCTGGATCCCCTCAAACCATCTGAGCAAGAAACCTTAGTGTGAGTCTGCTCTTCAAACCATCATTTTAGGATGAAATGGATAAAGGACAAAGGATTAAAATGAACAAATTATCACTACTTATTAGCTTTATTTTAATTTATAGGTTTTACACATTTTAAATTTTTTTAAGGATATTTTAAACTGAACCAGCAATAACACGTGACCTTACGGGTCTTATAATGTTTACTTTTCTAAATATTACACAAAATATTAGGTAAAGTCATGTGTTTTTGTTGCTATATTCTAGTTGTAGCCTGTGCCAGTCTTACCATCACATAGGCTAGATGCTTCAGGACTAGATGTATCTACACCCACGCCTTCTATGATACGGTGCCTCAATAGTATATGCAAAGTTCATCAATGCTTAATAAACTTTATGCAACTGTAAACATAGTTTGGTAAAACCTTGGACTAAAGGTCTAAAACCCACATCAAAGAAGAATAAACTATATGTTTAAATCTAGCCAGTCATTCCTGAGCAGTAGACAAAAAATATTCTGCACATGGACTCACTGGGGGAGCTCAGTGACTACACCTGGGTTTTCTAAGTTCTGTTGGGAATTACTAAAAGATGCCTGCCAAGTAGAAATTCAGTTTTATACTCAAAGCATGCAAGCTTTTGTGTTACTGTAATGTGTTCTTTTTTGACATTATATTGTGAGCCCTGCACAGACATGCGGAAAGAGCAAGTTATGTCCTGCCCCCCAAAGCTGTAAACCTAGGGGAAACACTTGGATCCATAACCTGTTGACCTCAAACTGTAGTCTCGGTGGAAAAGAGCCTCACAATGACTACTACTAGTGACTGCTATGCTATTAGCCCTTTTTGAACGAGACAGCGTGGCCATGTATGACAAAAGACCTTTTTGGAGAGGTGTAAGAGAGCCCATGTAAATCTTTAGTTAGGGAGATGCCAAGTAAGTTCCCACTACAAACCACAAATAAATCATTTATACTGTAGCTAGACTAATATGTAATTCAATGAAAATTTTCACTTTGTTATGTAGCAAGAAAGAAATATTGCTACATAGGTTTAAATACTCATATTTTTTAATGAAGTTCAAAAGATTTATTTGACATTTACACAAATACAGACAGTACAGGTACATAGGAATATGTACACAACTGCACTATCTACAGCTTTTACTAATATATTTAAAAACAGTTTGGTTACTAATATATAAACAAACATTTTGAATATTTTACTATTATGGGAGTGTTAACACTAATCTGTAATGTGCTGGGGGCAGTTGAATGTTCTGGTATAGTACTTTATTTTTACTCCTAAGGCACATTCCTTTGCCTGATTGCACATTACTTCTTTACTTCTGTTCTCAGCCTTATATTGGTTACTTGCCCACTGGTTAATTGCCATTCATTTGACTAGCAGGCAGTAATGGGTCACACTTGGTAAGATTGGTGTAATGCTGTGTGCCACCACTAAAGGGCAGCCTTACTGTGTGGTGAGCATCTGAGCATCTTTATCAGATGCTCACTTCCTTCCCCTCTGAGCATCCTTATTTCTCCCCTCCCAATGCCCTCCTTCCCAGTGCCCTTGCCTCTGTAGAAAACAAGAGGAATAGAGAGTCCAGATATAAAGAGATGTACACAGGAAATGACTGAGATGTACAAACCACAGCACAGGCTGCCTGTAGATATTTGCTCAGCCTTAGATTTTCAATCACTTTTAAGATAAGCACACTGGGCATCATCTGCTATCATGATCTCCAGCTCAGCCGAGGAGAGGTCTGTTGGGTCCATCAAGAACATGTTGACATCTCCCACCATGCACTGCTCCTCTTCTATACTGGGATCTGCCCATCGCTGCTTATCCAAGATGATGAATGTGCACTCTGGCAAAAAATAAAAAAGTCAAATTAAACAGGTTTTCTGTAAGTAAAGGTTGAATGATTTTACTAGTGCATGACCTCAGAAAGAATGATGTCTTATTTTCATATCATATCCAATGATTACCAGTTATTAATAAACACTTTAACCTAACAAATCTGATGGATGATGGTACAAATGTCTGGAAGGAATGGTTTGGAAGCCATAAGGACAGAACTTGAAAGCAGTGTTGACCTCGTAAAGCAAATGTCACTGAATCATTTTTCACTTTATCCTATAATAAGTTGTATTAAATAAGCTTCTGTTATTTGGACAATGTGTTAGCTTATTTATGTACGCATTGTAAAAATTCTTAATGTTAAAAACTTGTTACTCTAACTTAGAATAAAAGTTAACAAAGGTAAAAGAAGTTCTCTCAGATTTATCTTTCCAGCCACTGCTGTATTATCAGTTCAACCAAAGGTTTTTTTCTCTCTGTTTTATTTAGGTATGTTAGGGTTGCTCGGACACGGGTATGAGCAAGCAAAGAAAAGACGGACCCAGGTGGCTGGCTTCGGTGCACGTAGTGAAGGATTTAATTACAGTGCAATGTTCAGTGGATAAAACAGACAGTTGCAGTATGAAAATGAGTCACAGAGTGTTTGATTTGATTTGTTTTGATTTATTCTTTCAAGCATGTAAAGACAGTTGATATGTCAACACACAAAATTTTACACATATGCTTATACCTAGTACATGCTTGAATGGAGTAGGAAGAAGTTAGACTTATCCAGTCCTACCCCATGACATCATCTTACCATCATTGGTTTGCAAGCAGTATCTCTACATAAATAATTCTCTTCTACACCACCCATGTTTAAACATTGATAGTAAAGAAATGACATTGCAAGATATCAGCAGAGGAAAATAAGAGACAAAGTGACAGGCTTTGTGTGTGTAACAACACTCATCAGGTGTTAATGTTAACGTTACCTGGCCACGTGGTTTGCATTGGAAGGAACCAACACAACTTTGTGTCCCTCCAGTAGTGTTCTCGTTTATCTTCATGGTGCCAAAGCAGACACAAACACCAACAGGACGGATTATAACAAACTAAATTCAACCTTTGTACGTCCCATTAATATAACAGCTGGATACCGAATCACAAGATTGAGACCATTCTTCCCACGGATGTATTCAGGAGAAAAGGTGGGAGATTTTTTAATATCTTTATTGTGAGAACGTTTTTCATAACATTAATACATTCATTTCCTTTATTTATTTTCCCCACTGAATGTTGCCCGCCTGGCGCACACGGCAAATTTGTTTTTCTTCCGGGTTTGCTTCCTCATTCTGAGGCCCTGTGCACATGCGCACTAGGGGGCGGTGGGGGACAGCGACCGAACTTTTTCAGGCTCGTGTTGAAATGTCTGCCGTGCACACACTGACAAAGTAAAAATAACATGCAATCACAAACATACCTTTCATCTAGAGACGCGTTTATTAGCAGATGGATACGTTTTACAAATGATGAACACATTTATTAGCACTTTATTTCTATTATTTCAGACTCTGTGTGTATGTACATGCATATGTGTGTCTGTTGATTTGTTCATGTTTGATTTGAGGAGGTTTGTCGCCTAGGATCCTTTGCAACTTCTACAGCTGCATCATTGAGAGCATCTTGACCAGCTGCATCACTGTGTGGTAAAGCAGCACTACTGCTATGGACCGCAAGCGCCTGCAGAGAGTGGTAAAGACTGCGGAGAAGATCACCAGGACTCCACTGCCCTCTCTGCAGAGCATTTATGACCACAGGGTGCATAGGAAGGCTGCCTCCATCCTCAAAGATCCCACCCACCCCCAGCATGGACTGTTCACCTCCCTACCCTCTGGACAGAGGTTCATAAGTGTGAAATGCAGGACCTCTAGACTGAAAAACTCTTTCTTTCCCTCTGCCATCAGACTCCTAAACAGCTGACAGGAGTTTATTACCAGGAAATAGGTCATGTACTGTTGACCTGTACTGTTTACATTCTCAGTTTGCACATGCATAATTGCACATTGACTGTTGACTGCTGCACATGCTGCTCCCTTGCAGCATACATTCTCTGTTATATTCTTATATATTTTTATTATATTGCTGCATTTGCTGCTTAAAGTGTCCTAGATTTTGTGTTACTTATTTATCTACTTTATATTTCACTTGTATTTTTGTGGCATTCATGTGGATGGCAAAGTAAGAATTTCATTGTACAGGGAAACATGTTTCCTAACTGTGCATATGACAAATAAACACTTTGACCTTTGACCTATTAACACCATAAACCACTCACTGCCCCTGATAATCTTCTGTTTCATAGTTTCCTGACATAAACTGTAGATCTACAGCGACAAACTATACAAAATACAACCCTCAATCCAAAGGTAGTATTAGCTGACTACTGAAGAAACTTGGAAATCCAGTAGGATATTCTGGTTGCTGCTAATGTGACACAAACACTGTTTCACAAAGCTTCAATCACTACAAATCAATTTAATTTAATATAAAGGTAAAATCATGATCGTGCTAGGTCACTTACATCACCAAAACCAAACACATTAGCTTTAGATCATAATAACACAAGGAAGAATGCCACATCTGAATTAAACCTGAACCCTTTGGCTGTTTTTAATGCGCTCCATCTCAAAAATCCAAACCAATATTAACAACTTTCTTTGTCCCATTCTCTCTGTGCAAAAGTACAAAACCTCTTTTCACACTGTTGGAGACAGCTGTGTGAAAAGGTCCTTCATGGCTAGATGTTGTGTAACATATTACACAACATCTAGCATCTAGTGTAACAACATCTAGTGTAACATTTTTTAAGTTGACTGCAGTATACGTTTACATGGAAGTGCTGTTAAAATTAAAAAAAGAAGGTTCATTTTCTCTACATAAAAAGACAAAAACTGGTAAAATACATTTACAAATTTCATGTTATTTTATGAATATTTACTGTTACTTAATACAATACTATTTCACAATTTGAAAGACCTGTTCAAAAGGTAATATTTGAGCAGCTGGGGCACCAATAAAATACTGTAAATGAACTCATAAAATACAGCAATTTTTGTAATTGAAATACAGATTGTGGCTTTAATTCTACATGAAATATGAACTAGCAAACTTCCCAGCGTGCATTGTTTTGGAGTTAAAACTCTTCTGTGACTTATTTTGTTTTTTATTTTGAAGAACCCATTCATGTTTGGAAGCTTACCATGATGAAGGTTAGCATGGAATTCAGGGTCTGCCCCCATATACTTAAGTTTTACAAAGTCACCAGGAGCAGCCTCACATGCTGTTGTATAGCTTCAACAACTGCTACTGAAAGTTCTTTATATCAAATAAAGAGCTGGCCTTTATAAAATTACAGTGAAACTCACAAATATTAAATCATATAATCTAAAAATTGTCATTATATTGTTGTAAATATAATTACCTACTTTTTAAGAATTTTTTAATGCAAATCACTGGGTTTTATAAATTAGAATTTATTTAACATTAAAACCTTTTAAATACACAAGATTTCATGTAAAAGTAAAGCAACAAACTCCAATTAAATTATGGACAAATGGACAACTACTCTTTTTTTTTTTAAGGAGATGGTTATTTTATAGTAAATTTCCTTTGCCCCAACTGCCAGAACATTATCAGAAGAAAGAATTCCTTAACTATGAGATTAAATCTTCAATGTAAGATGGATGAGTCATGAGACAACAGGGATTTCCAGGTAACATAACATAAGTAGTTCATTGCCAGTGTCCAGTGAGAAAAGGGCAAGTGCAAAGTAACGTTTATTAGATGAAACACTCAAACTACCACTGTATGGCAGCACCATGATCTGGTAAAATCCTGTGGGTCTAGGACCAATGTCCTCGGGACCATAGTAGAAGATCCTGGGAAGCTTTGATTTATGGATCCTGAAAGAGAGGAGGAGAGAGGAGGGGCCTCCTGGGCAAGACAAGGGAGGTTATCTATTTGCTCAATTGACCTGGGACCAACAAATGATCCCTTTCGAACCCCAACACATCTATGCTGACCTGATCCTCCCCCAGTGACTCTGATCACCTCCACCCTTTCTGCTCTCCACCCTCTGACTCTGTCCTCACTCATGCCCAGCTCAAGGTCCAGATTCATGGATACACTCCTTGTTCTCCCACCTCTGGTCTTCCTATAGTGAACTGGCACTGGTTGTTGCCAGTCTGGTTGCTGGGTCCTGTGAAAGCTGGAAGCCTGGTAGAGACTGAGAGGCCTGTTTGGGGAGATGCAGAAAGTGGGATGTGTTCTTGCCATGGAGTCAGACCTTAAGTGGGAAGTAGGATCTGTCACAGGATGGGCTCTTGAGTATGTGGAGCTGCCCTGATGGTGTGAGTAGAGGAAACTGTTTGGAAAAAGCTGTGGTGCAGTTTCTAACGAGACTGGTTTCTGCCTAGTAACTCTTTCAAATTTTACGGTGCTATTGCCTAGTTCCTTCCCTAAGTCCTTTTCAGCCTTTTCTCCTCCCACCATTGAATCTTTTCCCTCTGTTGTCTCTACAGCTTCCACCCTATTTCCCTTTTCATCCTTTTTGTCTTTTTTAGAACTGATACTTTCTCCCTTGACTGCCTCTTTGTGTCGTCTATCTTCTTCCCCTTTTTCCTCCTTCCTGTAGTTGCTGGCTTTGACTGGCTCATGCTCAGATTCCTCATCAGTGCTGCTGCCTGGCAAGTGGGTACCGAGTCCTTTCTTACGTTTGCGGGTCACAACAGAGATAATGGACTTGGGCAGGAAGTCCCTGGCATTCAGGTCTTTCTTGGATTGTGAAGAATCCTGAAAGGTTGAAATCCCAGTCAAATAATGGTAGTGTTATACATATTTCATAATACATGATTCTATTCCAACAATTGAAGTACAAGTAACAGATTTTGTACATACCTTTGACCTAAGTGAATTCCTGGTGGTGCAATCTATTTGAGAAGAATAAGATGTGAATTAGAACCATACCATCATTTAACAAGTGGTGGTATTAGTGTTAGGAATGGAACAAATGATGTGATGTCTGGCTAATCACAGCACACATTATCAGTACTGGAAACTTTTGGAAAAACCATAGCAGCTATGTAAGGACTTGTCTTTAAAATCAGGCAAACAACTGTTTTTACTTTATGTAGCAAAAATGGCTAGAGTTCACCTTTAACATCAACAAGACCAAGACTGATGGAAAGAAAAAGAATGGTTACATTAATCCAAGTACAGTAGAAACACCTAACACAAGACCGGCTCCTACCGAAGGGGCTGATCGACTGTCTGAGCTAGAGAAAAGAAGTGCAGAAAAAATGACAAATTGAGAAAAAGTGGGAAACATAATAAGCATAGACAGGCAGAAATCATAACATTTGGAGAAATCATACAGAGACCTACTGGGAAGAAAAGACACTGAACTGAGTTTCACTTGAAAATGTCGCCAACAGGTAGTATTTGGAGTACAGAATGTGAAGGGTAGACTGAGATATATTTAGAAAGAAAGCATTAGAAGTTTTGATTAGAATTAGACATCTATATTACAAGCTTTTTTTTGCAATACCAAAGACTGTTCCTTGTGATTGAAATGATCACAAACTAGAAAGATAACTGTTCTAGTCATGTCATAGTGCAATATTGTCTGACTTACACAAGCAGATAAAGATAAGATTTAAAGATAGAAATAAGATAAATATAAGATCCAGATAGAAAGGTTTGTATATCATAAAGTGACTGCTTTGCTACAGAACAGGTGCTTTTTCTGTTTGGACTTAGCCTAGCTTGTTTTTTCTACTGATATCACAGTATTCTCTACTAAAAACCTTTCGACAATGACTACTAGACACTTAAATCATTAGGACTTTAAGTTTGATAGGCACAGAAGCCTAGGACCATAGTTTTGAATACTGTTTTCATTTGACTTCAACTTCACTGCTCCTCAGGTTGGGACATGGCCATGTCTCCAAACTCAGCAAACGCGATGAGCTGAGTGTGAACAATTGACAGAGAGAAAAGAAGATTGAAATGCTTCTTCAAATACATAACAGTAAACAATTCACTGATTCAGCAGTGTTCCCACCACCGCCTGAACTCCTAATGAACAGACAATAGGGATTCCATGAGACACAGAGCACCCAGGCACAGACTTGGACGCTGCCTTCGATTTGTTACAGCAATATCGGAGCTGTGGTGGCTCCCACATCAGCTCTCACCAATGACACGCCTTACTGGCACAGCATTGGATCAAGACCAAAAGCATCAACTCCAGCCAGGACTTGGTCGGGCATCATTTGTCAGAGGTAAATCAAGTAGGAAATCATATGGGAGGATACCAGTGCTCACACCACCACCTGAACTTCTACAGCAAAACAGATACAAGCCATTGACTCTAAATGAAACCGGTGACAATACCCAATATGGTGATCCCAGGGAAGCTAGTCACATCACCAGCATTAATGCTAGCTAAAACACAAAAAAGAGCCCTAAAGCCACAACTAGGCCAGGTATGTTGAACACAATACAGCAGCACATTATTTGATGTGTATAATAAAGAAGTAATAAAGGGCTGCTTCTTAACTAATCAGTATGACTATTTGATGGTTCACAAAAGTAACTAATGTTTAAGTAGTGAATAATAATTGAGTAGTTACTATTTTGTGCCATACAGTGTTTGAATCACAGGTCAACAAGAATGATTCATAAAGTCAGTTTACTAATAACTAATCATTATCTTAACTTAACAGATCTTAACTAATTCTTCATTTGTTCATTAGTAACCACACAATTTTTTTTGTACTGTATTGTAAAGTGTTACTTTAAACTGTAGGGTGTTGCTGGTATAGCTGGTGTGAATGAACTATGCACATATCCTGACAGCAGGGGAATTATTCCCCATAAATGTGGTGGCAAAAAATATATAATGGACTGGACAGATAGTCTTGATACAACAGAAAACTCTCAGTCCTTCCAAGCCTACTGATCATCTACTGGGTAATGCAGCCAATTGCCTTAGGATGCATTTAATGAATTGCAAATTTGTTAACATCATGTGCACCACTAAAGCAGAGTATACATTTAAAAGTATAATTTATATATTTAAATATGTCAACTTTACATTCAATATTTTTAACATTTGATAGACTAAACAATGAATTGCTTAACTGAAAAAAATTAGCCATATACATAATCACTAGTTTCAGCCCAAATTATTTAGTAATACATATACAATGCAGAGCAAGAGGGACAAAAGGTTTCCACAATGCCCCAAAGCTTCTTGTTTCCTTATGGGATACTAGTGTGTTAATCCAAACATATTTTATGTTCTTACAAAGGAACATTTGAAAAAGCATATGATTTAATTGGCACGTCAATAAACAAAATTAAAGTATTACTTTTTCCTTTTGCCAGCAGAAAACCTTCATGCAGCTTCTTAATACAGCATCTTTTAAATCAAACCTTTACTGAATCACCCTAAACTGTTAAGAACAAAAATATTAAATTTTTTAATGAACTATCCTTTAATCAGATAGATATAATGGATCTACTGTATGTGAATGTCAGATTAGATTATGAATTTGATGCTGGATTATCACTCCTCCTTACCTGATGTCTCTCTTGGCATGCCCAGCCTGCCAATGTTAGGCAGGAGATGGTCAATGTTGGGCACAGGCTGCATGTCCTGCTTTTCCTCTGTGGCCTACACACACACACACACACACACACACACACATAAAGAAATGCACCACTGTACCCAGTATAAAAGTACAGAGTACAAACAATGTCAAAACTTGTACTCTGATATTCTCAGACAGCTCTGGGCACTGACTTTGGTATAACATACCTTCTTTTCTACATCAGGCTCTCCATCACTGAAAAACCATTGATACTGTTGAAGGAAGAAAACATGGCATCACTGCATGCTTTAAATTCAGAATGGCTAGTTTTAATGGTACAGTGTATCTTGCACTACAGGAGGCAGCTGGTTCTTACATGCAGAATAAGTGTTTCCACTATTTTGTAGCGGTCAGGCATGTGGGTGACCATGTCAGTCATGCTGTCCTCTGATGTTCTTACAAGAGTAGGACCAAACACCAGAGCTAAGTTTCTTGGCTCCATCTGAAAAATATGTCCATGGCTCACCCCATCATTGTCCACAATGATCAATACAAAACCCTAACTCCTAATTGAAAGGGGGTGTGCTTACCTTGTTCTTTTCAGAGTGATCTGCCACCCTTTTGAGGTGGCCCATCAAGAACTTCAGTGTGTGGAAATAGTGATCTGGGAGGTCATGGATCTTGATATATAAGGAAGGGAATTAAAAAAAAAAAAGTTAAAGTAAAGAGTATTTAAAAATGAAATAAAGTGAACCTGTGATTGCCCTATGTTCTGCTGAAATTTGATACATACCAGTTTTTTCATGGTCTTCAGTCTGTCCTCTCCATCTGCTATCCGGTTGGCATCAATGAAGTCACTGTATTTGTCTGTTGGCAAAGAAGCAATATGACTAACATACTGTACAATGAAAGGTATTTTTATAAAATGTTTCTTAGTTCAACAATAGAATTTCCACATGCAAACACCATGCAGTGTCTTTAGCTCACAAGTGGACTTTTGAGGAAAAATAAATCTTGACAAGCTCTTTTATTTGCATCCAAACTGACAAAATACTGAAGTTCTATTTATATTAGATTTTTACATTAACACTATACATACACACATTAGGATTACACTACACTTCACAATGAACACATGACTGGCCTCACCATCTGTAAATAGAGGCTCAGGCAATTTTCGAAAGAACGATTTAAGCAAGCTGCTCATTACATTCAGGTCCTGCCATTTCTGTGAAGACAGAAGAAGGTGTTTATGGCATAGAATTATAAAAACAACACATGTAATCTGACAAAATTATTCCTGGTTAAAAATAAAACTGCAGTCAATTAATAAAAATATATATATTACTGAGCAATAAAACACCTCTTCAGCAGTGTTGATGTCCATGCCCTTGTTGAGATGCTCCTGCAGATTGGACACCATGGCATTATTCCCAGGCACACGGTAAATGCCGGTGTACTCCAGACCCATCGCCTCTACCACACCACAGCACATCTCCACTATCAGAGGGACAAACTGTAGACAGAAGGTAAGATGAGGACAGAGATGTAGTCAGTAAAGAGGGAATAAATAAATAATAATTAAAGAGAATTAGCAACAATAACAGGCAGGTGAGAAGTCATAGAGAAAAGAAGAAGCAATAAGAAAGTAGAAAATTACCGTCTTGATCTATTTGGAAATGATATGAGATGTTTAAATCTGAATACTTACTATAATGTTGCACTATGTTTATTAACTTTTCTCATATGGTCAATGGGCTTGTCTTTTCAGACAAAGCATCAGAAATTGCCTGAAATCCAGTATGATAGTATGTTTAACAACAACCTAAGATCAAAATTCAGGTAGTGTAAGTGAACCTTTGAGTTTATATAGTTTTGTTCCTTTGTAACTTTTACACTCAACCAGTAACAATCAGCAGATTCATCTAATTGTCTAAAGGGTCATAAAGGCATGTAGTAGCATATACATGCCCACACCATGAGGTCATATCACAATACCACTAAACAGCAGCATTTCTTTTAAAATGGTTGCTACCAAACTTGGCTGAACTCTGAGAAGGTAAAAAAAAAAAGATCAACCAGGTGAAACTTAGCTTTTTAAAAAAATTTTTAATGGAAATAAATTGTTTAACTTTTTTAAGTTATTAAGACAAAGATTTGGAATTGGTGTTATTTTTGTGCTATAAATCATGTCGTTCATTTCTTCATAATAAAACACTGACAGCTTACTTTATTTTTGACAGCAGGCTGACAGTCCTCTAGTCGAACCCCAAAAGCCTTTGGACTGCCCATTTTCTTTGCCTTCTTCATGATGTTGATGCCCCAGAATGCCTTGTTGTCATCTGAGTGCGCACATACACACACATGCAGACATGAGCACAACCTGAGATTTTGACTGCAAAGTGGTGCTAGTTGAAAGCCAGAAAATTGCTAAAGTCACTGGACTTCATCCTCTGTAAACGTATACAAAATGTAATGGCAATCCTAACAGTTGTTTAGATATTTTAGGTCAAAGTGAATGATTGAAAAACACTGCCACATGTAACACCAATTTGTAGTAGCTTGTCATGCGCTGGTGAACACCAAGCAGAGTCATATTTGTATCATGTATCAATTACAGATTACTGTTCTTCAACAGTAAAAAGTTAAATTACAATATTGCTATCTAAGGCAGTAACTATACTTTTAAGTTCTTTTTGTGTACTCTCAAAAAGAATCCTTATACACTAAGATTTGGTTTGATATAAAGTAAAATTATTATGTCCCAGTTCCCAAAACACTTGCCAAATATCACCTACACATCTTGTTCATCCATCCATGTATTGCCAATTATTAAGGAAGGCCAGGTGTCCCTCTTTTCAGCAATGTTTTGCAGCTCCTTCTGGGGGACCCTGAGGCATTGCCAGGCTAAATGGGATATAGAACCGTTGCAGAGTATTCTGGGTCTACCAGTGGGCCTCCTAGCAGTTGGGCATGCCGAGAAAACCTCTGATGGGAGGTGCTCAGGAAGCATCCTAATCAAACCTTTCAATGCAAAGGGGCAGCAGCTCTACTTTAAGCTCCCTCTGAATGTCCAAACTTGTTTCAGCCACTTCTATTTGCTGTCATTCTTTCTTTCATTACCCATTACCCATAACTATAGGTGATGGTTGGAACACAGATTGACTGGTAATTTAAAAATGTTAACGCTTTGCCTTCTGACTCAGCTTCCTCTTCATCAAAACAGTCCAGTACAATGCCAGTCCAGTACATTAGTGCAGACGCTGCACCAACCCCCCTGTCAATCTCATGTATTTTACCCTCACTCATGAACAAGCCCCAAAATACGTCAATTCCTTCACTTGGGGCAGCATTCACTCTTAACCCACTGTTTTTTGGAAGAGAACCATGGCCTCAGACTTGAAGGTGTTGATTCTCATCCCAGTCACTTCACACAGGCTGCAAACCACCCATTGCTCGCTGGATGTCATTTTCTGATGAAGCCAACAAAACCAGATCACCTGCAACAAGCACAGATTCTGAGGTCCCCAAACTGTCATGATTCTGTTCCACCTGTTTCTGGTCTCATGCTTTTATTTTGACACAAATTCCTGTTACAGTCTTATCTCAGCTATAGACTTTTTACTTTAATCAGTACTCATTGTTTTCACCTGTTTTCACTCCCTTATAGGCAGCTTCCTCCCACCAGGAATCTGCCAGATTGTTCTAGACTCCAGCTCTGACTTTCCAGCATTTTCTCGTACCTGATACTCTTGTTCTGACCCCGGACTGCTTGTTTGATCACCATACCTTGCCTTATCCTCCCAGATTCTGATTGCCTGTTGTGTACCAACCCTAGGATATTCCCTTTCTGACCTCTCTATTGTGGTTCCCTCGGCTGTATGTGTTTGCCAGCACTGACCTTGGACTGTATTATCAACCTGATTGTGATTCTGGATTTTGGTACTATTTGTTTTGTTGCGGCAAGAAAAGAGACTATCCTTTATCTTTGTTCATCTGGCATTATAATTGAGTTCAGGCAGCTTCACCTGCCAAACCTGACACAAACCAGACACACTCCTTCCCTATCCTCCTCCTCCATATGGACATATGTCTCATACTGATTATAAAAGGATCAGATGGCTCATAACAGTGTTCCCAGTACCCCATACACACACTACCCCCACACTACTCCCCACAAGACCCCCAAGGACTGGTGTGTAGACTGCATGGGCAAACTCCCATGATCTAGCCTCACAAGAACAAGGAATTTTTCCACTGTTGCATGGCCAGGGCAGAATCCTACAATATGTCAGAGCCTTCTTTATCAGCACCCTGGCAGTGTTTAAATATGGGGACCACCACATCAGTCTGCTAGTCTACAGGCACTGTTCCCATCCACCATGTGGTACTGAAGAGACGTGTCAGCCAGGACAGCCCCACACTGTCCAGAGCCTTCAGCATCTCAGGGTGAAACTCATCCACACTTGACACCTTGCCACTGAGGAGCTTCTCAACTACCTCAGAAACCTCTGACAAAGATATGAGTGAAGTTTCCCTGAGCTTTCAGACTCAGACTTTTTTATGTACTGTGTCCGGACTGAGTATTATGATTAAAATATTTTTGAAAATTCAGATTTTTGTTTATTTATTTTTTACTTGTGAATTCCTAGCCAAAAACCCATAATTATTAAGTAACGAGGAACTATTTAATAGCCTAACTATTCACTATGAGGTATAACCTTAGGGGACAAAGGGGTAAGTAATGTTCAAATAATCATGACGTAATGACAGACTCCTCAGTAATCACTCAGTATGATACTCCACTTTACTTGAGGGTACACAGAAAGTCAAAGTAATGGTCAGATAACCATGAAGTAATGAAGAACTATGTAACTAATCATTTTGATGTGACACTTTACTTGGAGGTACACAAACAGAAGAATGATTAAGTAATGAGTTGAATTTAGTCGTTACTAGTCTGTGTCGCTTCAGACTGCTAGCTCATCAAGAGCAACTTATAGAGAAAGTGATGGTATTCTGTTTCACAGATACTTATGAACTAATCATTTCCTACCACTTCATTAATAATACATCTCCCAGGCTGTTCCTATTAACCCATCATTATATACTATGCAGTGCTTGATTCCAAGTTATTCAGGAACTACTCCTTTACAATTCATCAATTATCAGCTCCTTCTTAATTTGTTCCGCAGTTGCTATGGATGCTTTCATGCACTGTGTTGTAAATTTATATCAGTAATATTACTAATATTAATTATATATGTTATATTACTATGATTGTGTGGCAAGTAATATTATTACCTAACACATAACCCCCAACACTGGTTTGTACCCACCAGTTCTCAAAACTCGGTTCATTGATGTGTTGTCAGTCTTAGCCAGGAGGAAGGGAGGTATCATATGTTGGGCTCTGGAAGAGGAATCTGGCTTGTTGCCTGTCAGACTGTATGAAGAAAGAGAAACAGAAATGGTCAAAAATAAATAAAGTTGTAACTAAGGCTTATTTTTTTAGGCTGCAGTATTAAAGGAATTCAGGAGCAAAAGGAGGGCCCAGGCAATAAGCGTTCTTCTTCCATCTTCATTTAATGATCTCAGTTTTAAGCAAATAAAAGGTTGCCTTGCTATGCTTTTTTGAAACTGCAGTTCAAGTTATTTTTGCTGACAAGCTTATAGCCCAGAGTTACAGCAACTGCTGATTATAGAAAGGGTAAGGGGCAGACCTTTAGCTAAATATAATCCACCACTCAGACCTGTGTTTTCTGTATTCATTCAGCTTCTTGTTGATGAGAGCTTGTCTTGTGATACCATTCTCCTAGAATACATGAAAAGTATTAATTAGTTCAGTATATATGCGTTTGTGTAAACTAACTAGATATTAAGACCTAACCTCATTGTCAGTCTTGCTGTTCTCCCTGACGACCGTGATCCAGGCCAACATGTCGTCCCTGTCCTTGGCCTGCAGCAGGTACTCACAGAAGTCTTGTGTGGTTAGCCTCAAGGTGTGCTTGCGCTTTGTTTCACTGTAGGAAATATCGATCAGGCAGCCGTAGATGCTGATTGAAGGATGTTCGTCCTGGCTGAGTCCTGCCCCTGCTCCGTGAAGAACTGCCTCTCGCTTGTCCTTGTACAGGAAAAGAGAATGGGAACGAAGAACAGAGAAGACCCGTTTCCACGGCCGCATGCCACCACCAACTTTCTACATTGAGACAGAAAGAAGAACATAGCCTTTAATTTTTTTTTATTTGACCATGAGGTCACAAACCAAATTGTTATATGGTGTGACTTCTTACTGTAATTAACTTTTCCCTAATTACCTCACCTAAACAGTGATTGGCTAATAATACAGTAGTTATAGTAGGAAATGTCCATTGCCATGACAGGACTGTCCAGGGCTAGATTTTTCCACATGGCAAGGTGGTGTGCATGGGATTAAAATAAGATCTAAAAGATTCCAGAAGGTCTCTTTTTCATCTTTTCAATAGAGAAAGTATAGTGAATAAATCAGACACTGAGCATGCCTGCTAGCTTGGTTTACTACTTTAAGTAGTAAGTTAGATACCCAGGCATGCTCGGTATTAACCATTATATGCATATTTAACACTCTCTTGGAGGGTTCTGATTTTCACACCAGTTAGCAGAAGACAGAAAGAGAAAGTTCAAGCGACTCGTGAACTTACCATTAATCAGCCAACATTACCTCTCCACAGCTGATTCAATCTGCTAGTGACAGTGGACATGTCAGCCAGTAAAATGTTCAGTCACTAATTGAACATGAGAAGTTTGCTTTGATCTACTTGTCTGAAGTATAGAGCCACTTGTTTCACAATTAAGATGAATTTCAATTGGTGCTGTAAATGTGCTACTCTGGAAAGCTTGGTAAGTGTGGCAACAGTTTGTGGGGCTTAGCTGAGTCCAAGCTAATCAGCTTCCAGTGTGTGTCCAGGCAGGGGCACACTTGATGATCAGATGAAACCTAATAAGATAGGACAGGCCACACTTAAAGACCACCGTCTTTCACAGATTTTTAGTCCTTGACAGCTGGGACAGAGCATAGACCTTACCTGAACTTTAACCCTAACCCTTATTACAGGGTAAACATTGCAGACAACACACTTAACAACTATACTTGAAGCAACAATAAGGATTAATTCAAAATCTAGCTAGCATTAGTATGAGACTCTAGAATAAGTCACCTCCATATCACCCAGCCGTCTGTCTCCCTATTCCTCCTCCACTCTGCTCCACACTCCAACTGACCCTTTGAGAATGGGAGACTGTTACACAGTATTGTAGTTTGGAGAGAAATTCACAACGTTAACAGGCAGCATTCAACTGGTGGGCACTAAAATAAAGTATCTCACCAAGCTGACTGCTTCATGTCTACAATAAATACAACACAGTTGTGTAGCAATTTCCACTACAGGACTGGTGGACACAACACAGTTACAGCCAGCGCAGTTTGTGAACATTGGCAGAGATATAAAAGTGGGTCCTGCACATCTGCAGAAAAGTTTTGTGAAGCTGTTTAGCACAAAAAACACTTAGCCACTCAAGTTTTCCTATCATTTATAGGACATGCTGTTAGAAACATGTGAGACTGTCGACACACTGTCAAGCATAGCTACTTCTGAAGAGAGGGAGGCACGGCACATAGCACATAACTATCACTGCAGCTGCAGCAGGCGCCAAACCGGGGTGACGAGAGCCAGACTCCCAGGGAAAAACGAGGTAGCAGAGACTACAACACATTCAGCTGCTGGGAATCAGAATAATCAAATAATCAAGTCTTGTACTGTATACCCTTGTACCATAACAAATACAAATGACAATTGGCTTGCACTGCTTATTGCCATCATGGGTCACTGATGTCAGTCTTAAAAATATGTTCAATAAATCTTTATGATAACAACTGACAGGAACAGAATCTAAAGACTTGAGATAGATTCTTTACATATAACAAAGTATACATTTTACCTGCCAATACTGAGTGACTCAGCCTGGAACATACTTGTCCCAGCTTGATTCAATCACTCATCATGCCCAAATCCCATTCAAAACTGGTGCGACACTTGACCCCATCTGTACCTTTCCCTTCTCTGTGAGGATCTGTTTGTAGTGCAGCCAGCCCTCCTTGCGAACATCACTGAAGGTAATGGTTCCCAGTTCAGAAGTGGAGTGGCGCTTTGATATGGCCTCCTCCTCAGCTTGCAGTCTCTCCAGAGACTGAAACACAGTGTAAAGATATTAAGAGATTCACAGTGGACACTGTATATTTGGCTGCTGGAAATTTATCAAACGTAGAAATCAAAAGCAAAAGTACATGTGTTCAAGTCTAATAATTAACTACTCACCACTTCAGTGAAAAAACTCTTGACCCTTTTTGGTAATTTGCTGTGGAGCAGAAAGCACACAAGTTCTAAAAACACCATGTCCAAAGTATACACAGTATCTGTGCTTGGCTCAAATGATTTTTGTGTCACTAC
>NW_018127997.1:594453-621159 GCF_001952655.1 Monopterus albus
CAAAAAAAACTGTGAAAATTCCATATAAACAAAAACACTTAACTGGGACTTTAAACTAATAACAACATGATATTTGTCAAGTAATACTGGGCTACCTACCTAGCAGATAGCTGTACAGACTACAGTATACTGTAGAGGAGGAATAGAGTACTCTATAAAGTACGCTTAGTGTCCTCTGATTTCCTGACTTACGAAAAGACACGGCCTTCCTCCCTAAAGGTGTTGAGACCTTCGTCACAGGACTTGGATCTCTCGGTGGTGATGGCCAGCAGGTAAGAAGACCGACGACTTTTAATACTGCCTGAAGAGACAATAGCAAAGTCAGAGGGAAAAAAGCAAAGGAGGAGAAAGGTACCCAGCATAAAAGACATGATAGTGCCACATGAGCTAACAACAAGGTAAGTAATATGACACTAGCTAGGTGGTTTATTATCAAGTGTTATCCAGTGAAAGTTAAAAAAAAGGGGGGGAGGCTTTATCTCCCAGGGTATAAGGTGTAGGTGCTGAAACAGTCTAATAAGTCAAGTTCCTATTAGGCTTCAACCACAGCAGGTACAGATATGACAGAACCACGCCAATACAACACTGCTCCACCTCTTTCCTGTAACTTCTTGATCCAGGACAAGCCACAAAATGGAACCATCTACACAGAAATGAACAACATGAAATGAAGACCAACAAACTGTGTCTTGTCTCGCCTTTGGCCATGGTGGAGCATCAGATAGCTTAATTTGTTCTAGTGTATCATACGGCTATAGTATTACCACTGTGGTCTAGTCACTGCAGCCCCAAAAGGACACAGCAAACATGTGTCCCATGACATACAGTTTGTTAGCTTCCTGATTTACTTTTGTGATAAAACAGTAAGGTTTTAATGATTTTATTATTTATTAATTAACAACACCATTAGTTACAACTAACAACCCCTTTGGTGCCATCCCAACAAAAGCAGAAATATTCTTAATTGCATCACAGGACAAACTTGGTTTGTGCTCAAACACACTTCCAAGCTGACTCACAACTCACACCTAAATGACTCCAGACTTGTGAACTCAAGAACATTATGGATTTTTCAACATTTCTAGAGAAGAAAGTTTTGGTTTTTATGCAGTCCTTTATTGCATCATTGTACATGTCTGCCCGCTATGGGGATGTAATGCCCAAACAAAACACACAGCAAGCTGTGTGTGGTTGTGTTGGTGACACAATCAATATGGTGTTGTAACCCCCTTGGGCTTAACAGAAAAACTGCTTCCTGTAAAGAATGTGGGGAAAAAAGAAAAGAAAAGAAAAGTCAGCCATCTCAGGTCACCATCTTGAAAACTCACCCAAAAAGGTCAGTGTTGCAGATAGCCTGTAAATAGGCTTTGTTTACATGGGATTATCATAACATTAGCAATAATTTCACTGTTGTAACTGTAAAATCAGGTGTGTTGGCTCATGTGGAGCTCCCTTGTTTTTGTAACGCAGCGTAGCTGTTCAGGGTAACATGTTGAACTTTACTTCTCTCTGCCAGTGTAGAATAATGAAAACACCTTATGACAATACAACTGAAAGTGAAACTGAATAAACTAACAACCTTGCTTGATTTCTTATTTCTATTTAAAAATTTGCATTATGATTATTTTTACTTACGGTAGCTGTTTGTTTGCTTAGCATAAAAAGCAGCAGGACGAACCGGTGTTTGCTCATCTCAAAATAAATCAAGACAAGTTACAGATTTTGAAAATTAATTTGGATTGGAGTTGCGTCAGGAAGGACATTTGGAGTAAAACATGTACCAAATTTCAACATGTGAAGCCTCAGTGTGACGATTCGCTGTGGCAACCCCTGACGGGAACAGCTGAAAGAGACAGAGCTTGTGAATTGTCCACTACAGATCAATGAGGTCTTGTAATTATATATTATTTTTTGTATTAATCTGGTAAATGTAGTGGAGTAAAAATGATAATATTTGTTAATGTATGAAGTAACAGAAAATGAAAATACTCAAGTACAGATACCTCAAAACTGTGCTGAAGTACAGTACTTGAAAAAGTTTACCACCACTGTCAGACACCTTATTTACCTTTAGAATTAGGCTTTTTGATAAAGTTTATAGTTAGAGCTGGATCAGGTGACCCTGAGCCTTCCCTTAGTTACGCTGCTATAGGCCTAGACTGCTGGGGGCCCCTGTACCTTTCTGCAGGTAGCCCTGGCTCTGGAGCTGTAGGTTTCTGATGAGCAGTCACCAGCCACATCAACGACAGGTTGATGTGACCAATGTTTGATTGTTTGTTGTTTTGTTTGAAGTGCATTTATGCTTTTCTTTTCTTTTTTTCTCCTCTATCCACTCACCCCAACCGGTTGAAGCAGAAGGCCACCCACCAAGAGCCAGGGTCTGTCAGAGGTTTCTTTTCTTAAAGGGAGTTTTTCCTCCCTGCTGTCACCAAGTGCTGCTCAAGGGGGATTTGTTGGGTTCTTGCCCTCCTGATCTTCTGTGTCTGGAAAAAGGCCATGCAACATCCTTTTCACAGATCATAATGGGTGGGGGGCTGGGAGATGATCATGGGGGAACAGCTGCTGGTTGCTGGTCTGAGGTGATGTGAATGAGGGATGTGAAGTTCTGCTTCTCAAACCATCAGGAAAACCCATTTAGGTCATCTGCCAGTTGATGGTCTTCCACAGTAGGGGGGCATGGTTTCCTGCAGCAAGTGAGGTTTTTCAGGCTTCTCCACACAGACGAAGGGTCATTGGCTGAGACCTGGTTTTTCAGCTTTTCAGAGTAGCTCTTCTTTGCTGCTCTGATCTCCCTTGTCAGTGTGTTCCTGGCCTGGCTGTACAGAGTCCTGTCCCCACTGCTGTAAGCCTCCTCTTTAGCATGGCAAAGCTGCTTGAGTTTTACTATGAACCAGGGCTTACAGTATTATTGTTGTATGTGCAGAAGGTTTTGGTGGGCACACATGTCCTCACAAAAGCTGATGTCACAGCGCCAGTGAGTTCATCCAGGTCAGTAGACGCAGACTCAAATACACAACAGTCAAAAGCAGATCTGTAGCTCTGACTTTGACTGCTCAGTTCATCTCTTCACTGTTTTGATCACAGGCTTTGCAGCTTTAAGTTTCTGCCTGTAAGTTGGGATGAGATGGACCATGTAGCGATCAGAGAGACTGAGAGCTGCACAGGAGACAGAGCGATGGGCATCCTTCATTACTGTGTAGCAGTGGTCCAGCATATTTTTGTCCCTAGTAGACAGCTGATGTGTTGTCGGTATTTAGGCAGTTTGTGGGTGAGGTTTGCTCTGTTAAAATCCTCTAAGACAATAAATAGGGAGTCTGGATATTTCTGTTCCATGCGAGTTATCTGGTCATGCAGCCAGGTGTTGTAGCGCCTTGCTAATGCAAAGCTGAGGGGAAATGTAAACCCAGACCAGGATAAATGAGGAAAACTCCCACAGTGAGTAGAACAGTTTGCAGTTCTGAATAGTTACAAATTTTCTCTAACACTGTGACATCTTTACACCAACCTTTAACCAGTGGTAGAATTGAACTGAGATCCCGAGTCAAGAGATGGCTGTAAGTATTATAAATCTTCCCATGTTGAAATAGGGATTAGTCTCACCTCTGTCAACTTAAAACGTTGTTAGTTAAATAGTTAGTTAAGTTATTAGTCAACTTTTTAAGTTGACAGAGATGAGCATAATATCAGAAGCACAAAGTGAAGCTAGTGGAACAGAGGCTAACCAGATGTGAAGACATGACTTCAGCTCTCTGTAGAGCTGCGCTATTTTCTGCCATTTTCTCTGTCAATAAAAACCGGTCACAGAGACTCTGCACTTGTCATCTGTAATGAGCTAACACCATAGCAAAACTCACAAACGTTTTCAAATATTTAGAATCACTATGTATAAAAAAAAAACAATAATTTTGATAACGGTAAAGGCTACAGCAGTAGCAACCTCTGTGTGTACTGGAATGGCCCAGGTTGTATTTATTTACTTATTACATTTTTAGATTTGTTAAAATGAACAGAAATATTAATATTTCTGGACATACCCACTTAATTAGGGGCTAGTGCTCAGTTTATGTATTTTCTGTTAATAGCAATAACAGTTAGGCCATTTATCCAACCATACTCGCTATTTTCCTCCTCAGATGAGTTATATGATGTAATATTGCCATTATTTGGCCTATTAACTAAACCTATGAGATCCTTTCTGCCTCCAGAGGAGCTCAGTTCATGAGAAATGTTCACAGAACCAAAACAATTTACAAACACTAGACAGGTTAAGATTAAAAAACAAACCAACTCTTATCAACACACAGTAAAATACTACCGTAAATGTGCTGGAGGGTAAGCAAATGTGTTACACTGACAGATATACACACAAAAATGTTAGAATTTTAACACCACTTGTAGAATAATAACCAGTGAATGTAAAAAAAAACTATCACATTCCCCCTGTATTATCAGCACATTTTAAGATAGCTGTATTAATCATTTGCTATGCAGGACAGGTCACTAACCTATGAAGGGAATAGAGGACCGGGGGTCAGATGCATGCTGTGCCAGGCTACCACTGGCCCTGTGGTTTGGGCCCACAAAGACAGACGAGAGGGTCCCTGATGAAGGTGTCAAACCAGGAAGTGCAGGTGACTCCACAGTTCCACAGTTGTTGTGGGGGTGTAGAAGAAACTGACCAGGGGTCCAGCAGCGTGAAGGTGGCTTCTGTCTGAGCACAACCTTGTGATTCAGGGAAATTTCCTCCCTGCCACCCAGCTTGGCTCTCTCCTCCTCTGAAGGAGGCAGGATGGGGTTAGACTGGGGCTTGGGTACCACCACACTCTCATTGTCTGCAAGGCTATCCTTGCTGTTGGGCCTCCGACTGAGGTAGGAGCTGCTGTAGCTGGGGTCTCTGAAGGAGTGGGCCTGTTGGAAGTGGTGGCCAGTCTTGTGGGAGAAAGGACTGTAGCTTATGTAGTCAACCAGCTCTTTCTCTTTGATTCGCCTTGTTTGGGGTTCAGCTACTTGCTGCCCTGACTGCCTGCTACTAGGAGGCAGTGTGGAGGAGGTTGTGATAGGTCCTGTCACTATTTGGCGCTGAAACCCTCCTGAGACTTTCTGCTTGCTGAATTGTATTGACTGGGGACTATGAGATGTATGTTTGTAGTGTAGTGAGGTGAGTGCAGAGGCTTGAACCGGAATTTTCACAGAACGCTCATAGTCGTGCTCATACTCAGTGCAGGCTGCTAGCAAGCTCTCTGAACATGAGCTGTTTCCTGGTCCCGATACCCCACTCTGGCCCCCTAGCCAATAAGAGGCATGGGAAGCAGTAGCTGCCTGGTGGTGATACAGAAGGGTTTCTCTTCTGCGCTGTTCTGCAGAGATTGTTGAGACAGACATAGGTCCTGGGGCAAGTCCCAAGCCCAGCCCCACTAAACAGTCCTGAGAAATACTGTGGCCACTGGGGGACATGCGTTCTGCTGCCTCACCCTGGCTGTAATACCAGTCTGACAGAGCTTGGTGGCCAAGGGCATCGTTATGGCTGCTCTTCCTTAGCGGAGTCAAAGCTGCAGAGACGATGGCGGCATTGTGGTTAGCAAAGTGAAAGTCCAGTGCACTAATGGCTGAAGAACTGTGACTTCGGTTCCGCCCAAACAGGGCAAAGTGGTCACTAGAATCCTCAGGATCTCTGGGCAAGCTGCAGCGGGGAGGAGAAACAGCACAGAGGTGACTATCCAGTAAAGAGGGGATAAAGCCAGGTTGACACTGCAAGTTGTCCAAGGAGCTGTGGAGGTTGTGGCTGGGCCGGGGGGCAGTGGAAGTTGGCTTGATTGAAGGGCAACAAAAAGGTGGAGGATCAGTGACGTTCTGGGCCTGACCTGAACATGGCTCATTGCTTTTCAGGTAGGCGCCCTGGGAGAAAGCCTGAGAACAGGAGGGGTTAGGGTTGGGTCACTTAGTAAAACATGACAGAAAGGATGAAAAAATGAAGACGGAAGAAACAGCTAAAAGATGTAGTGAGAGCTGTAGTGAGAGCTGTAGTGTGCGCCATGCAGCAGTATTTTTCTACCTTCCAAAAATATATGACAATAACAATAATAAAGCATTTACTGTATGTACCTTATTTAAGGTACTATTTTTACATTAATTATATTTACTTGCCAATCAAAAAGTGATGCACAAATTGTGCCTACAATGAATCTAATCCTTCCTGTCTCCTTGTCCCACATTTCCTTCCAAATACGGTTCTTCCTTTCTACATCATTCCACCTCATCCACTGTCCCTGCTGAGTCTGGGAGACTGCCTTTGCACATTTACCTGCCTCTTCCTTCCTTCTAACCTCCTCAATATCCATCTTCCTTCTGTCAGCTGCTGTTGCTTAGCTCCAAGAAGGTTGTAATGTATTTAAACCAAAACCACCACATCCATGTGGTACCTGGCCTACAATATCCTAATGTTTAATAGCTGCCTGAGCCTGCAACACTGCCTCCTTTGGGTTCCACTTCCTCCCTGCTGAGATTGCTGGTGCTGCACTCTGCACCCCTACATCCCTGGTTTCTGACAGCGTTATCTCCAATCTAGCCTTAGTGCATTTAAACTTCTCTGTCAAACGGGTTATGGGGAGCTCCAAAATCCCTTTTCTGTACAGGGCCACACTGCTGAGGCAGTGTGGAGCTCGCAGCCACTTCCTAATGTATGTGGTAAACATTCTCTCTACTTGCTCTGCCTTAGAAATTGGTACATCATACACTGTCAGTGGCCATAACAATCGTGGCAAAAGACCGAACTGCAGGCACCGCAGTTTGAGTTTGCCTGGGAGGCCTGACACCTTTATGCTCTTAATCCCATTAACTGCCTGCTGCCTCAAGCCCTGAATCTGCTCTTTATCAAAAAAAAGACAATACTCACACTTACCAACTGCAACACATCCTCATCTTTTGGCATAATAGAGAGCTCGAGAATGTTTTCACTACAAAAAAAGATCAAAATATATGAAACAAATAGAAAACAGGTCACTTGTTAATACAAGATGAAATGTATAAACACTAGTCTCCTACCTCTTTTGGATGAGGGTGATCACTTGAGAATAGGTTTTCCCCAGAATGCTCTCCCCATTGACCTCTACCAATCTGTCCCCTACAGAAGACACACACATACACACAGAGACACACATTCAGAGAAGGCTGACATATGTAAAGGTGTAGGTCTGGCTTTAGATGTCGGGCACACAATGGAACAAGATGATCCACAATCATCCAAAACATTTTTGAAATGCTTTATTCATTTTTTATGTTCTAACCCTACTTAATCATCATCATGTTTATCACATGATGTTCCTTGAGAGAGACCTATTTAGTAATGTTGTGTTTGCATTTTTCCAAAGTGTACTTTGCTTACACACTTTAATCTAAAAGTGTAGATTAAATTATATTGTTTCATCTAGAAAAATATAGAGGAGATAGATGTAGGAAAGGACCATCAGCTTTAAAGGCTATAGAAGCACATTGGAGCCCAGTAAAAATCCTGTGCTTAAACTTACATTACTGATGATTAACTCCCAAATCATGCCATTGATGCCAAAATTTTCAATGTGTTTTTGCAAGAGAAACCATAATTATAAATAAACTGTATAAGGACACATGTTTTGTCAGGGAGGCCCTTAATGGAATAGTTCAGAGCGTTTTCAAGTAGGTGTTAAGACAATATTAACGCATCCCTATTTAAGTGAGAACAGGTTTTAAGCCATGTCTACACCGCAAGTGTTACATTGGCAGGGTGTAACATCTGGCCTACAGCTGAAGAGAGGCTTGTGCTTGTGTCTATAATGGGCGTGAGTTTAGTGGCACATTGGAAGGGCCTGTTCAATAGCTAGGGTCTGCCCTCAGTGTATGAGAGGAGAATAGTGCTTGGTGCAGACTTGGCTATGAATTGCAGTATGAGGAAAAGGGTTTAGGAGATCCATGCCCCGCTCTCAGGCACAGGCAGACTCTCTGCATGAAAGGGGAGAGAGAGGGGATTGAAAGATGCAGAAGAAAGGGAGGGAGGATGGATTTGGGGTCAGTGTGGAGAGCAGGAGAAGTGACAATGACCAAGACCTATTTTCACATACACATGGATATATCAATATTGTTTTAACACTAACGTGAAAAATCTTGAGCTAAGTATAAGGTAGATGTGTCATCTGAACATTTCATTTTGAAAATTTAAACAACTCTGCAAAATACTTCAAAAACTAAATTACAGCTGCATGTTTTTTGGAAACGACTGGCACCACTATAAAGTGGAAGCAGACATTATCATCTTTAAGTACTATATGCTAAACTAGCCTGTATGAAGGCTGGAAGACAAAACCCAGGGGAAAATGACTAAACAGTACTTGATGCTGCTCAGTAGTAACTCAAAATGACTCTGATTACTTTATCAACAGTACTGATCAGTTTGACTCTCTCATTTGGATCTAGGGCAGCTGGATGGTCAGAGGACATTATAATGCCTGATTCAGAATATGTGATTTTATTGGTCTGACAAGATTGTCACCATGTCAGATTACATGATTAAAGAGTCATGTATTCTTGTCATTATTTGGACAAGGGATATGACAGACTACATGTTGGTTGCTGAGAGATAACAGCCTGATGTCATTCATTACTTGCGTGAAGGAGGTGCAGGGACCAGGAGAAAAAACATCTGAAACAGTGTGTGATACCGGCTGTTTGTGTTTGGAAAAGCATAAAAACAATAGAGGTTCAGGTAAGGGGTTAGGGAATGTATTATGTCAGTAAGTGTCACTTACTGTGACACAAGTGTCACACACTTTGTGTGTGTGTGTGTGTGTGTGTGTGTGTGTGTCTGTCTTCTACCTGTACGCAGTCCAGCTAGTTGGGCAGAACCATTCTCTTTGACACTCTTCACAAAGATGGTGTCCATTGGCTCCAAACAAGACTGGAAAAAACCTGCTTAAACACATAGAGAAGAACAAACCATATAGGATCCAAATTCAGCCAACCTCTCCTGGACTGGAAATATCAGCAAAACCTCCAAAACCGAATCAGCTCTTCCTACATGTGGCCATGCACACATTGTCAGCATTTGTGTCTTATAAAACAAAACATAATAGATTTAGTAGATTCTAATTAGTCACCGTGGCATGTACATAAAATAGTGTGAATGATTCGTTATATAAAACCCATAGCCTATAGGACTATACATTTGCAAACAATATTTTAAGTCTGCAGAAACATGAAACTGTCACCTTTTCCAAGTGCATTTCCATTGTCTTCATCCTGTGAGAGAAACATGGAGCAAGTATTAGACGAGACTTTGCACACCAGGGGACACTTTTCAGCTCACATTCAGTCCAACCGTCCACTGCCTCTGTCTCTCAGTTTCCTACCTGTCTGTCTGTCAATTTGTTTGCTTACCTGTCTACATGCCTGCCTCTCTTTCTGTCTGTCTGGTGGTTCAGTCTTTTTTACCAAATTGCATCCAGCAGCGGTAGTTTGGTCCAGTGTGTGGTAAGCAATGAAAGACACAGGCATTGTCAACATTTTAGAAACATAAAGGATCCAGTCACTTTTTACTTGTTTTAAAAACTGCTCAGCTTGCAGTTAAAATTAACTGGTTAAGAGAGCTGGTTACACACTTATAGCAAAACCCAGGGGCAGCAGTGTGTCGAAAACATATTTGTTGTTCTCTGTCCCTGCAGCAGAGGTGTCTCCATGAAAATCACAGCACAGAGAGGAATGTACTGTGGAGGAGACTGACCCCGTGTCAACAATAAAAGCAATTATGCAGTGCACAGAATAATTCAAACAATGCTTGACTGGGTGTTTTCTTTTCTTTTTTGGATTTTCTTCAACTACTGATTTGTATTCACAGCTATTTGTGCATTTGTGGTTTTTTGTGAGCTGTCTGTGGTACTGAAGCAACAGTGGTGGTAAGGGCATGCATGAGGGACGTTTCTGTCTTAAATGACATGCTCTGATGTTTATGTTGTCGGTTAACTGCCACTGCGTAATAAAAGGGCTAACTATATGGTTATGACAGTGCATGGGGGAGGCAACAGTGGTGCAGTGGGTAGCGCAGTCGTCTCCCAACCAGAAGATTGAAGGTTCAAATCTTGGTGCCTGCAATCCATGTGCACAGATTCCTTGTGTGTAACATACTTGGCCAATAAAGGTGATTATCATTATCCTTATGAGCTGCGGGTGTTCACACCTGTTCTGATATTGAGCTTCATATGTTCTTCTGTTATGCGCTATGTTCAGGGGCATAGACAGGAATTTATTTGGGGGGGATTGTGTGTTATTTATTACTAATTTTGTGTAAATTTAAAAAGTCTCTGTCCAGGAAATAGGGGTGGAACAGTTCACAAAATGCAGCATTGTTGTTCTACCTTGTTAAAAGCTTGCTAAACCTGAAATCCACCCCCTGGCTACGCCTTTGGCCATGTTGTAGTAACATAAGAAACATAAAACTCTTGTTGCTGCAAATAAGTTTTAGGCTGCATAGGCTATAAAAGACAGAATTTTGTCTATACTGTTGTGTGCAGCTTTAATAGGCTACACCCAGCTGGGGTCCAAACTGCTGGGTGAGGTCACTAGTCTGAACGTACAGTCGAGGTCATCACTCTGGCATCTTGCTGCCTGTAGCCAGGTACTCTTGGTGTTCTTGTTCAAGGAAGATTTGTTGGGGTTTCTCTACCTATACTTTGATATTTCTACCATGTGCCTCAATGATTTTTTTTATTTGTGTGTGTGTGTGTACCTTTGTACTTACCTTTGTACCTTTGCACAATGACTGTTGACTGGTGCACATGCTGCTCCCATGCAGCATACATTCTCTGTTATATTCTTATATATTTTTATTATATTGCTCCATTTGCTGCTTAAAGTGCCTTAGATTTTGTGTTACTTATTTATCTACTTTATATTTCATTTGTATTTTGTGGCATTCATGTGGACGGCAAAGTAAGAATTTCATTGTACAAGGAAACATGTTTCCTAACTGTGCATATGACAAAATAAACACTTTGAACCTTTGAACCTTTGTATTTACACTTACCTTGAAACCTTGAAGAGAGGACTCTGGAGGGTAGACAATGAAGTGGCGCAGAGTGAAGCCGAATCCTTGCGAGTTCTTCTGGAGAAAAATGGTCCGCAGGCGTTGCCTCAACACACCCTCCACCTCACCCATCGAGAACGGCCGACGTCTGTTCTTAAAGGACGACACCATGCCGTCTCTTTTCCCTTTAGCCTGTTGAGAAGACAAGATGGAGAAAATGTTTTGATCAGTTGATTGGCTTGGTTTGAACAATGGACCTTCCTTTTCCTCTTGGTAGAAAATGAACACAGAGAAAATTTTACTATGTGAATCTCAAAGTACATCTCAAGCCTCATCAGTCAGTTTAAGGTGTCTTCACTGAACTTGTGTATGAAACTATGTGGGATTTAGCCATAGCTGAAGTGTGAGGGTCGATATGATCTGTTCGCTGAGGACTCTGCCCAAATCTGACCAGAGCACAATTCAACCAATGCCAGGAATTTTTACAGGGCTTCCTCTCTCCAAAGAGGAAACTCCATTTTCACCAGTAACTCAAAGTATAATCACATTTATTACCTCCAGGCAATAACAGCAGAGTTAAAAATATATACCATCTATAAATAACAATCATGGAACAACAGGAACTTATTAGAGTTAAAACAGATGTGGAAAATCTGATCAACAATAGGCAAAGGGAGCACACAACTTCACAGAGTGTGTGAGTAAAATAGCCAAAACTACAGGTGTAATTTACAGCACTGATAATCGCTGCATTTCATTTAGGTTCACTAATTACAGGGCCATGCTACTGGGCGTTTTCAGTGGTGTTTATAGTGTGAGGCGTACCTCCCTTGGGGGGTGCCAGAAGATTTCAGGGAAGGTGCAACATGAGAAAAAATAAACCAGAAATAATATCTGTAATCATTAAACTATGTGTGGGACAAAATGGATCGACTTGTAGTAATTGTGTGAGAGAGGAGACAAAGTTTGGGGCGAGTAGAAAATGGAGAAAGTATGATGATGAAGTTTTAAAGTTTGGAGTTTCATGGACTGGTCCTGATGCTGCTCCACTGCCACAGTGTTATTTACACAGCGGTGCTAGTTAATGATAGTGAGAGACCATGTAGATGGGAGTTTCTGGTAGAAAACTAGAGGATTCACAGTGACAAAGGAAAGTAATTGAGAAATCAGTACTGTGAATACGAGGCAACCGAAGCATCATATCGTGTTACACATGGCAGGTATATGGAACACGCAGGATGTGGAGACTGATATGAAAAGCAGCACCATGCATGGTGTACAGTGAAGGTCTTCTTTGATGTGTTCAGACATTATTTGACTTGAGTAAAACTGCACAAATAGACCATACAGTGTATGATTTTGTTGAATTGAGGCTATGTTAGTAAGGCTGCTGTGTCTGTTTTCATTTTGTGACTGTGGAGGGTTAATTGCTAAATAATTTAGCCCACAGATTAAGCATGAATGTGAAACTTTAGATAGTGAATTTTTTTTCTTTTCATTCTGAACAAGTCAATATTTAATAGTCCTTTACACTGCTTGCTTAATACAACAGGCTACACCAACAGTGACAATAAATGTTGTATACACACACACATACACAGTCATTGCCAAAAATATTGGTATCACTGCATTTCTGTCAGATAATCCACCCCTTCTCTTGGGAAATTGTTGCAATCACCAATTCTTTGGGTGCAGGGGTGCCAAGGACACCACAGTGGTGGTGATGAATGATATCCTAGTTTTTGGCAAATATAAGTGAATCCAATAGACGAGTTGGCTCAAACTCAATGAACGACTCCTGCCACCAGCAAAAACTTACCAAAGTGTTGACGTGGCCGACAATGGCAAGATTGGAAATGGGCATCGTTTTTGAGGAACTTTATGCCATTTCGGGCAAAAGTGTGCCTGAGTTTGAGGCCACCCACACACAAGAGAACCTTTCTGCCATTTGAGAGACCCTCAGCATCTGTGTGACAACCAGCAATGTGTTGCTGCCTGAGTGTCCTGATGGGAACGTTTTTGACTTATGTGGCACTTTAGCTGTCTCTAAATTGCCCGTAGGAGTGCTTGTGTGTGTGAGTGGTTGTTCATCTGTGTGTTGGCCCTGCGATGGACTGGCGATCTGTCCAGGGTTTACCCCACCTTTCACCCGCAGCTGGCTGGGATTGGCTCCAGCCCCCCGTGACCCCGTTTGGGACTAAGCGGTTTAGAAAATGGATGGATGGGAACTTTTTTGACTTATGTGGTACTTTAGCTCTAATTTGGTGAGGAGACCCAGATGTCACTTGAAAACCCACACAGGCCTTTTAGACCCTAGATATGCTGTTTTATTAAATTAATTGGTTTTACAAAAAATCTGGGTGAGCAGTGATTTTCAGGAAGTTCAATAATTAGTGTGCAGTGATGATCTATAGCTGTTTCAAGCCTGATAAGAACATTTCTTTGGCAAAATATTGACCTTTGGCAAGATATAGTCAAATTTAATCTACTGGCATGAAAGAAATATGGTATTGAGGGTTTTACCTCCAAACTATGGCTTCACCTCTTACCCAGGATAACTGATGGTGCTGGTTAACTCTAAGTTGGCCCCATCTTCTTTGTGATGCAACGGGGGTCAGCTGTGGTGAGGCACAAGGTGAAACACTCTGTAACACTGCCAGCCAGATACAGCGAGGTTCAGCATCGCTACAGTCAACCCCGACAGAACAATGAAATTGCCACTCATGGCCCAGTGGAGCTGGTGCGACACCCGACACCCTCAGCATAGCATCTTCACATTCACATACACTTGTATTATCTCTGTAGGGAGCACACAGTAGCTCACGCCAGGGGTCACAAGGGTTCGGATCCCGCAGGTGAGATATCCAGTCACATTGGTACAATCTCAGTCTCAACTTAGAGTAAATGAGTGGAAAACCCACTTGCACACAGTATTACTCCTTGTTAAATTTTAGTCTTGTCTCTGGATTTTGAAAACAAATCCATAGCAGAGTGGTTGGATTTTGTTCCTGGAAGAAGGCAGTTTGTAGTCAGAGCAGATTTTAGAACTAAATAATCCAATCTTGCTGAGATCCAGTCAGTCCCCCTCCATGATGGCACAAAAGTGCTGCACTGGCTGTGGCTCTTCTCAACCCTGCCATGTCTCTTTCTTTTCTATTTGCTGACATCCCCACACTCTCTTGCTCTCGCTCACTTTCCTCTCATCTTTTAGTAATCCTTCCTCTTGCTCTCCTGGGTCTATTTGGTGACATCCCCACACTCTCTTGCTTTCGCTCACTTTCCTCTCATCTTTTAGTAACACAGTCCAGCCCACTGGTGAAGCAGAGAGCAATGTTACTCTCCCTCTTACTGTGCTGATCTCCCTGTCTTCTGCATTCAGACTCACATCCTGCTAGTTTATGAGAGCCATAATCGACAGAAACTGGTCATGCAAGCAATTACAAACAGTTTCTGTCAGTTTCTAAACTGTGTGCTATTATTAGCAGCATTCTGTTGGTAAATCTTTAGTCTCAAATATAAAATATTGTTTTTTTTATTTTAATGTATGATGGACCTAACACTCAGGAAAATATCTGATAGGTGTAAGGAAAAGTTCAGTATTTTAAATGATTATTTTCTCATTCTGAGAGTGATGTAAGACGACTTACTTATATGTGTGCAGTAAAAATGTTGAGCTTGGACAACATTATCCTAGCTTAGCAAAATAAGTAGGGCCTTATTAATACTGGGTCTTGAGATCAATACTGAAATACATTTTGGGACCTGAAAATGAATTTTGTGTATGATATATGTGCTTGCACGATATACTGTACAGTATATATCTAGTAAAAAGAAAGTGGGGGCAAATGATAGTCTGGCTTTATTCAAAGTTTAAATAATGCCTGTATAGTTCACTGATTAATGGAATAAACAAACATGCTACAACATTTTAAATAGCACTTGAAGCTTATATTGTCATGGGTGATTTAGTGATTTAGCACTATATATACATATATACATACATATACCTAGTGCACACACACCATACCATAAAGTATGAAGAATTTATCATTGAATTTTCACTCCGCTGCCCAGTTTGTGTTAGTTTAGATCACCTACAGAGTATTGCCAGGGTGTTAAAATATTGTTTCCTTTCTAAATCCATCTAGAATTTGAAAGCCTTCAAAGTTGTGCACCTTTCAGGCCACAAGAGAAATGTAAATGAGAATGTATGTGCATCTGTGTCATTTTGGGTCTAATGAAGCTCTAAATAAGTAAGTGAATGAAAATTTAAAAAAAGATTAGAACCAAACTGTCAACTACCATGAACGTGCTGCTTTAAGAACTGTGAACTCCAGACTCTGTGTGTGTGTGCATACAGGCTCATATGTGTGTGTGTGTATGCATATATGTAGGCCTACATTTCTGTGGAGCCTCTTTCCTGAGGGTGCTGTCTGCCAACATCAGCACTGAGGCTGTTTCTCACTCCACTGACCTTCAGCAGTACAGAAGTCTTTTTGAGCACACTCACTGACATAATGCATTCCCTAACGCTTTACCCTAACATTAACTATCACAACTAAATGCCTAACCCCAGGCCTTCCCCTCACCCTAACCTAAACCTAATTCTAATCTTAAAGCTAAAAGCAAGACTTGGCCTTCAAAAAGCCCAGTTACAATGTCCTTATAACACCAAAATGTCCTCACTCCCATGATATAAAAATCAAACCAGTCCTCACACTGCTGGCTGTACAAGTACACAAACATGCACACACAGTCATTATGTAATAGCAGGACATGGAAATACACCCCACACCTCTACTGGCATTCTAAGGTTCTCACAGACACATCAAACACACACATACATGTCATGGCTACCTACACTGATCGTCCTTTTGTTCTCTCAAGGAACTCCAAATGAAATTGCTTCCTGACAGCCTCACAGAATACAATAGTACAATCACATAGTCTTATCAGGGAATGTTGTTTGCAAATTAGTTTTTTTTATGAATTCCTGCTCCCTTACATCACTTGTGACATGCAATCATGCATAGACCACAGGAATTAAATTCTGTTATGCAAGCACTGGTCCAGCGTACACCAGCCATCATCATCTAACATCATGGGGTCAGACTGGGATTTCTGAATAGTCTTCTGTTTGCTGATTGATGAAGTTCTGCTTCAATTTTATCATGCTTTAGAGCAACAGGAAATTAGCAACAATGTGACGCCAAGTACAAGAAGAGCCTGTGCTGATAAACAGTGAGTAATAAAAATGACTGAGAGGCTTTTGCAAGGTAAAATGAACTATGGTCTATAGGCAATATGTTGGGCCAATACTTACTTTGCAATAGCAGTTTCAATAATAGAAACATGCAAACTATGGAAATTCTTCCTGTTTAGGGGGAATGACGCCTTACTACCTTAAGTAATGCATAATGTAAATAACAGAAAAAATTTTGCTATGTGTGTGGAAGCCCATTAATAGGAGCACATCAGTACATGAATCAAACCTTTCCTAATGCACTCTGTGTACCTCTTTACCTCGTTAACTAAATAATAAACCTTAATGGGTTTGTGGAGCTACTAAGGGGGAAGGTTGGCACCGTGGTTAGCACTGTCACCTTGCAGCAAGAAGATTCTGGGTATGCAGTATGCACTTGAATGGGAATTTGTTTCCATAATAGGGGTTTCCACTTGGTCTCTATACAAAGCAAAGTTGTATCATATAACTCAGGGAATTCAGACCATGAATATATTATTACAGCAACACACAGATGGTTAAAATGAACTAAAACAACAATTAACAAAGTAGTTTACAGTAAAATTTATACTAGTCTTAAATTTGACTAGAAATATGATTCCTTTGTTTCGGAGGCTACTGTTTTGGCTGGGAATCCCTCACCAGGGGGTGAAAGGGAAAAGGGGACTCAATATGCAAGCTCAGGTGCTAGTGAGGAAGTGTCGTTATTGCACAACAATAGAAAGAACAAAGTCAATTAGATATACAGGGTCCAAACCAGGGTAGAATAATGGAGGCTGAGGGGACGAGGACGGGCAGGTGTGTAGACAGGATAACTGCAGGAACCAGGAGAGTCAGAGGACTAGGACAGGCAGGTGAATAGACAGGAGAACAGCAGCAGCTGAGATGACAGCTACAGCAGAAAACAAGTTCTTCAAAGATCTTCTGAAATTTCTGATGTAGCCTACAGAACTTTTATATTAACTGACACCACTGTCAGTGCAGAAGAACTCAGTGAAAACAAAAACAAACTCTTTGAAACATGTATGGATCAAGAAGTTTATCTCTGTTGGTCCCACCTTTGTATTTTTCTTTACCTTTCAAATGAGACCAAGGTCATGACTTTACTCAAAAGGGGAAAAAAAAAAAAAAATCACCTTTTTATTTTGGGTACATCATTTTGGAGCTTGTGCACAATAGTGGGGGTGTATTTCAACAAATGAATTCAAATATTACCCCAAATATAAAAGGAAGGATTAGGGACTCATTGGAATTACTGTATAAGAGCTTTCATCAGAAGAGATTAGCAGCTTTGTTAATCCCCAGACATCCCTAAACAAAGGGTTTCTGACAGCGTTCGGATTACAAGTCAAGTCAACATGTTTATTCTCATATGCACAGTACGAAAACACGTTTCCCTGTACAATGAAACTCTTATTTACAAGGGAGCGGGGCAAGTTTCACGCCCCTAAACAAAGACATGAGCTCACACAGTAGTGACAAAAATTCAAGTTTCGGTGGTCCCAAATAATCAATAAGCATAATTTTGTTATATCATAAAAGAAATTACATACAAACTGAAAAAATAAACGCCCCTCCCTCACCTTTTTGTCTTACACTTCCCTCCCAAGACACAGAAGTTGCCTGACTGGGATATGTGCAGTTTTTGTTTGCTTGTTTGTTTTAATCAGGGGTCATGAGCTGTTTTCATGTATTATTTTGTACATGTATGTGTATTGTGCATGGACATGGTGTCAACCTGCTGAAGCACACCTTCTCAACACATTCCACTTGAGCAGCCTCAAGCTCATCAACACCCTCCCACAGAAACTTTCCATGCAATGACAAATAAATTATAAAATAGGCATAAACTACTATTCCTGTTCCTAACAAACCTGTTAAGTCTTGCATACAGTATTAATCATGAGTAATGAGTTCATATTATATGAGCATTGCACAACAATCTCATTGTCTACTATATGACAGAGTTTTGTACCATAGTTTTTTATTTTCCAAGGTGTTTCGGTAGCCTCCTCTGTGTGCTTTTTTTATACACCAAGTGTTGTTAATGCATGAGTGAACACATGCTCAGTACAGACATGAGCATGAGCCTCGTGCCAGGGGCATGTGAGATGCTGCACATACTATGCGTGTAGTGTACACGTGGCTTTACACCAAATACTGCAGTTGAGGACACTGCACTCCTATGGTCTGTGTCTTAACACCCGACATCACCAATAAAAACAATGCTGGTGAGCATTTAATCTCAGCCATTGTATTGGAAAGTGATGACTGTTGGGACCTAGAAGGAAGACAGTGACCTATGTGTGTTTGTAAATATGTAGAGGCCATAGTCTGGCTTTGACCTTGTATAGATTTTCATCTACACTGCAGGGGGTCTGTGAAGATTCAGTTTCCACTTCTTGTCTTCAACCAGTCACATGCCTCATTTTAGAGGTTGGCCTGATTTGATCCTATATCAATATCAGGTCCAATATTGATGTCATTCACTCACTGGATATCAAACAGGGCTGATCTACTTACCCATCCAGTCCACAACTTGCACTAGACCATGAACCTCCCATTAACCTGTGACAACTTCAGTCTGTATCCAAGTGAGCAAATAACATTAGCTGTTGGTTTTTCTAAAATGTTATTTGTTTGGAGATATTTTAGTCCGGAAACGTTATAAAGCAAGACACTACGTCCAAAACCAGCTCAGCAAAACATGGAAGTACGGTTGCATTGTATAATACAACCAATTTAATGAAGCACCTGCAAACTCTTAAACTTCCAGCAGACAAGTCAAAAGGCTAAAGGGATTACAAAGAAGCTGCCCAACTTCATTATGCTCGATGACCAACCACTATCTGTAATAGAAAATGTTGGATTTTGTAGCCTGTTGGAGCACTTAGAGCCCAGGTTTAATCTGCCATCCAGAAAATACATTTCAGAGACTGCTATACCCGAACTATACAACCGAGTGTCATCACAGTTAGAAGATGTTAAAGCCATGAACTTCACAACTGATATTTGGACCTCAGATGTGAGCAGCATCGAAGATGATCCCCTCTTTTCAGGTGTAAGAAGAGTTTGCATACAAGTGGTGGATGAACAGACAGTGCTAGAATATCATAGATTACCATGTACACACACACAGTTATGCGTGTGTGAAGCTCCGATAGCTATGTGTGAGAGAGACTTCTGTAGCATCAGTGGTCCAGTCATGTCCAAACTTTTCTCCATGCATGAGCTGTCCTGGCTCAATCACAAGTAAATTACTGATTGAATGTGAGCTCTGTGGTTTCAGAGCGAGATGCCACTTTACAGCGCAATCACCTCACATCAGTCACTCGCCTGCAGGCACAACATGACCCCACACTTCCATATCTGAACTTCATGTACTCTATGGAGCAAATAACAATGTTCACCAAAGTTCACTGAAGTTATATTAGCTGACAGTTTTTGTCAAAATACTATAAATAACAAAGTGGTAAATCAGAGAAATGTACCGTCTCCTCCAAAGGACCCTCCTGTCACTAATTTGGCTATGTTAAGAAAAGAAATCCAAACAGTCCTCCAAAGAGCAACCACGCAAATTTCTGTCCAGTGAACACTGGGTTCATCATATTTGAAATGTAGCCTTTCCCGTCTCCCTGGTATATAAAACATCAAACAAACAGCTGAGCTGATAAAGATGAATATGTAGTAGAGTTTAAAATGTAAACATTTTGTACATTGAGTACTTAAAGCTTCACTAATTAATATATTTGATCTTTGTTATTTTTTCTGGCCCAAAATGTACCACTAAATGTCTCTATACATAACCCTGGGGTTCTGTCTCTCTATATATAGCTAATGATGATTGTCTTTGTTTTCCTGTTTTCCTGTGTCCTACACTCTGACAGACATACATTGCTTATGTAGGCTGTAGCAACTCCTCCTCCTTTCTTATTACACCTATTAAAAACATTTCTACACCAAAAAAAAAAAACATTTGATAATCCTTACTCCAAGTCTCTGAAAATGCTATTACATTGCATTTAAACGCCTATTACAACTGCCTTAACGTTATCATCACTATAATAGTCACATTTAACAATGCTATTGACAAAACTTTGTAATCAGTATGAATTTCCGTGTCATGGTGTTTATTTAATGCATATCCTGACATGTAACAGCCACTAGTTCAGATCCTTAAGATAATAACACACATTTATAATCTTTCATGTCACACAAGCTCTAAACCACACCTCTAGCCTTCGTTCATTGACTGAACTCCAAATTTTCTAGCCCCTAAATCTATTTAGTTTTTGTTGATTCTATTAGCACAGGGGTCCACATACTACAGTATATACACACAGTAATATGTTTAATTCCCACAGACAGCACATGTCAATTTCACAAAGCAAGGCTCACATACCATTACACAACAGCCGCAACCTGCTGGATTAAACTTCAATAGCACTTGCCATGCTTGCCAGGTCACACTTGCATATGTACTCTCACATCGCACACAGACAACACAAGCCTTATCTGACCTGCGTTGCATCATGTCATACTTAATCTATGGGAGAGTTTACAGCACTTTCCTATCTTCACTGCAGAACAAAAACAATTAAAATATCAAATTCAAAACAGCATAAGGATTGTACAAAACCAGTGCATTTACATCCCTAAAAGTAAAAAGGTCATTCCAATATCTTTTTTATAGTGGTGCATGTGCACTCTATTGGGCACCCACCAGACATAAGTCAGTGATATCAAGATGGCTAGTGAAATCAGGATTTATTTACTTTCTAGGCTCCTGTTTGGACTGTCACTGCCAACTTGGCTTGGTCTGAAGCAAGCCTGCTGCTAAAGTCTAAACATTTTGTAGGTTTCGCACTATGCCCCTGGGTGCCAATGTGTTGTGTCAAAATCTAAGTGTGTTCATAATAACTGGCCAGGTGTATCCTCCACCTGGCATTGGTGTTTACTGTCATCTAGACTGAAGTGATAGAAATGTCAATCGTTAGTTGGCAGCAGTGAACAAAAGTGAGTTGATATTGATGCAATCACATGGTCACCAATGAGTACTCTAGTGGTATTAGTCATCATTTATGCAGCAGGGGCTTAAACATTCTGATTTTTTTGTTTCTGATCAGCTCCAAAAACATTGGATTCTACATTTTCTATAATGCATTTCTGATTAAAGCCCACATCTTTTACACTTAGAGTTAACAAGGATCCTACAGAGTCCCAGAAAACTACTCTTCTACTAGCACTACTCTGCCTGTGAAAACAGGCAGAGTAGTGCTAACAATAACAGTTTTGCATGGTCAGTGTAGTGTCCCTTTAAGACTGGAAGACATCTGGAAACAAATGTACAGAACAGGAAAGATTCTATCACTATTAAAACAAGACATCAGAGTGTCTGCATGTAAATTTAATGCCCATTTCACTAATCTATTTAAGTCGACATGGTAGTATCTTGTGTCTCTTTCTCTGTAATCTAATGATGTAGAGCTTCAGGTCCTGGGTGATGATTTTTGAAGTAGTTTGTACACATATTTCCTTTTTTGATACTTTGATACTTCCTTTTTTCCACTTGATAAGATGCCGTGGATCCTCAAAATAGTGCCCTCCTGATTTGGATAAATGGAATGAAATTATACTTCAACATGCACACTCAACCATCAAGTCCACTGCAATATCCAAAACCATCTGTCCACGATTATTGTTTGTCATGTAACAAACAAACACAACCTATCCAGACTTATAACACACAGACACACGTGACATGCTCTTTATGGTGGACCCTCAGGGAGATGCCATCTGGAAGAAATCTAGCATCAGGTCAGAAGTACACACACACACACACCGACACACCACAGAGTAATGTTTTCATCATTCTATTTAAAGCTCTGAATCAGCTGGGTGAAGTAGAGCGGAGCAGAAAATGTGCAAAAAACACTCACATTTGCACACAAACACTTGTAAACTGACTTTTTCCAACGCACACCCATCATTACATGGCCTCTCACACAGTCCTTCTCCATGGAGTTCTTTTGTTGATTAAAAATATGCATGTACCCATGTGTGCATATGTAGCCTCAGACAATATACTGCTCATTCTTTCTGCTGCTAAAATAAGTTTTGAAGTGAACTCAGACCATGAAGCAGGCAAGATGAAAATAAACTCTGCGTTCATTAGAAACAATAGCTGGCGAAGCTCGAGAATTGATTTCATTTCACAACCACATTCCTAGCTCATTAAATCAACAGCAAAATACACCTACGCATATGAATTCATGACAAACAATGAAGGTCAGCTGTGAAAAACTAACTTTCTTTGGGCTATTCAGTCTTTTATTAGTGAGTGTTGAAGGAGATAGTGGACATAACTGCAGCTACATACATTACATAATTTCCATTTGTGACAGGTACACACATATTTGTATAGCTGTCTTTATAAGGATATAATGCATTTCCTCACTCCTTACCCTAACCTTAATAGTGACAAGACCTCAACTGCTTTGTTAAAAGTGTATGTCTCATATTGTCATGGCATATTAGCCCATTCCTTTCTGATTGGTTCAGGAGCATTTCTGAGACTGTTGGAAAGTCTACCAGTCCTCCTATCTCCTATTTGTTCCAGTAAACGCCTTTGTCTGTCCACAGGAGCAAGTGCAGGATATCCTGGAGTTTACACACCGAAATACTCAAGCTCTACATACACAATGCACCTCTCACAGTCAGGCTAACTAAAGACTCTCCATTATGCTAGCTGGCAGAATGTTTAATTCAACCCTAAGACATGTAATGCCGGCTCATCTGTCCTCCAAATCCACACACCATAGTCTTCACAGACCTCTGATGCCCCCTCTTATCGTTTCTGTTACACATTCTGTCTCAGTGAAATCAAGCGCGGTCACTGGCCGGAAATCGTCTCTACAAAGGGAGTCAAAAGGCCACACTGAAGGCAGTAGAAAGCTGGGCTCAACAACTGTTCAAATGATTTTTCACCAGCTTTCAGGCACTGAAGAGAACATTTTTAAGGTCACAAATGAAAATTAAACCAAATTTTATTTTATTTAAGAATGTGCACCATACATGTTCAGAATCAACTGGGTTTTTCTCACAGACAGGGTCTCAGACTTACAGTATGTAGTAACACAGAAGCCTCAGTCAAATTAGAATTCATATGAATTTTGGCTATGTAATCAGTTCCTGGGACAATATTACTCCTTATGTTGGTTTGCTACTCTGTACATTATTCTGTGATAGTATTTTATGGAGCACTGAAGTCAGAGGACTACAGTGAAGCATGGTGGTGGCAGCATCATGCAGCATCATACTGTGGGGATGTTTTTCAGTGGCAAGAACTGGGAGCCTAGTCAGGATCGAGGGAAAGATGACTGCAGTAATGTACAGAGACATCCTTGATGAAAACCTGTTCCAGATCACTCTGGACCTCAGACTGGGTGCATCTTTCAACAGGACAACGACCCTAAGCACACAGCCAAGATAACAAAGGAGTGGCTATGAGACAACTCTGTCAATGTCCTTGAGTGGCCCAGCCAGAGCCCAGGCTTGAACCCGATTGAACATCTCTGGATAGATCTGAAAATGGCTGTGCACCAATGCTCCCCATCCAACCTGATGGAGCTTGAGAGGTATAGCAAAGAAAAATGGGAGAAACGGCCCCAAAATAGGTGTGCCAAGCTTGTAGCGTCATACTCAAAGACTTGAGGCTGTAATTGGTGCTAAAGGTGCTTCAACAAAGTATTGAGCAAAGGCTGTGAATGTTTATGTACATGTGATTTTTTTATTTCCGTTTTTTATTTTTAATAAATTTGCAAAGATTTCAAACAAACCTTTTTCACATTGTCATTATGGGGCATTGTTTGTAGAATTTTGAGGACAATAATGAATTTAATCCATTTTGGAATAAGACTGTAACCTAACAAAATGTGGAAAAAGGTAAGAGCTGTGAATACTTTCTGGATGCACTTGTAGGTCAACTAGCTTCTACAAGCCCAGTTCTAAAAAGGTTGGGACACTGTGTAAATTCTAAATAATAAAAACAGAATGATATGTAACTGTTTTAAAGCTCATAATTAAGTGGAAATAGTAGAAATACCAAAAAAAAATCTGCTCATTTTAAATATGAAGCCAGCAGCACATTTCAAAAAGCTGGAACAGTCACAGGGACATGTTTCACAGGAAAACAGGTCCCTCTTTTTTAACAACACTTGGGAAGCATCTGAGAACTGAGCAGACCAACTGTGTTAATTTTGAAAGTGAAATGTTTCCCTGTTCTTGCTTGATATAGGATTTTTGTTGCTCAACAGTTTGGAGCCTCCTTTGTCATATTTCTCACTTCATAATGCACCAGATGTTTTCACTGAGTGACAGATCTGGACTGCAGGCAGCACAGTTTAACACCCGGACTCTTATTATGGAGCCATGCAGTTGTAAATGTGCAGAATGTGGTTTGGCACTGTCTTGATGAAATAATCAGAGCCTTCACTGAAAAAGACATCACCTGGATAGCATAGTGGCAGCATAGTGTCTTATTCTAAAATGTATATATATTGTTCAGCCTTCAGAGCTGTGAAAGATATCCATGCCATGTGCACTAATGCACACCCCTGCCATTACAGATGCTGACCTTTGCACTGTGAGCTGACAACAAGCCTTCTCCTTCTACTCTTTAGCCCAGAGGATGTGACATCTATTATTTCCAAAATCATCAGACCACAGGACAGTTTGCCACTCAGTCCATCTTAAATCATTTTGAGCCCAGAGGTGGAGGCGGTGGCATGTCTGGGTCATGTTTATATATGTTCTTTCTTTGCATGCTAGGGCTGTAGGGCTTTGCCTGCTAGGTGCAGCAACAAAGCATTCCCACTACAGAATCATATCTGTTTTAAGTGCAGTGTCACCTAAGAGCCAGACTAAACAATCATGCAATGACTCATATTCATTTGGTACTGTTACCATAGGAATATGGGGTAAAAGAGGTTTTCAAAACATTTAATTCAATTCAATTAATACAATTTACACAGTGTCCCTATTTTTTGGAATTTGGGTCATACATTCTGACTAAATACAAATTTAAAGTCCTTAATGCTGAAATACTGTAAATAAGAAATACTGACACTTTAAATTACTAATGCTTGCTAACACTGTTTGACTGTTTGGCTCACAGCAAATCTGGCCCTGATAAGCCGTGAACCATTTTTTCATACACAAGAAGTGTGTGAAGACTTCTGAGGCTTCAGTTTTTGTCATGCTGCATATGACCAAACAAATGAGCAATTTATCAAATTACCACAAAGTCTTCTACACAGAAAGCTTGGGGCCTTCATGCTTTGCTCATTTGGTAATCCAGCCTTGGGTGCACACAAGCAGGACTACATGCCTGCTGAGAAATCATGTATGTCACACTTTCAGAAACTCAAAAAACATCTCTTCGCCAGAGTGAAATTTTTCAATTATACTTTCAAGTAGTTCATTCTTACATGATCACTGTATGGTTGTACAGACAAAGGCAAATAAAATGCCATGCTAGGAGGCTACCAATAAACAAGCCTTCTTCACTTGTTTGTTGCTGCATTTGAGCAGTTTGTCTACGTGCTGCAGAGATGTTTGACATGTCAAAGTAAGTAAACTCAGAAAACTTTGATATTTCCACCTCTGCCAAACATACGGGGATAATGCCTGTAGTGACCTAAAGTATGTTTGCTAATGTGTGGACAGACAGAAGAAAGTGGACAAGAGGCACTTTTTGGTTTAGGAAAACTTTAACGGAACTCTGAGTGAGAGTTCATGCACTTCAAAAGCTCATGTTATAGTAATGTAAACACATACTGTATGCAGCCCCAGCATGGTTTGTGTGTGTGTGTGTGTGTGTGTGTGTGTGTGTGTGAGTTTCTCCTCACCTGGGCCATGGTGTTCAGCAGATGACTGGCTGGCTCCTGGTCTTCAGCATGGCTTGTGAAACCTCAGGTTGTAGATGATGGTTTCACTTCTCACTCTCTCTCTCATACACACAAACCTTAGTGTCCTATTTTGCTGGTGTGTTGCAAATCCACACACTCACACACATCACCTCCTCTTCCTTCTCATCCTGTGTGACAGCACCATCCTCTGGAAAGCTCACTCTTGGTAAAACAGTTCTCCTTTCTTTTTCTTACCCTTTTTATCACTCTCTTTGTGACTACATTCTGTATGTGGACATCTTTTCTTTCTTTCCAACAGATACAGAGGGAGAGAGTATGTCAGAGGAGCTTGTATCTCTTGATTTCTGCCCTGCACTCCTGCCTTCCCTTTTCAGTATCTGGTTGGTTGTAATCTGGGCTCACACACTGCTCCCTGTCTTTCCTTTTCCACTTGCTCTGCTCTCTTTCTTGGCTGTTTCCCCCTCCCCCTCCTTCCTCCACTCCTCTAA
>NW_018127997.1:621256-621848 GCF_001952655.1 Monopterus albus
CATATTATGGGGACATAAATTTGTTTATACTCAAGTCTTCAGCTTCATTGAATGATTTGGAATAAGGACAAATCAACAAGTCAATAAATGGTTATACACTTTTATAATTTTCACCCTTAAGACTGGTATTATGCCTCTTGATTAAGTTTTGTTAATCTGACCACTTAGATTGATAATATGAGATCAGTCTATCCAAGTAATGCCAGTTTTGAAACTTGTTCTGACATCTTCAGAGATGTGAGTGCTCCTTATCTGACCAAGCTAGCTCTATCAGCAGGCAGATACATGTTGTTCAGAGCACAGTAGTTTGTTGGTGACGATGTCGGTGTTCCAGCTGCACATCTTAGCTGCGTTTCCACTGCCGGAACCTACCGATTGGTACATGCCATGCTTCTTATCGCCACCTGGCATAACCTCACAGGTTGACATGGACCATCCTATCTGCTTTTCCACTGTATTTTTCTCTGTCTCAGTCTCTGTTTGGAGGAGGGAATGTGTTCCTCACACACACACACACACACACGAACAGAGGACATGGAGGATCACTTCACAGTGCAGAAGTCAGATAATAGCAGAGACTATATGAGCAGTT
>NW_018127997.1:621908-625238 GCF_001952655.1 Monopterus albus
TGCTGAACCAAGGGAGAACACAGGGTGTGAAGGATCACTCCACAGTGCACCAATCAGTCAGTAACAGAGTCCATATGAGCAGTTTATCAAACAGCTGCATCTTCACCTCTTTTCCTACAGTCCACTCACTGAAGTACCCGTTTTACCCCTAAACCAATGACTGAATATCTGTCATGTCTATCATTTTTCTTGAATAACATTCAAACTAATAATGATATCAGCATCATTCCAAATCCCAGCAGTAGGTTTTCATGGTCAAGCAATCACATTTTGAGGGTCAAACTATCATGGGGATATTGCTTTTATGGCATTATGAGGAAACTGAGTTGCCCTTGGTGGAGGTTGCACTCTCTGAGTGCTGTCTAGTTTATAATATATTATAGTAGTTTTTAATTAAAGTTCCAACTGCATATAAAGGCTGCTATTTTCCCTTTTTGCTCTTTAATTAGACAATAAGAACAAGGCTGTAAAGACCATTTATCCTAAACTTCAGTTTTGTTTTTCAGTACTTTATCCCAAGTAATGCTAAGCATCAATTTCACCTTTCCTCTAAAATTAGTATACAGTATTTTATTGGTACTTGATTCATTTCCATGCAAATTCTCAGTCATCCAGAGTATGCTGAAAAAACTTAGAAGAAAGCATCTGGACGTTGTTTTAGTTAGAAGACATTTCACCTCTCATCCAAGAGGCTTCATCACTTCTGGCTAGTGGTGAGCAGGAGGTATTTTTCCCACTGGGCGGTGTTTCAGTCCTTTGATGGCCAACATTGTCCATCGATGTGAAACTTAAAGCCCAGTATCGGTGAGCGTCGTTACCTGTATTTGAACCCTCACATGTGTACAAACACATATTGTTCTGGTGTGAATTAGGGTGGGCATGTTTGGACAGAGATCTCAAAACAGAATTGTAGATGGATGGCAAGTTGTGTCTTAGTCCACCACCCCTATTTAGTGAGGGGTGTTCTATTTTTATAAAAATAGCTTCCTTAACTCCTCTCTCAAACCAGCAATGTTCTTTGGAGAGGATCTGGACTTCACTGTCCTCAAAAGAATGTCCTTTGTCCTTCAGGTGGAGGTGGACTGCTGACTCTGGTCCACTGGAGTTGGCCCTCCTGTGTTGGGCCATGCACTTGTGCAGCAGCTGTTTTGTTTCCCCAGTGTAGAAGTCGTTACACTCCTGGCTACATGTAATTGCATACACATCACTCTGTTTATGTCTGGGTGTTTTGTCCTTCGGGTGGACCAGTCTTTGCCGCAGGGTGTTCCCTGGCTTAAAGTTGACTGGGATATTGTGGTTGCAGAAAATCCTTTTCAGCTCCTCTGATAAACCAGCTAAGCTTTCATTCAACTCAAGCTTTTTTTTTTCCAATTTTGAATTATGGCGTGATATTTGTCCCATAGCCTTATGGAAGCACATTGCACATGCACATTGAGAGCCATTCCTTGTGTACCTGACCAATAAAGCATATTCTGATTCTGAAAAATTTACATTACTATGACAACTGGTGCAGCAGTGTATAGTTGTACAGTAACTAAGTAATCAATAGTCAGACTTTATTAAATAAAATATAGAAAAGATATCAAATACTGATTGGACTAGACTTGACTTCAGCATTGCTAATATTGATTGTGAACTTTGGGTCATGCTTCCATGTTCTGGACATCTGTCTGACACGTCACTGTAACAGAAGGAAAAAGCAGCTGATAGAGAAAAACAGTACCAACACATTGGAAACATATTACCCATTGATTTTACAAAAACACATACACAGAGTCATTTTATTCTATCCTTGAGGAATGAGGAAAAGGACATCCTGTGGTGCTTCCTGTAAAGCTGGAGACTCCCACCCCGCAACAACAGGAATGGGCAAATCAGCCTGCTGTTCACCACCTAACAACTCACTATAATCGATGGATGGATAGATAGATAGATAGATAGATAGATGGTAATATGATATACATTAATGTGAACTGTGCCATTCTGCATAATGAGGACCTTTACTTTTGGTACTTTAGGTATATTTTATGCTAATACTTTTGTACTTTTACTTAAGTAGCAATGCAGGACTTTTACATGTAACAGAGTTAAAATGTTATTGGAATCAAGTGGTTCATGTGTTGCACAGTTTGTTAAGCTTGGTATTGATAAGTCTGTTGCCAATTCAGTTACCTGACTTCAGTCAAGGTTGCCACCTCCAGCAGTGATGCAATATGTGCTGTTATAGTTAGGGCTGGTTCTGGTGACCCTGAGCCTTCCCTTAGTTATGCTGCTATAGGCCTAGGCTGCTGGGCACCACCCATGCATCTCTGAGTTCCTTTGCTCTCGTCTTTTATCCCCCTCCATGCATCTATATATCACCACTACATGTCATTAACTTTGTGTCCTCGCTCTCCCCATACCTTTCTGCGGGTAGCCTGGGCTCTGGAGCTCTACGTCTCTGATGAATGAGTCTTTTCTTTTCTCTCTCCTCTATCCATTCAACCCAACCAGTCGAGGCAGAAGGCCGCCCACCAAGAGCCGGGGTCTGTCAGAGGTTTTTCCATTAAGGGAGTTTTTCCTCCCCACTGTCGCCAAGTGCTGCTCAAGGGAGATTTATTGGGTTTGTCCTCTACAATAATACTAATGGAAACATCTAGACCTTACTTTGTAAAGTGTCCTGAGATGACTTTTGTTGTGATTTGGCATTATACCAATAAAGCTGAATTGAACTGAATTAAAGTAGCATTTACTATGTCTGTGAAGGGAGTTAAACACTGACATACGTACCTGTTAAATCCGAGAATAGTATTTTTCTTTTGCTGAAGTGGTTCTACATAAAGGTGCAGCTCAATAAATTAGAGTATTGTGGAAAAGTCTATTTATTTCAGTAATTCAACTCAAATAATGAAACTCGTGTATTATATAAATTCAGTACACACACAGACTGAAGTGGTTTAAGCCGTTGGGTCTTTTAATTGTGATGATTTTGGCCCACATTTAACAAAAACCCACCAATTCACAATCTCAATAAATTAGAATACCTCATAAGACCTATAAAAAACATTTTTAGTGAATTGTTGGCCTTCTGGAAAGTATGTTCATTTACTGTATATGTACTCAGTACTTGGTAGGGGCTCCTTTTGCTTTAATTACTGCCTCAATTCGGCGTGGCATGGAGGTGGTCAGTCTGTGGCACTGCTGAGGTGGTATGGAAGCCCAGGTTTCTTTGACAGTGGCCTTCAGCTCATCTGCATTATTTTGTTTTTCATTTCTCATTTTCCTCTTGATAGTACCCCATAAATTCTCTATGGGGTTCAGGTCTGGTGAGTTTTCTGGCCAGTCAAGCAC
>NW_018127997.1:626309-643774 GCF_001952655.1 Monopterus albus
TTATAGGTCTTATGAGGTATTCTAATTTATTGAGATAGTGAATTGGTGGGGTTTTGTTAAATGTGGGCCAAAATCATCACAATTAAAAGACTCAACGTCTTAAACTACTTCAGTCTGTGTGTACTGAATTTATATAATACACGAGTTTCACTATTTGAATTACTAAAATAAATGCACTTTTCCACAATATTCTAATTTATTGAGCTGCACCTGTATATACTTCACTCTTACCAGCTCTTTTTAACATGCAGTGTGGCTTTTATGTTCTCCCTGTATAAAATTCTTAGAATTTCTTTTGTAATTTTAAGAACATAAGTTTTTGTTCTAAAAACATGCACTATCCCATGTGATATTACATTAACTTAGTCTTGAACACGTGATAACATGGGACCTTACATATGATCAAGTTTCTCTCCCTTTCTCTTTTTTGTTTTTTTAGGAAATCATACTCTCAACTTTCTCATCACTTCAAAGAAGGCTGCTCTAGAGAATTCAGAATTATCCAGAGTATGTCATGGAAAGTACTAAATGCAAAAATTATCATCTGAATAAAACGCAACTAGCAAATCCTTTGGCATTGTCTTGTGCTGCCCTCCTGTGGATCTTTTCAGCATCATCACCACCATCATACAGTGGAAAGACCTCACTATATAACCTACATCCCAAATCAAGTATAAAACATATAAAAACTATATCACTAACAAATATACCAACATTTGTGATAATCTTTAAGCATTTATTTTAAAATGTTTACAAGGAAAAACAAAACAGTATTCTTTCCACTGAATACATACATTTATTAAAGAAAAATTAACTAAGTTGAACAAAAGATTACAGTACACAAAGTGTCAACCTGCCAAAGGACATTTGAGGCACTTAGCATGAGGAAAGATTCAGCAAAGATATGAAGGTCTACAATTTAAATGAAACCACATGGACCAGAAACAAAGATAAACCTCTCAAAAAGAAACTTGGAATTCATTTGGTGTTTGCATCCATTTAGCTATGATCAATTCAAGCCGTTAATATGGGGGTTTGGGAATTACGCCATCCAAGAGTAGGTAGGCTGACTAGAGCAGTGTATAATGACTACATTAAGGATGTACTACACGCTCAATTTCACCTGCCTTGTATTTAACTTGTTAGACCATATGACAAAAGAAATATGGTCAACATATTGTCATTATGTCAAAAATGAAGATCTCTGAATATAAAAGTTCAATGACAAAATTAAATCCTTTATCCTATGTACTTTTAAATCACCTTAAGCAAGCAGCATTTTAGAATGTAGCCCTTGATTTTAAAAAAGGAAATATTAACCACATTAATATTTCAGGTTGGGACACAACTTACATGTTTAAAACAAATAAGTATACATTTTACAAGCTGTGAACTCTTATTTTAAATGTTTTGCAGACTAAATATCATGCCATAAATATGCCCATAAAACCAAAACCACTAGCTTCACTTGTAAATTTAACCTGAATTGTAAATGACAAATTTGATAAAGGTTCTCATTGGTTTGGTGTTATTACTAAAGTTAACAGAACAACACAGTTTTTCTTTAAAAAAGGGCTTCAGTGTTGTCAGGGGAGTTAGCTTTTTGGAGCTAGCTAGGTTTGTTTGTTTTAAGGAAGAGTTATAATATATGGTGCATGGCCATCCTCACAATACTTCAGCTCAGCTTTTACAGTCCTGTTTGCATGTGAATGAATGAAGCAGATACAGCAAGTTTAGGGAGCTTTACAGGTGTCGGTGGGTGTACTTTGGACAGAGCCCTAATATCCTGCCTTCAGTCTTTAATGTAAGCTAGGCTAACCATGTCCTGACTCCAGCTCTGTACACAACACAGACTTAAATGACAGCCTTCTTCAGTGTTTGTTTCCATGTTCTACATTGAACAGTTCCTTTTAAAGAAGACCATGTCAAAGCACACCGAGCTAAATGAAAGTTAATGTTTTATTTCATTAACCATCCATTATCTACAGTATACCACTTATTCAGAGGGTCATTGGGCGAGAGGTGGGACACACTCTGGACAGGTCACCACTTTTGGTTTCATTAGTAACTCACAAATATCAGTGAAGGGGGGCTACTACTGCTACATTTATATACAGTGTGTTCCATAGGAAATGATATCAGATAATTAACCAAACTGAATAAAAAGCCCTGATGCTGACTGGAGCAGCTGATTTAAACATTTCGCAAATGTTGGTGGAAAATGAATCCTGTTGAGGTCAAAACCTGGAGGCCAGCCATTTACAACCTTTTTGAAAAGAAAAAAAAAACATGGCTTGCATTGTTAAGAAACCTTTGCATATTGAATGGAATAAAACATTCATTTCCATGGTTCAACATCATGCAATACAATCATTACAATTCCCGAAGAAAATAAAATCCATGTCCTGTTGCATTTTTAAAAACTATTTTAAATGCAACATTAAAATAAATGTACAGTATGTACAGCATTCTTGAACTTGATGCCAGTGAACAGGTTTACAGTACAACAAGGCAATAAAAAGTGAAATAAATGGGTCACATTCAGGGCTCCCTACTACACCTAAAATGTCTACAAAGTATGAAAAACAATGAACCAACTATTAAAAAATCAACTCAAAGTTTTTAATAAACATTTTATTGAACCAAGAACAATTTAAAGGTAAGAATCTCTGACACTTTCATATTAAGCCTTTCTTGATGTTAAGATCTTGTACCAGCATCTTTCACGACACATTATAATCTACAAAACAATTTTAAGCAAATTTATGGGAACTTTAAGCTCATCATTAAATTCACAACCCAAATGTGGAGTCACATGATCCACAACATGAGTACAAGCAAACAGTCAGAGCTGCTGACATTTACTTTGAATATACTGCATAGGGTGTATTATGAGCTGATCTGTTCTCCTCAAGTATCAACAATAATCAGAGAAGCATCCCTGCTTAATATAGCATTTTATAAAATCATTTGTCACTGCAACACTTTGCAGACTAATGCCCGGTTCAGACTACATGATTTAAGCCCGACAACAATGACGATGACAATCGATCGTTTCATCTCGTATAGTGTGTCATGATAAATGACAACCAGTACTGCATCTGGGAAACTTCATGGCATTCGGACACAAAGTCCATCCATCCAGTGTCTATACTGCTTATTGCTGAATAGGGTCACGGGGGGCTGGAGCCAATCCCGGCTAACACTGGACAGGTCACCAGTCTACAGGGATAACATGTAGACAAACCACCACACATGCTTACACTCAGTCCTACAGCTAATTTAAAACCACCAATCAACCTAAGCTACATGTCTTTGGTCTGTGGGAGGAAGCCGGAGTACCCGAAGAAAACCCACGGATAGTGACCATCGTATCAGGCAAAAAAAACATCATGTAGCCTGAACTGGGCATAAAGCGATTATCATGAAGAACCTCAAGCTCTAATTACAACAAATGCATGCTGCAGGTTGATAACAGAGTAGTATAAAATGATACCCCATTTAATTAAAACACCACATAAAAAAGGAATATTTTGGACCAGACCATGTGTTTTCATCACAATTGCAAACTGAATTTGTCTACAAGTTTTAGACATAAGCTATACAAATACTATTTCTTGTCCTGATATGCAGGATAGTAAAATATACTAAAGTCCCTTATACAAGGCCTTAGTTTATTAAATGTATAAGCAAAAATGGCATACTAGTTTAATATGAAATCACCTGAGTAATTTTGTCCAAGTCTGCATACAACCTTTGCTGATATTGTCCCATTTTTTTATGCCAGTGCTTTTACCAAAACTCCTAATTACAGTGTACCATTTTCACAGTTCAGTTTGACCTGTGCATACATGATGCAAATCATGCTAGCACCTATGAAAAGAAAAACTTCTTAAGAAAATGTACTTACATGAACAAAGACTTAATAAGCATATAGTGGAAGGTCATTAAAAATATACAACTTCAATCTGTTCCACCTCAAAAGGGCAGAATATCAAGCTATTGAAAGGTGACTGACTTTTAGAACAGTTTATTCCAGTCTCTGGTTGCCTCCATGAGGTGCCGCTGGCCATGGCCAATCCAGTCTTCTTGGCTGTTGAAAAGCCGACCACAAAACCAACAGTCAAACACCACAGATGCTTGTCTACAACCCGATAAAGCTTCCACGACCTCATACTTTTTTTTGCTCTTTTTCCTTAATTTCAGTTTCAAAAGGAATCGCTCTCTGACAGAACTCTCAATTGGCCGAGGTCTAGGATCGTTCCTCTGAGACGACACAGCTTTGGCTGAGGAATTCTTTGCTAGTGCATCAAGCTCAGAGAGTGCCTGGATTGTTTTCTGAGACAGAGAGACCTTAGTAACAGCACCTTTGTACCTGTTAACAACCCTCATGATATTAGCCACTTCTGGAATGTCAGCATCTGGATGATTGAGCACCACTACAGGTTGGTATCTATGAGGACATCTGATCAGCTGTTCACAACTGAATGGGGCAAGTCTCAGTGTCCTTTCAACTTCTTTGGCTACAGGCCTCCATAACACAGAAGTCTCTTTCTCAGGCAGAACTTTATTTGCAAGTCTTCTAGTTTTATGCATTGTTGCTGGAAGCTCATCAAATACTGGTTTCCTGCGCCTTTTCCTTTGGCTTGGGGGCCGAATTGGCCTTGGGGCTAGAATTGGTCTTTCTGCTTCACCCAGTTGTAACTTTACATTCATGTGAGAGGGCAAAATGCAAGAATCTCTCACATCTTTCTGTGCCATATTTTGTGTGGTGATCAATTTCTTGACTCCATTGGAGGCATTTCCATTACTTTTGTTTGGTGACACTAGAAAACACTGGGTTTGAGGTCTGGTGGCCAAAAACAAAGGCTGACTACTTGATGTGGGTGCACCACTTGTAAGAAGGCTACCGGTAGGAGCAACAATTTTAAATATGACTTTGTTTCCAGTACTTTCACTGGCTTGGCCACAATGAGCGCCAGTCTTTGTGTCTTGGTTGTTCAGAAGTAGGCCTGATTTGGATGGAGAAATGTACCGGAGCAAGAATGCCTGGCGGCCAGGTTGCAGAGTGCTGGGTTTGTCTGTAGAGCTCATTGGCATGGCAATAACTGGTCGTGAGTTCGGGGGGAACTGTGTACTTGCCAGTTTGAGGCCAGGATTAATTGGGGTCTGAACAAATGGAACAGACCTCTGTACCAAGTAGCAGGTAGGCTGTGTCTTTGCGATTTTTTCCGAAGCTGTACTATGTGGTGTGCTTGAAAGCAGTACAGGTCCCTTAAAAACTGGGCTGTTGATAAGGTAGTGATTAGAGGTACTAACACCTGGTTGAACAGCAGAGAGAAAACCTGTCCCTTTTTCAGAAGCCCCCGCCACTGGTACTGATGCACCTAACCTCCTGCTGTTTGGAGCAAGGGTTACATTAGTAGGGTTATTTGATGGCTTCATGTAGGATACATTGATCTGAGGATTTGATGAATTAGTTATCAGTTTGAAACCTGGTGTGGCCTTGACCTGCACTGGCATGGCAAATCGATTCTCAGTAGTCCTCAGGAGTAGTGGCTGCTTACCCTCTGGCAACTGAAGAATTCGTATTGTTTTTGCTTGTTTTGAAGAAGAATCATTGCTTGCACTCAAAGATCGTCCTCTTTCCTTACTGAGTTGTTGGTTAATTATTACATCTGAATGTTCTTCCAAAAAACTGCCCAAAGAAGTTGAACTATTCTTTGTTTCTGACTGTTTTTTAGGTATAGGAATGTTCTCCTCCTCAATTTTTATAATATTAAAGTCTTGAAGCACTGACTCAGCATTTTCATTTTCAGTGAGAGGATCATCAACATTAGATGTACATTTATCAAGTTCAACGTCACTATCTGACATTTTCTTGTGTTCGCGACTCTCTTCTTGAATTGAGTCTTCTCCATTGCTACTTTCCATAAACGACTGTGGAGATTCTGCCAGTGACAGGCTAAACTGTGATGATTCACAAGCAGTTTCATCTGCTAAGTGTCTGGACATACTGCAAAAGCTTTGGGTAGTGTTAGGTGAAGTAGAGAACATTTCCTTTGAATAGTTGTGAAAGGAAAATACTTCTTGGTTTGGTGAACTGTGTGTGCAGTTTTCAAAGTCCACGACACTTTCTCTGTCACTACCTGAATTGAGTGTGGATGACTCTGATGCCAGTACAGGATCTGTTGAAATGTTTTTAAAATTTTGACTGCCATTTTTATGTTCAGTCTCTGTTCTAACTCGATCAGTATTTTCTGCAGTATTCTGAGAAGACTGTTCATCATTTTCTATATTGTTAAAACAAGCGCTCCCTTTGTGTTCGTGAGTGATTGTATCTGCTACTGTATCAGTCAATGAAAACTCATCTACGGCCCCATGGTTCTCAGTAGATATTTTGGAGACTAGTCTGGAAACCACTGTTTCCTGAACAACTTTTGAAACTTTAGATAAACCGGTTAGGTTACCAGAACATACTGTTGAAGTAACACTGGCTTGAGAATCACAATAGCTGGTCGAATCCAAGGTAAATATTGCAGAGACTGAGTTATCAAATGCACTTTTCTCTGAGCAGGTTTTTTGACTTGGTTGACTTTGGTCACACACAAGATCAAACTTGTTTGTCGTGGGACTTGACCTATCTGCACAAGCTGAAGATCTATTTAGTAAAGAATAAGTTTGGTCACCTGCATCATTTCTATGTGGGGTGGGATCAAAGTTGTGCACAGAGGTTTCTTCCTCCTCAATCTTTACTTTTACTGCCATAATTTCTTCTTGATCCATCTGTGTGCAAGATCCATCTCTTGGCAAAGTGGCAAAGCAATGTGCTGTTGGGCTCTTGCTGTGAGAGCATTCCCCATTCTCAATAAAGATGTTACTTTTATCCAACACAGAATTTATTTTTGAGGAGTCCACTTCTTCTACTGAGGAATGCTTCTGAGTGCATGAGTCTTGCTTTGCTGTTGGTATTACTTTGAGAACTAAGTGCTTTTTACCATCGACCATTTTGAATCCCATCACTTTGGTTGTACAGTTAGGGGGGAGAGAAATTTTGTTCTTTACCATCAGAACAGTCAGTCCATTAGGGTTGCTGTGACTTGCAGTATCAGAGCTTGCAGAGTTGTCGCATTCCTGTAACATCACTGGTGTTGATTGTTCTGCGTTATTAGTGCATTTGCTCCAATTTTTGTTGTCCTTACTTACTACATTCCCATCCACAAAGTAGTGGGTGCCCTCTAAAGACAGGCCTAACTCTGGCTTGCTTAGCCTGCCATTCTGGTTCGGTAAACTCCCAGAGAGACAGTTCAGTTTTGATATCCTCTGAGTCTCCTGTGATTCACTATTCTTTCTTATAAGTTTTAAGCTTGCAGACGAATTTGCTGGAGTGCTGCTATCATCTACAGCCTTCCAGGGATGCCTTCTCTCAGTCTCCTCTTTGTGAACAGCTGCGGTGTGTTTTTTCAGGTACTCCTCTCTTGCTGCACCATATCCACACATCTGACAAGTAAAGGGAAACGTGCCCGAGTGAGCTTTCACATGCTTCTGGTGATCATCTTCATTCAAGCTGATATGTCTGCATTTGGAACACTTCCAAGGACTCTCATTATGATGATGGATGTGCTGGACAAATGTTCCTGCATCCAAAGTGGTGAACTCACACCAGTCACAGTTAAACTGTCCATTTAGACTGTGACACATGATGTAATGTCTGGTAAGCAAAAGCAGAGAGTACTGAACATCATCGCTGCAGAGTTCACATGTAACAAGAGTATTCCTGTGCTCAATCCGATGGCGCTGAAGGACAGGGAACTCATTTGTGACAAAACTGCAAAGTTCACAAGGGTATGTAGGAAGGATTCCTTTATGAGCTGCTTTAAAATGTTTAAGGAGATCGTTGGGGCTATATGTGGAATCGTCTTTGCAAACAGAGCATCCAAAACTCAGAATCTTTCCAGAGAAAACGGCTCCTTGCTGAATTTTACATTGGGATTTATTGAGAGATTGTTTATCTTTCTTGGTGGAACTCCCATGTTCCTTAATGGAAGATTCTTCTGCATTATGCAAGAGTGACCCATCTGGCACTTCTCTGAAAGGTTTATACGCAAAGTCCTTTACCTTTTCTTTTTCATCCTCTATCACTGATATGCTGCTGTTTTTGTCAGAATCATGAGGTATTGTGAAGTCTTCTTCCATAGTTATAAATTTGCAGATATCTGTGAGAAGAAAACAAAAATATTTTTAACACATAGAGGCTGAAGTATCCAGCTTAATCAAAAAAACACAATGTATTATGTAGGTACTGTAGTGCATAGCAATCACTCATCTGAACAGGTACAGGGCCACCGGTCAAGCTGGTCGTGATTTCCACTGCCCAGAACTTAAACTTAGGGCCAGATGAATAGTTTTTAGATCGTGATCGCAATTGATAACCCTATGCATTTTCACTGACAAGACAAGTTGTATTAATATTAGCAGGAATATGCATTGCTTCAAATCGCTGCCCCCCTTTTCTCACTAAGTTCAATCAACAAATAACAGGATTGCAGGACACCACATGGTCAACTGTAGAGAGGAAAAGAAGTGAAAAAAAAAGATGTGAAAACACTCCATACCCACCACCTAAAGAAGAGGAAAAAGACCTTAAGTGGGATTTATGGTCTGTCCAAAACGCATAAAAGATGGTTGGATAAGGCATCAGATTTCCTCTTTACATACAGTGCCTATAAAAAGTATTCATCCCCTTTTACTGATTTTATAAATCAATCGTGGGTAACATAATTTGGCTTTTTTGATGAAAAAAATTACAAGAAAACCTCTGTCAGTGAAATAAGTAATTACATTAATATTCACCCCCCCATTAAAATGACTGACCTAATTCAACAGAGGTGCTAGTAGTCTTACAATTAGTGAAATGGGGATCACCAGAGTGTAGTGAATGTGTCTCAAGTGATTGTAATATAAAAACACCTGTGTCTGGGAGGTCCAGTCACTGGTTAATCAGTATTCCTAGCTACCATTACACCATGAAGACAAAAAAAAAAAAAACACTCCAAGCAACTCAGAAAAAAGGTTATTGAAAAGTATAAGTCAGAAAAAAAAAACTCATTAGATCTTGACTAGAGTTCACCAAAGGGCAAGTGGGAGACTCCATGGTCAAGTGGAAGAAAGTTCTTTGGTCTGATGAGACCAAAATGGTGCTTTTTGGCTATCAGACAAGACGCTATTTTGACGGACACCAAACACTGCACATCACCACAAACACACCATCCCCATTGTGAAGCACAGTGGTGGCAGCATCATACTGTGGGGATGCTTCTCAGCAGCCGGCCCTGGAAGGCTTGTAAAGGTAGAGGGTAAAATGAATGCGGCAAAATATAGGAAAATCCTGGAGGACAATCTTATTCAGTCTGCAAGGGAACTACGGCTTGGGAGAGGATTTATTTTCCAGCAAGACAATGACCTGAAGCATACAGCAAAAGCTACGCAGAAATGGTTTAAAGACAACAAGGTGAGTGTTCTGGAGTGGCCAAGTCAAAGCCCAGACCTCAATCCAAGAGAGAATTTGTGGCTGGACTTGAAAAGGGCTGTTCACACCCGATCCCCGCGCAACCTGGCAGAGCTTGAGCAGTTCTGCAAAGAAGAATGGAGTAAAATTGCAGTGTCCAGATGTTCAAGCCTGACTGAGACCTATCCACACAGACTCAGTGCTGTGATTGCAGCCAAAGGTGCATCTACTAAATACTGACTTGAAGGGGGTGAATATTTATGCAGTCACTTATTTCACATTGCATATTTTTATTTGACATTACTTTGTAAAAACCTATTTTCACTTTCACATTAGAGATTTTTTTTAATTTATTTTTTGTCAAAAAGCCAAATTATACTGACCATGATTCATTTATAAAATCAATTAAAGTGTAAAACATCCAAGGAATTGAATACTTTTTATAGACACTGTATACACACCTTTCCAATGTCACAAAGGTGTCTGTGTCTACTAGTTTATGTAACTTTCTGAAAGCAACAGTCTTATATTCACCCTCACTTTGCATTGTGATTAGTCTGATGTGCAGAAGCAAGAGAGCATTGCTACGTTACTTCACTCAAGTGGGCTTGTGCAGACTGACACTCATGTCAACTATCAATAACTGAAGGCAAAAAAAAAAATGCTGTTTCTTTTTTTTACCAGTCTCCAATCACTTATCAGCAGAAGTGGCTCGACTTTTTCATTTTAAGAAACCAGATTGCACCTTTTCCATGTGACAACCCTGATGGTCATCATCATGCTGCATATGGCTGCCCTGGTGGGTATACAGAGCAGATCGCGTAAACGAGTTATCCATGAAAACGAGAAGGTGCAATCTGCTTCTACATAAATGAAGGTTGGTGTAAAGATGATAGTGTTAAAAAGAACTTGCAATACAGACTTGAAAACTCTTCATCAATTGCAAACCATTTTATTCTCAGAGAATTTTCATCAATCTTTCTGGTTGCCACACTGTCACACTACTGCACCTGGCTGAACAGATAACTAGTGTGGAAATGAAACATCCTGACACCCTGCTCATTGTTCTAGGAGATTTTAATGGAGCAAATCTCACCTATGAACTGCTCAAATACAGACAGCATGTTAGCTGTTCCCCCTAGGGACAAAAACACCCTGGACCACTGCTAAATGGTAATAAAAGAACCTACCGCTCTGTTCCCTGTACAACCCTCCCTCCGTCTGATCACTGTATGGTCCATCTTATTCCAAACTACAGGCAAAAACTTAAAGCTGCGAAGCCTGTAGTCAAAACAGTGAAGAGATGAACCGAGCAGTCAAAGTCAGAGCTACAGATCTGCTTTGACTGCACAGACTGGAGTGTATTTGAGTCTGCATCTACTGACCTGAACTCACCGACACTGACATCATACATCAGCTTTTGTGAGGACATGTGTGTGCCCACCAAACCCTTCTGCACATACAATAATAATAATAAGCCCTGGTTCACAGTAAAACTCAAGCAGCTTTGTCGTGCTAAAGAGGCCTACAGAAGTGGGGACAGGACTCTGTACAGCCAGGCCAGGAACACACTGACAAGGGAGATCAGAGCAGCAAAGAGGAGCTACTCTGAAAAGCTGAAAGCTCAGGTTTCAGCCCATGACCCTACGTCTGTGTGGAAGAGCCTTAAAAACATCACGAGCTATAAGATGACTGTATAATAGAACGACAACCAGTGCAATACCTTGTAAATATACTTTTGTGTATATCTACCTGGAAAACTGCATCTAAAGTGAGTATACATATTTTTATAAATACTGATTTTCCTAATGTACATTCCAACCTGTTTACTTGTCTACTTGATGCTTTATGTAAGAACAGTGTACATACAACTGTCCAATAAAGCTAATTCTAACAAATGTGTTGTGCAATGTGACAAACCCTTTCACTGCAGCTTGATTCTAGCCTGTGACTGCAGTGCTTTTCTCCACTTCACCAAGTGTTGAGTCTGTTTTTGCCAGAGCAATTTGCTTCTCGAAGCCTCAAACTCACTTGTGACTGTATATACTGTACATGCCTGGAATTCAGTTATGTACTGCAGAGGTGTTTGAAACTCATTTATTTAAATAAATGCCTCAGTATTATTATAAATCAAAGGTGTATAAAATATATAAAAGAACTAGATAGTACTCAGAGTGCAAACCTACACCAAGGGCACCTCACTTTCCTCATAAGTCTTAAGCTGAAGTCCCAAGTCCAGAGGACGGAAGCACACAATACTCAGTGTGCAAATGGATCACCGGTGTCCTTGCCAAATGACTAGTCTGCTCTGAATGAGATGCAGCTGTCTGCTAATAAAGCAAGCTTGGTCTGGTAACCAGTACTCACAGCTATGAAAACATTAGAACAAAATGTCTAAATTGGCATTACTTAGATTGACCACATATTATCAAAGTAAGTGGTTTCCTTCTCACATGAAGAAAAACATCAAACGTGGCACTGAGCATCAGGGGGTGCAAGTGGTGTGGCTGAACCCAGGCGGTCCCCTTAGGGAAATGTGAAAGTTCAAATGATGTAAATCAAACATGCCCAGTAATAAGCGAGTTGAGGGGCTGATTACGTTGTCATTAAAGTTACAGTAATTTTACCTCCTCACAGGTAATAGCTGCATTTACACCACCTGCGGAGCATACAAAGTCAAACACCCCCCCCCAGCATTCCACAACACAGACACACAAAGGCAAGAGTGGTTCTTAAAGAGAACGGAGAAGTGAGATTTGGAATACAAAGCTTCAAAACTAAAGAAACGGGATTCTTTTTTGGTTTGTTCAACATTAGGGATAGGCAATGGGCGATGCCATTGTCCATCATTGATAGCTGACACCTATCACAATGGTGAGTCACCATCGTGATTAAAATCCACCCCCGGCCACTGACAGGACAGCCATGCCAGTAACACCTACAACCTTATTAACAAAGCTCAGTGTAGTAATCATTCAAGTAGCAGCTTCTCATCACTGTTTCTGGTTAAAATGACAACCAGCGGGGTCATATCAGTTGTCCCTAACAAAAGTTAACTCAGTGACTTAAATTGATGACAGGACAAAATGCTCATTGTCGGGTTTGTGGGCTCACTGCCGCTAGTGGAGAAACAGATAACACACTGTTTGCAGTTAGCCGAGGTAAAGCTAGATCACTCTGCAACACCACTGAATAATTAGAGTGCTTTTTTATAGTTCCAAAACTCCAGAATGACACATTGTCACTGTTAAAACTATCAGTTGCTCTCACATCAATGACTGAAATGTAGCAGGACGGTGTACACGCAAATGGTCGCAAGATTCATCATCTGCCATTTACATTACAAATCCTGCACTTTCATTAGCATTTTGTTTTGTTTTAACCCAAAGTACTGCAACACAGGCAAAGAGATACCTTTAGCTGTGCCATCTCCCATGGCTGACAAAATCACCCATTGCGATGTTTTACTGTAGATATCCCAATTAATAAACATTGGCCATCTCCATTCTGCATCATTTTCACCAAATACATACAAAGATGAGCTAACATTAGCCAAAAAAAAAAGAAGAAGCCGTAGCTAGCAGCCCCGCCTTCGTTGCCATGAAGCCATTTGCTGATGCATTTGTCATGCTTATTGCATGGATTTATGCCCTGGATCTAATCTACACAAAAGACTTGGCCCACACAGTCTTGATGGGCCTGGGGGATGGGAAGTTGAGGCTGTATGTGTCGAGCCTTAAAAAAAATGACCTTTGGGCAGAGGAGTAATCTCACTGTATTAACAAAGTTGCTCCTTTACTTGAAGACTTTTCATATCTCCATGCACTACTGTCACTTTTGGCATACCAAAGAACAACAAAAGGAGCTCTTTTTGTGAAATCACCTTATTTTAAAGTATTATTGTTCAATTTAATGTTGGAATGTGTTACAAGTCAACATAAGGAATTATTGCTCGCATTGGATTTGTCAAAACAGTATGGTAAATGCTTTACTGTTTATACTCATTTCTTTGATATTGTAGTTGTATTCAGTCATTATGGGCAATGTCGTAACTCAATATGCAAGAATGTCTATGGCAATATTAGCAATTATCATGACTTGTACAATTCTACCTCAGATGTCATGTACCTTGTCTTGGGGAGGCATTTAATCTGCTGAATTATCCAAACACAGATTTAACAATCTGTTTCTTTCATCCACCTATCATCAACAGTTTAATTGATTTTACATAAAAAGGACTATGTCACAATGAATATATTGATAAAATGACATGTACCACAAAAATGTACAGTCATTGCCTACTAAAAAAAGAACAATGCTCTGGCCATTTCTTTAGGCCTTTGCACTATTATGATATACAGTTATTTATACAGTTAGTGTTTAATGTAAAGTTTGATTGATGTGTATTTCTACATTCTGTAAGTGAAAAAGGTTAGTGATAAAATATATGAAATCTGTATACTGTGAGAGTGGTCAACCATCGGATGTATTGGCTTATCACATATAGTGAGATGGACAATGTCATATTGCTGCATTTAATAATTAGGTACAATGTAATAAATACAGTAAATGAGCAGAAAAGTTCAGGCCTATATTGGGATTTTTAATGAAGTGCCTAGTTAAAATTTGTGGATTAACCAAATGTTAAAAAAAGAGTTATGATAAATATCACGATAAAGGATTTTATTCATATGGTCAACTTTTAGAAATGATGGTTTACAAAATTCCTCAGGCCATTTCCCAAGGCACTGTTGAATGTTTCAGTATTACTGAGGAATGCATTTCTATTAGCCAACCTATTTTTATTGTTGATGTTGGTTTAACATTTTATGGTTACTTAATAAATGAGTAACTGTTTGTCTTAACCTGCATTTTAAATGGGTAGTCCAGTGTGAATTTTGGGATCTCGAGTTAAATCTAGGGCGGCATGACGATGCAGTGGTTAGAGCTGTTGCCTCATAGGAAGAAGGCTCCAGGTTTGAGACCCAAGCAAACCAATGCCTTTCTGTGTGTAGTGTGCATGTTCTGCCCGTGTTTGTGTGGGTTCTCTAACTTCCTCCCACAGTCAAAAGAAATGCAACTTAGGTTGACTGGTGACTAAACTGCCCCTAGGAGTGAGTGTAGGTGTGTTTGGTTGTCTTTCTCTGAGTATCAGCCTTGTGATAGACTGGCAAGTACACCGCCTCTTGCCCAATGTCAGCTGGGGTTGGCTCCAGGCCCCCCTGCAACCCTCTTCAGGATAAGCAGTATAGATAATGGATGAATGGATGGAGTTAAAGCTACCTAAAATCATTTTTGTAATCAGTTTCAACAAAGAATTTAGGCTCATTAATATATGCAATTTTGAGTCAGAAGTAGGCAATGATTTCAATTATGTGTATAGCTTCATTTAACTTAAAAACACTAAGTTAACATAAACAGTAGAATTTCTTAAAGAAATAAAATAGTTTATGCTAGGACTGAGACACACCAAGCTGGGGTTCAACCATCAGCCACTTCTGTCACGAAGATACAGAACATATGTGCTAGTCTGCAGTTGGCTGTAGTCTGTGCAGTGTGTTTAAGTGTCACTTTTTCAACCCAACTGGCTCAAACAAAGGTCGGCCTTCATCACTGGCAGTTCTTTCATGTCAGCTTGGTGTGTCTCTGCCCCATTAGGTAATAGAAATACTTAATTTTATTTGATTTACACTGTTAAAACCTATACCTAGTATAAAGTACTTACAGAAAAACTGTTCTTTAAATAAAAAGTTTTATGTAATCAGTTTCAAAATTTTGAGTTAAATTAACATTAAATTACACTGTAAAACCCGATATTTCTCAAAAGACAAGTATGCTCAGCATCATGCCACATAAACCACTTTAACGAGTGGCATACAGTCTAGTTCACATACACAAACGTGGCCTAATTTCAGAGTCTCATTCACTGCATGAGAAAAAGTCCCACAGAAAAGCTGTTGAAAAACACTTCCAACAATGCATAAATCTCACCTTTGTGTCACTTGTCCAAGTATGCTTTCAAATGCAGTGTCATTCTTGTGCACCAAGGTGTATTGGACTCACTTCTGACTCCTGGGGCCAGAAGAAAGAAAGCACCCACTGGTAGTTGATGGTTGATGCTGGTGAAGCTGGGTTTCCCCTGCCCCAGTGGCCACAAGAGGAAACAATAAGCCTATTCCACACATAAAAACAATGTTGGACATTAAGATGAATTTTATGAGAAGTGTTTTCAAATTGTACTCATCAGCTTTGCAAGATAATAAGGCTTAAAGAATTACAATTAACTGGTGGGTTTGTTAATGCACATCTGATTAACTTCACTACCTCCATTATGAGCAGCAGGCAGCTACTTCCCTCAACTTTTCTATGGGAATCATTCAGGACCATCTCCCACACAGTGAATGAAAGTGCAGCTACTTCCCAAAACGATTCATATAAGAACTGCAATCCTTCTTCAATTCAGAATCAATTTACAAACGTTAAATTAGATTTTTGTAATAATCCTGACAGAAAATAAAAGGTGGAAGTTAACCGACTTCACAGCGCAGCACACGAACAGTGTACAGCATGCACATAAAAGAGTTGTCTTATAACTTTAATTCAGACAAGGAAATCATTTGACCACATTTTAATAACTTGAGCTTTGAAAGGCAAGTGTGGAGGATTGTGTAAATACTTTGTATCGCATCGACAGCCAATCGACTATAGTGGAGCAAAGCAGTGAACTTACTTGCAAACAAGCAGCTCGGCCTGTACCATGAAGTGAGATCAGTGGCTTATCCTGCTAACTTTAGGCTCATTTCAGGCGTTCCGGTGCCACAAAGATGGCTCACTTTTACTCTAGCTAGATCACCACAGCTAACCTGATCTGCAACCTAATTCCTGGCTCTGAAGCTGTATGAGCAGTCACGAGCCACACTAATCTGCCCATTGTTTGAGTGTTTGCTGTTACTTGGTCTTTTTCTTTCCTCTATCCACTCACCCCAACCAGTTCAAGGAGATGGCTGCCCATCAAGAGCCTGGCTCTGGTCGTTTTTTTTTTTCGCCCCATTGTCACCAAGTGCTTGCTCAAGGGGGATTTGTTAGGTTTTTTTTTCCCCTATAATACCCCTGGGGGTAAAATCCTCTCATAACTAGCCACAAATGCAGTCAAGATTGCAAATGTGTAAAAACTGATTTCTGTGTGTCTCATGAAGGCCACAAATGTGTTTGTCTACAAATAAGATCCAGATTTACAAATGTGTAAAAATAATGTCTCATGACATGTTTAGTAATCTACAATAAAAGATTTTCAAATGTGTATATAAACAGTTTTCTATGTGCAGTTCTTTAAAATGTATTTACAGATATAGATGTGCATGCACAGGTCACCTGACACACAGGTAACACACCTCAATCCAAAACTCATGCACAGTTCATGCAGTTCTAAGGTCTGAGTGGCCTCATGCGAAATCATAAAGGAGAAAAGCCAGTCAGCGGAGTTTATGGCAAAACCTTTTCCAGTGCTTGCATATTGCTGTCTCACACTGTACATGATAAGTCTCACTCAAAGTAGAACGTACAGTGAGGCAAATAAGTATTTGATACACCGCTGATTTTTCACGTTTTCCCACTTACAAAGAATGGACAGATCTGTAATTTTCATCGTAGGTACACCTCAACTGTGAGAGACAGAATCTACAAAAAAATTCCAGAAAATCACAGTTAGATTTTTAAATAATTTATTTCCATTTTATTGCATGAAAAAAGTATTTGATAAAATAAAAAAATAGAACTTTAAATTTGGTACCGAAACCTTTGTTTACAATTACAGAGGTCAGACGTTTCATGTAGTTCTTGACCAGGTTTGCACACATTGCAGCAGGGATTTTGGCCCACTCTTCCATACAGGTCTTCTCCAGATCTTTCAGGTTTTGGGGCTGTCGCTGGGCAACACGGAGTTTCAGCTCCCTCCATC
>NW_018127997.1:644733-646195 GCF_001952655.1 Monopterus albus
GAATGCCATCAGGTCCTGCAGCTTTCCTGGGATTCACTGCTCTCATCGTTCTCCTCACCTCATGCACCTGAAGAGAGAGAGGTGCAGTGTTGTAGTTCTCATGAGGCACTGTGTGCGGATTCCTGGCGGTCTCAAAACGTGCAAATTAGTTGTTTAGTTCGTCTGCCAGAGTGCTGCTGCTATCGGTGTTTGTTGGGCCCTGACCTTTATAATTGGTCAGGGCCCCTCCACATCTGCCATGGGTCACTGTCCCTGAAGTGGCCCTCTACCTTCCTCCTGTACATCTCCTTGGCATGTTTGATGCCCCTTCTCAGGTCGGCTCTGGCAGTGCTGTACAGTGAGGTGTCACCTGCTTTAAAAGCCAGATCACGGGCCCTGATCAAAGTCTGGACTTCACTAGTCATCCAGGGTTTCCTGTTTGAGAAAACCCATATGCGTTTATCCACAGTAACATATTCTACACAGGTCTTGATGTAGAAAAGCACAGTCTCTGTGTATGTCTCGAAGTCCTGTTGTCTAAAGATGTTCCAATCTGTACAGGCGAAACAGTCCTGAAGCTGGGAGAGAGCGTTGTCAAACCAGCTCCTGATGGTTTGACTGTTTGGCTTTGTTCTCTTCCTGATGGGGATATAGGCTGGTATTAGGAGCAGGGTGAGATGGTCAGATTGTCCTAGGTGGGGGAGGGGCTTTGCTCTATAGGCATGCTTGATGGTGGAATATACAACATCAAGTGTGTTATCTCCCCTGGTTGGGCACTTGACATGTTGATAGAATTTGGGGAGCAGAGTCTTTAAGCATGCTTTTAAGCAGCAATGATGTGAACGCCATCAGGATGAGCTCTCTGTTGCTTGTTTATTATGTGTTGGAGGTGACCGAGTGCCATGCTAACGTTAGCATCTGGTGGTATGTAAATAGCAGTAATGATGACTACTGTTAGCTCCCGTGGCAAATAAAACGGTCTGCACTGGACAGACATAGCCTCTAAGTCCAGTGAACAGTGGGTGTTTATAATTTTACTGTTTGGGCACCAAACAATTAGCAGACAACACTCATGGATGGTGTGGTTGTAGGCGATCTGCGACTGTAACTCATCCATTTTGTTTGTGAGGAGCATAGATGGTAATGGAGGTTTGTGCAGTTTCTTCTTCAGTTGAGTTAGCAAGCCCCCTCTGCAGCCCCGCTTTTGTTTCCTCTCCCTGCGCCGTCTCCGTCACTTGCTTGGCCCGACAGCAATCCACGGTGCTCCTGGAGGTCTCACTAACTCCAATGGACTATTGTTGGTCTTTATATAAGCATAAGTCACCTCAGTATTGACCTGCATTCCTATGCCTATCAGATCTTCTCGACTGTAGGTTATTCCGTAGCAAGATAAGAGCAAAAAACAAGTCCAAAAAAGAATAAAAGCACAAAAGGGTGCTCAGTTGCGGGTAGCATGAACGCCATCGGATCCAGCTCACCACCA
>NW_018127997.1:646466-646911 GCF_001952655.1 Monopterus albus
AGAGAGAGAGAAAGAGAGAGAGAGAGAGAGAGAGAGAGAGAGAGAGGTCAAGCTAGCTCTATAGTGAATAAAGAGACAACCAACTCAGCCTTTAAAAAAATTAAAAGAAAAAAGATAAAGCCAGAGGTCTAGAGCTCATATAATGTGGCACCAGCAGGATTATACTGTATTTTATAGGGTGAACCACCATGAGGAAAAACAGATCTCCCCAAATCTTGTATAACCAGAAGCCTACTTCCATATAACAAGATACTCTTCTTGTTTTTACAAGATACCTTTAAAATGTGATTTTACTCATTATTACAACATACAGTGGGTACAGAAAGTATTCAGACCCCCTTAAATTTTTTACTCTGTTATATTGCAGCCATATGCTAAAATCATTTAAGTTTATTTTTTTCCTCATTAATGTACACACAGCACCCCATATTGACAGAAAAACACT
>NW_018127997.1:648294-661075 GCF_001952655.1 Monopterus albus
GGGAACTTCAAGTCTTGTATTTCTGTTGAAATAATGCTCTTTTAGGCAATTTTCTTTCTTCTGAGACATGGTTATATCCTAGTTTACCAACAAATTAACCAGTGGTGCATGGGTGCCAGCATGCATTGCTACAGAATATATATTTGTGATTGGGCTGCAACTAACAACAATTTTAATAACCAATTAATCTGTCAATTATTTCTATGATTAATCAGATGTAGAAAAATCTTGCAGAAATCTACAGGGTGGGCCACAGAAACGTAGCCTGCCTCCAGTACTGGTGCTACAGGCAATACGGGTACATGGGCTACTTTTCCGTGGCCCACCATGTATTTTCCACATTATAAAAATAAATGCATTCATTTAACCAATGCTTTTGCAATGGTTCTATGCGGTGAATTGTTAAATAAAAAAATATCTGTTCAAGAATAGACCCTTTATAAAAAAAGTGCAAAATACTTTCCGTACAGTGTTAACAAAAGCACTAAAATGTTGGATTCCAAATTTAATGAAACCTGTCATCGTCGCACCCACACCCCTCAGGCACACTGTAATTCGCATGTCAAAAATCTGTGAGTACTTGTTTATGAAAATCTGCAAACATTCCCACCCCTGGTTCAGACACAACACCATCATCCCTCCACTCCAAACTGACCCAGCTCACTATGCCTGCCCCCAACTGTCAGTGGATTATGAGCTTTCAGACAAACAGGAAGCAGCAGGTGAGGCTGGGGAAAACCACATCCAGCACCCAGACAATAAGCACAGGTGCCCCCCAGGGATGTGTGCTCTCCCTCTGCTGTTTTCACTCTACACCAATGACTGCATCTAGAAGGACCCCTTTGTTAAGTTCCTAAAGTTTGCTGATGATACAACGGTCATTGGTCTCATTCGAGACGGTGACGAGTCAGCCCACAGATGGGAGGTTGAGCAGCTGGTCCTGTGGTGTAGCCGCAACAACCTGGAGCAGAACACGCTCAAAACAGTGGAGAGGACATTGGACTTCAGGAAGAGCCCCCTCCACAGTGCCCCCACTCACCATACTTGGCAGCACTGTATCAGCAGTAAAGCCTTACAAGTTCCCGGGCTCCACTATCTCCCAGGACCTGAAGTGGATTTCTAACATCAGGACCATCACCAAGAAGGCACAACAGAGGATGTACTTCCTGAGCCAGCTCAGGAAGTTCGACCTGCCCCAGGAGCTGCTGATACAGTTCATCATCGAGTCTATTCTCTGCACCCCCATCCACCCCTCTGGACGGTGTTACAGGTCACTGTGCACCAAGACAACCAGGCACAGGGACAGTTTCTTGCCCCAGGCTGTCACTCTGATGAACACTTAACCCACGACAGTATGATTGGACAATAACCCTCAGTGCAATACCTGTACAGATTATACAGACTCCTACAGGTCTCTAGTACTCCATTTTAAGTACTCTATTTTTATCCCTGTTTGTCTCATTTCAAAGAACATTCCTTTGTTGTCTGCATTGTTACTGTCTGTTCATACTGCTTATTCTGCAATGTTTGCACTGTTTGTTGCTTGTAAATACTGCTTATTTTCGTTATATTACACAGCCTTATGCTGGTTTACTGTTTGCACATTGAGAGCCGATGTACCAGAGTCAAATTCCTCGTGTGTCCAACACACCTGGCCAATAAAGCAGATTCTGATTCTGACACCTAGACAAGAAGTACCTGGTAAATTCCTGGCTATGGTTGCTTGTCTGAAGGGGCCTTGACTTACTTATTTACATAAGTGTGACCAGTGGAAATGTTCTATATGCATCTCTGTCAGTTGACTGGTTTACATTCTACTAGAAGCCACATAATTGGCTAATTACATAATTGAGTATTTGTGAGCCTGACTTCTCATCTGTCCTTCTCTGAGCTCCATCTTCCATCCCTAATCCACGTTCCCTCTATGGAGGTGACCAAACACTTAATGAATTAGCTAGTTATTTTTCAGTGACAGTTATAATCTAAATATTTTTTTAAGCGGTTGCAAAGTTCTCAACAGTTCATTGGTTGGTGCTTCACTCAACAACGTAACCATAGCCCAACTGAAAGTGAAACATGACGTTTGACATTCAGCTACAAAGTACCTTGTCAGCCACCAGGTCCTGATGAGCTGTAAGGACAGTGGACACACAACTGGTCTGCACCAGGCCGACAATCAGCATTATTGTGCCAGACAACAATAGTGTTCATGTAGGCCTTGTGAATGTAATCGTAACAGAATTCAGTAAAAAATAAAAAAAAAAAAAAAGAGTCTGCAACAGAAAATAACTGAGGACTTGGGTGACGTAAACAGCAGTGTGTGGAGATTATGCTACACTCAACGCGCCAGAGAAAACAGACCTGAAACATAAAACAGGTAACACATGGCTCACATGTGTATCAGGGAGACATTTCATAGAATAGAGTTCTATCTGTTGTGTGAAAAATGCATCTAAAAATGTGCTCTGTCTGAATTGACCTTAACTGTACCTGTGTATGTGACTCAACCTGTTGTTACTGAGGCGCTTAATTAAATGATTGATTGGTTGGATAGATTTTTTTCCTGTGGCAGCAAAGATGTTGCTGTGGTGAGCCACCACGTTTGAACGTTACCAACGAAAACACTGACTTTACATACTGTTACCCAGCAGTATGTAAAGTACTTGAAATTAAAAGTATATTAGGTTAAAAACATTTGCTTCACTTTTACCAGCTGCTTTATCATATGTGATGAACACAATGCATCAATAACTATAATCCAATAATATACATGTGCCATTCTGCAAAATGAGTACTTTAGCTTTTAGTATTTTAAGATAATTATTGCTAATACTTCTGTGCTTTTACTTAACATTTTGATTGCAAGACTTTTACTTAGCATATTTTTACACTGTAGTACTGCTACTTTTACTTCAATAAACAAGCTGAGTACTTCTTCTACTGCTGGTTTTTGGTAGCTACACATGTGTTGTAAAGGGGACGGGGAAGAAGAAAGCAGAGCGCTCGGTTGTGTTATCGTTAACATTACATTTGCAGCAGTGGAGAACAGTGTCTCTGCTGCAGCATTACTACCAGAGAAAGCCAGCAAGGCCCAAAACTGGCACAGGCCTGTAGGAAGGAAGTCTTTTCTTTGCCCAACCACTTTGAAGTGCTGCAGTGTGTTGGTGTCTTGTTTGTTAATATGTTCTCTGCTTCACTATGCTAACCTCAGTCTGCTGGCGATGAGCTATGAAGGATTCGCACAGTCCTCCACACTTATTTCAAGGATCATTATCAGTTCATTAACACAAATGCAAATGATTTCCTTTTCTGAAGATAAATTAATGTTACAACCATAACGTTAGATATACAACACATCACTTGTATGTACTGTACGCTGTCCGTGTGCTATACTGGCTTCACGGTTGAGTTCCCCTTTTTTTGTTCCATCAACATTATTATAAACACCCATTTTCAGCATTTGTGAACCAATTTAGATTGTAAACCATATGAAATGTGATTCCAATATGAACCGATTTTTTTCTCCCACCCCTACAAGTTTCAAAACCGATCATACTGAAAAGAATGGTACAATTTTTCAGACATCCTAATCTTACTTTCCGATGTTTGAAACTTAACTTTAATTTTTAAAACACATTTTACACGCTCAAAACTTATTTTCAAGCTTTCAAATCCTAGTTTCAGTGTTACAGACTGTGGCATCTATTTCACTTCATAATAATGTCTTATTTAACTTTGAACATTTTGGAGTTCCCTATACATCAGCATCACTAGGCTACATGTCCCTGTCAACACTGGAACCAAGGAAGCCATGTTGGGGAAAATGGCTGCCAATACTTCATGACTTTGTTTCAACAGCTACTTCAGTCTAAGAATTTGTCACTTTTGCTACTATTGTGATTGCAAACACTCAGACCTAAATAATTTAGCCTATGTACATAACATATCTGAAAAATAGATGGAAATTATTCAAATCAAATTAAACTACAAATATGGGAGTGTGTAGCTTTAGATATTTCTAATAAAACTGGTTACTAGTAATGCAAAAACTGTGAATGGGGCATTAATCCACTGAGCAGTAAACACCTGGACTGCACACAGGTAATAACTAGGCCGACTCCATCGAGACGGGACAGATATAATGGAAGCTTGAAGATGAGAGGAAAAGTTGCAGTCTCAAAACTACAATTCCACTCAGCCTCTTATCACAAAGAAATATGTACAACGTGTTTAATAAATGTAAATCTCTATTTGAGCACTACAGTTGTAGGCTATGTCATTATTTAATTTAGGTCTACTTTTCCGAGTGCTTGCTCCATAGACGCTGAACTTTATGAAACGCGAGGGAACGCTGCATCAGTGAGAGAATTAAAGGCTGTAGACAGACCTTAACAATGGACACCAGAATGTACGCTGTGATATTTTAACACACAACATCAATTTACCTCCCGATGCATGAAAAATATGCGTGCTACTTCGAGACAATGTTAATGTCTGTTGAGTTTAATAACCAGTTGTTTTACACCAAAATAAAGCCTCCACCCACGCGAAGATATTCAAAGTTAAGGAAAATCTAGTGTTTCTTACTATGAACTCGATGGAAGTTCTGGCAGCGTCCCATCAACGTCCGACATTATTAAAAGATGGTTAAGCTTAAAAAAAACATAGCACAAACATTTGTCTTCTTTCTCTCCTCTCTGTGGAACCACAGCGACGGCGGCCATGACAGTCCATCCGGGTACTGCTGTGGTCTTGACACTCACGTAGAAGCGGATGAATATGTATTGCTTGTCAAATACCAAACTAGTGCCTTAAATTACTTTTTTCGTAGACAGTAGTTATATCGGCTATCACTAAACTGGAATTATGCTGGCATTACTGTTTTTCGAAATCTTCGTAAAAACACGTCGGTATTTTCGCAGCATGAGCCCTACGTCATTTGTTGCTTGTCTGTGTGTCTACAATGGGCTCTACTAGGTGGAAGAAGAAGCAATGAGTAGCAATGGCGGACAGGCTTTACGCCATTTCCTACTGGATGTGTTAAATGTATGCTGATATGCCTTTGTTCACTCATGCAGATTTTTTTATTTTTCGACTGTAAATACTTATAATGAAGGTATCTTCCCCTCTCTCTGTATCACACAGACAGCATACACACATAGATTTACAGTAATTGAGGATGTGGTCATAGCCTACACTGTTACATCATCATCCAACTTTTTAACATTGTAGCATTGAGCACTGACTGTGTTGCACACTAGCTGTTAAGTCCTCAATGGCTGATCATATTGAGAAGTGAGTTAACCCCCCCACACACACACACACACACAGCTATAGCATGTAATAGCTGTTATTAGTTCATTTGTGATTATTTTATTACTGTAGTTTGTGAAGGAAGTTGTATTTTGTAACCTTTTCATGTTACACTCCAGTCCACTACAGCAACAAAGCCTGAAAATTGGAAAGCCTAATTAAGTTAGAACAAAAACTGAATATTAATAAAAAATAAATTAATTAATTAAATAACCAAAGTACTGCTGTTTAGTTTTTATATAATTTTTTTTCATTATTCTCTTTATAACTAGTTCATAGCTTATAGCAGATATAGTTTATACTGAATGTTAAAATTCAAATTGCACAGTATAGCAGTAAATACAGTACAAGATATTTTCTTTTCTTCCTTCATTCATAAACATCTCTAGATTTGAGCTACTCAAACTGTGGGTGAGCTACTTCAATAGACCTTTTTTAGACCTTAGATGCTCTTCTGATCAGGGTATCCTCATTTCCACTAGACAACGTAATCATTGAGTTCATGCCGTGTAAAGCAGGGACAGCACAGACAGGAATGCAGACATCTCACCCTGCAAAAACTCATTTCATGGAGAACTCCCACCATCACCACACACACACACTTCAGGACATATTTTTAGAACACATATTTATATGGTCAATCAATAATACAAAATTAAATGTGCCAAAGAGCATTCATTTGAAAGCTCAGTGTATGAGTTAAATGATGTTCACCCATTATTTGGCCCCAATGAGGGGGTGTCAGGCCATGCCGTCATAAATCTTCAGAGCCCCACAATAAGCAACATCATTTTCCAGACCTAACCTACTCTTAGAATATCCTCACACAAGCAAAGAGCAAATATGAGGCTTGACACAGCTTTTGCATTTTATTTGCTCAGATTAAGCAGTGGCTGGCCCAAATAGCTTGTAATGGCAGTCACCTCTGAGAACCACATTTGCTCAGTTTTCCAAAAACTGACACTGTTCTACCAAGATTGTCAAGCAAAAGAAGAATACACTACTCACAGCCCCAGTGAGTCAGTAACTATTAGGGCTGTTACTTTTTCCACAAATCACATTTGAACAATGTTTGAACTGACACGTGATTTGTTTGAATTAATTTGAACACAACCCACATAATGCCACCACCCACCAGAAATAAAAAAATGAAAAACTTCATATTAATAGTTTATAAGCTGTGTCAGGAGAGCTTAGCTAAGTTATCATGACATGTTGCAAGGGTAAGACAGTCAGGTGAGGCTGTAGAACAGACACTGCTCCACTCATCTGTGGTAATATTAACCTCAGTACTTCACTTGGGTTGTGAGACTGCAGGTGATTCCTCAGATGAGTTGTTTTACTTGGCATCTGTTTTGTTACAGAGTCAGCAAACCGTTTTACCTTGACACCACTCGAATGTCATTATTGTCCGATCAGCACAACTTTGTTTGCTAAAATGAAGCATTTTGTCCTTGCAAACATAATGTCACCACCTTACTTACAGGATGTACTTCCTGTGCCAGCTCAGGACGTTCAACCTGCCCCAGGAGCTGCTGATACAGTTCTACAGAGGAATCATTGAGTCTGTTCTCTGCTCCTCCATCACTGTCTGGTTTGGCTCAGCAACCAAACAGGACAAGTACAGACTTCAGCGGACAGTCAGGACTGCAGAAAAGGTCATTGGTGTGAGCCTGCCCTCCATGGAAGACCTGAACACCTCATGGGTCAAAAGGAGGGCAGAGAGGATCACTGCAGACCCCTCACACCCTGGACACAATCTGTTTGAACTCCTCCCCTCTGGACGGCGTTACAGGTCACTGTGCACCAAGACAACCAGGCACAGGGACAGTTTCTTCCCCCAGGCTATCGCTCTAATGAACACTTAACCAACGACAGTATGATTGGACAATAACCCTCAGTGAAATACCTGTGTATATATACATTGTACAGATTATACAGATTCTTACAGGTCTCTAGTTCTTAAGTACTCAGTTTTTCTTCTTATTTAGCTCATTCAACGGACATTCCTTTGTTGTCTGCATTGTTTGCTGTCTGTTCATACTGCTTATACTGCATTGTTTGCACTGTTTGTTGCTGTCAGTGTTGCTTGTTAATACTGCTTATTTTGTTATATTACACAGCCTTATACTAGTTTACTGTTTGCACATTGAGAGCTGATGTAACAGAGTCAAATTCCTTGTGTGTCCGTCACACCTGGCCAATAAAGCTGATTCTAATGTTCTAATTCTAATTCTTACTTTACTGAGAGGTCAACAGGACGTAGCTGGTCAAGCTGATAGTAAATTTTGCTGGACCAAAAGGGAAATTACATCAAACAGCCTGATGCACTTTTTGACATAAAAGTACATTGTTGGATTTGAACATTACAGTTTGAATTTCTATCATTCTTTTGTTTTTTTCCTTGTTCAAACAAGTGTTTGAAATTCAAATAAAAAGTGATAACCCTAATAACTATATTATCACCAACACCAATACAAATACAAACAAGTCATCAGGTGGGCACCTTCTCACTAACTGGTGTTTTGTTGAGTTGGGCCCACAATACCGAAAAGGTTCAACAGTGTGTTCCAGTGTCCTAGAACCACCCCACTCTTTGCCTGCACCCACACACCCAACACAACCTTTTCGTCTACTCAGGCTAACTGTTAACAAACAGTCCCTAGCACTAGCAAACATTTCAACTACTGTTCTTGCTACCAAACATTTCAAATAGCTCACCAGATAACTAGCCAGACTTCTCCTTCCTTTTATGCTGCATCAGAATCCACCCTGTGTTGCTATTCACTCCAACAAACCAGACGAACCTATATGTTCTCATGTTAGCTTGCTTATGCTAACACCAGTAAGTAGACCTCGAGCCTACTGCATGTATCAAACATTTTTGTTAAGCATGCCCTCCTGTGCTAGTGTACTTTAGCTCAGCAGGCATAATTCACACATATGCTGAAGTTTACAATTTGTTCAAAGTACTTACAGTACCTATCTTTAGCCCATTCACATACCTTTCTTCTGCTTCAGCGCCATTCACTGGACCTTGCTACACTTTCATCTATGTTCCTGAATCTGTCTTAGGCTCAGCCTATTTATACTCAGCTCACCTAACAGAGAGACAGGTGATTTGGTAAATGGTAAATGGTCTTATATTTGTATAGCGCCTTTCTATGCTTTACAGCACACTCAAAGCACTTTCACACTATTTGGCCATTCATCCATTCACACGCTCAAACACTCACACATTCACACATTTGGCTACAAATACCATACTAGTGAGGTTAGGTTTGCACACAATCTGATTCTGTTCAATGGCTCATTGGTAGGAACAAAGGGATCCAAATCCCACTAAAGAGCCAAATTTCACAGCTTGTGTTTTAAATTCACTTCACTAAGAGAAAGACAGAGCAGCAATGGTCAAGCTAGATGGAATGGCGCAAGTGAAATAAAGCAGGTAATCAGAAAAATAAAACATTTTCAGATTTTTTTCATGATGGTTATATTCTGAAGCACAAATATATATGGACATACCTTCATACAATCCTGCCAGAATGATTTTATGTGACCATTTTGGCCTGCACCATGTGTGTGTAGCTAAGCCCCGCCCTTGGTCAAACAGACACACAGATCTGAAACCGAATGCACTTAGATTACACCACAGACATGTTTTTAAAAAAGGGGGGAGAAAGGAACAATGAGCTGTTATTTTGAATGGCTCTGTGAAAGGAATGGAGCCATAAGATTCGGCTCTGTTGAAAGAGCCACTATTGCCATCACTATCCTCTACAACCAACCTCCACTGGGCGGACTTTAACTTTCCAGCCATGCAAATGCAATGCATTTTGAAATGTTTTAACTAATCATCTTTAGATGAATGTCATTTCCGTTCGATTTTCTGACTGTGAATTATCATATGCAGTAAAAGAATTTAAAAGGTTTTGCCCCAAACTCTGACTGGCTTCTCTCCTGTATGATTTCATGAGTCACTTCAAACCTTATAACTGTGCGTGAACTGTGCACAAGCTTCAACTTCTAACTGAAACTGTGTAACCCTCTATGCTATTTTCACCCTCACCACACTGCACCAGACAATGACATCATCTGTCAAAGGCATTGCACTGACCTATCACCTACAGGGGACAATCAAGACGTGGACGCCCATTGGAAGAAGGCTTTTTGGTTTACCTTGTTTTGGTTTACCTTGATTTACTATGAGCATTCACTGCTATTCACTGTCGAATTTGGTCCACAGTTAATGCACATAATGACAAACTATGCATTTCCATTAGTACTGGATGTTAAATTGTGTTTTTTATCTATTATTGCTGACAGACCTGTGGTAGAATTGGTGCTAAGTTAGAGTAGGCTACATTAGCAGCATGATTAACCAAAATTCAATGGAAACTCACAGGCTGGAAATGTGAATGAAGCCACTGATGTCAACTCATCACAATGTGGTCATATCATGCCTACAACATTCCACCTGCAACCCCTCACCCCCTAATCTTCTTCATCATGGTTAAGAAAAAATACCATGTTCCATGTTATCATGTTTTCCCATCTATCCTGAGATCTGTGAAAAATTCATACACCGTGTCCCTCTGCTCTGCAGAAGTTGGATACATTTGTACTAAAATCCTGTTCAGTGGACTTAGAGGTGAAGCTAAGTTGCTGGATAAGATGAAAACAGTGAATCTCTGCAGCTAACATTTAGAGATGATTTATGGTTGACTGTCCCAATGACATGCGGCCAGGGGAGGCAGGTGAGGCAGAGCCTCAATCTTGAATCTGTCAATCTTGAAAAGAAAAAAAAAGTTAACCATAAAATATAATAAATGTTAATATTTGTCGGCTGGTGTGTGTTGTAGGCCCTTTTGCCGTTCGAATCCAATGTGAAGGATTTTTTTCAATAAAGAATAGCAGAATTTCCGTATATCTCGTTCAAATACATGGAGGAGATGCGCGATGAGGCAGCACTTTGCTGTGCCTCTCGGTGGATCGTGTAATCCTCACAAACTGTATGCGATGGAAATAGTGTGTCGCTGTCCCTCTATATATCGCAAATAAAATGCTTTCAAACACTCTGATTATATGCCATAATCTGGATAATGTATAAAATGTAGTTCTGTAACGTGTTTAGGCTGCAGATTAACCATAAAACCCAGTAAAAAAGTTACTCGGTGAGGCAAACAGTACGCCTGCCTCAAGGCAGAGGGCGCTAGTGAGCCCACAGATTCTTGCGCTACCTTCAATCTTCTTCGTGCTTGTTTATATTTCCTTTACAATCCGCCTTATCAAAATGAAAGATTACATTTCCAAGATGAGAAAATTCACGAATCTGGACTTTCAATCAAAACATTTTTGACAGTCTGGACATTTTTGTCCAGAAGGATCTTCTTTATTGAGAACATTTGTTTTAATATTGGATTCGAACGGTAAAAGGGTTTGTAATACATACCAGCTGACAAATGGATTTCCTGTACAAGTAAAGATAAGACCATAAACGTTTATTATTTCTAGTTAGAAATAAGCTCAATTGGAATAAATTTTAACCTCAAATTAAATATGGGTCACGTTTGTGTGAAGAATGCTGATATGAGATATAAAACATAACGCATTGTCTGTTAACAGACAATTTGTATTTGTAAATCTGACTGTAAAAGAGTTAGTGCCTTACCAGCTGTCAACCTCACCGCACGTCGCTGGACTGTCCATATTAATCCTAGAACTAACTGATAGCAGCAAAACAGATATCTGACTGAAAGGAATATTAATGTTACATCTACATCCACAGTGTTTCATGGAAGATTATCCTACTGTTTCATATGGGATGGTGCTGCATTTTCCTCTTGTGTCCCAGTGGCTTTGTGCATAATTCTCTGGATTGCGGATGACTATGATTCAATAAATGTTATGGTTTGTTCCCCTCACCAGGAGGGTGAGGGAGAGCTATGGTAGGACTCAAAACTGCTGACCCAGGTGCTAGTAAAAATGGTGGTTTAATGGTGGGGAACACACACACACACACACACACACACACACACACACACACACACACAAAGAAACAGTCAATGAATACAGTACGCCAAACTAACGGCAAGACTAAGGTGAGCAGGAAGATGAGGACAGACAGGTGAATAGACAGGCTAACCATGAGGACGGACGAATGAAAACGGAAATCCACAGCACTGGAACTGTCAGCGTGGATAACAAAAAATACATCTAGCTAACCTCACGGAAACAACATAAAGAGAAATCCACAGCACAGGAAATGTCAACGTGGACCTAAAACACTAAACATATAACCAACGTACAAAATGTGATCCACAGCACAGGAACTGTCAGCGTGGAAAACAAAATGGCATACAAATACATACCACGACTATATGGTTGTCACGGGGTATGTACATTACAGTAGTTAATGCTCCGGCGATGGCGGAGCGTCCGCCAGAGGTATAAATAAGGTAGGAAGGTGATTACAGTAATGTGCCCCAGCTGTGCGCGACAACCCACAAGTCACTGATTACAACATGCGACACAGCTGAGGCGCTGATCCTGCAAAAAGAGCGATCAGGAGAGAGAAAGGCAGGCAGGTCGCTCCAAGCGGACCTGACAATTAATCTGTTTCTTCCAGGAAGCGCTAATGCCAGATACAGAATGTTACTGAATATAAGACAGCAGGGAAACACATTCAATTCAGCTCAGTTCAATTTTATTTCTATAGTGCCAAATCACAACATCAGTGATCTCAGGACACTTTACATCATGGTTGGGCAATTCTGGTCCTCGAGGGTCACTGCCCTGCTTGTTTTCCAACTATCACTGCCCTACCTTATCTTCCTGATCCAGTTAATCAGCAGTGGGTAGGGCAGGGATATTTGGTAAACAAGCAGGGCAGGGGCCCTTGAGGACTGGAATTGCCCACCCCTTATTCACATAGTATGGTTATAGACATACAGTAATTATTATTATTATTGTTAAGAAAAAAAATCAACAAATACCCCTTGAGCAAGCACTTGGTGATAGTGGAGAGGAAAAACTCCCTTTAATGGAAGAAACCTCAGACAGACCCTCTGCCTTCTGCCTCGACCGGTTGAGATGAGCAGATAGAGGAGAGAGAAAAGAAGAAAAACAGCAAGACACAACAGCAAACAATCAAACACTGGTCAAGTTGATGTGGCCTGTGACTGCTCATCAGAAGCACATAGCTCCAGAGGCAGGGCTACCTGCAGAAAGGTACAGGGAGAGAGAGGACACACTACCAAAGAGAGGCATACAGATGCACAGAGAGAGAGAGAGAAAGAGAGAAGAGGACAGTGGAGGAGAGACACTCAAGAGTATCATGGGGCCTGTAGGACCCATTTCTTGCTACCATGCTAACTCTGAGAGACGAGACAGTCCAAGTAACTTCAAAACAGTGCTGATTTATTCAAAGGATCACAGGTAAAATTAACATTACACGCTCAGATATCTT
>NW_018127997.1:661229-681826 GCF_001952655.1 Monopterus albus
TACATGTCGTGACTCGAACATAGGAACATTATGGCTAAGTCTACAGTTTTACACATCATCATAATAATAATATTAAACACCCTGTCTGCTGACAGTCATCAACTCTTCTTTCTGGTAGCCTTGACCAGATGTACCCTGCAGCAACTCATATGCAGGCCTAAGCATCTGAATCCCAAACTGAGACTGGGAGCTGGTTCCATGGGAGAAGAGCTTGATAGCTAAAGGCTCTGCCTCCCATTCTGCTTCTGTGGACTCTAGGAACCACAAGTAAACCTGCACTCTGAGAGCGAAGTGCTCTGTTGGGATGATAAGGCTCTACGAGGTCTTTAAGATATGATGGAGCCTTGTCATTAAGGGCTTTGTATGTTAGGAGAAGGATTTTAAATTCTATTCTGGATTTTACAGGATAAGGATAAGGATAATCACCTTTATTCGCCAAGTATGTTACACACAAGGAATTTGTTTCCATTACAAAACCGAAGAGGGAGCCACAGGGAGCCAGTGGAGAGAAGCTAATATGGGAGAGATATGATCTCTCTTGTTAGTTCCTGTCAGTACTCTGGCTGCAGCATTTTGAATTAACTTGAGGCTTTTTAGGGAATTATTGGGACATCCTGATAGTAAAGAGTTACAGTAGTCCAGCCTGGAAGTAACAAATGCATGGTCCAGTTTTTCAGCATCACTTTGAGACAGGATGCTCCTGATTTTGGCGATACTGAGCAGGTGAAAGAAGGCAGATCTAGAGACTTGGTTTATGTGTGATTTAAATGACATATTCCGATCAAAGATGACTCCAAGGTTCCTTAGAGCAGTACTGGAGGCCAGAGCCATGTCATCTAGAGTTACAAATGGTCGATGCGAGCACACTACAGCACCTGGACAACCTGATAACTGGTGTTGAACTGAAAACATCCCAACTCCCCACTCATTGTTTTAGGAGATTTTAACAGATCGACTGATAGATTAACTTGTGAAAGTTCCAATTTGACAAATTAAACTGGTACTGCTTGACAATCAAATTATATTAGTGTGAAATGCAGAAGAATTCGAAGAAATGTGCAATACAGGGCCAGACTTTTATGCCATAAAAACATGTCCCTCTCTAAATAGGGGTGGTGGACTCAGACACAACTTGTCATCATCTACAACTTTATTTTGAAATCTCTACCCAAACATTTCCACCCTAATTCATACCAGGACAATAGGTATCGGTCCACATGTGAGGGGTCAAAGAAGGTAACAGTGCTCACTGATACCGGACCCTAATGACTCAGTCGTTAAAGGACATTGTGGGCCACCAAAGGACTGGAACTGCAATGACTCAGTTGTTAGAGGACATTATTGGCCATCGAAGGACTGAATCACCACCCAGTGGGATAAATACCTCCCGCTCACCACCAGTCAAACAGAACTGATAAAGCCTCTGGGATGAGAGGTGAAACGTCTTCTACCTAATATTATGTCAAGATGCCTTCTTCTAAGTTTTTTCAGCTTTACCAGTAGTTGTTTCAGTTTCAGTAGCAGCAGTATGGCAGTGGAATAGTGGGCTTATCAAAGGAAGTTCACATAGCACAATGTCATTCATGCAATTCATTCATGCAGCAGACATTCAAGAAGCAGCAAGTGACTGTGGAGGAGACAAGTTAACAAAGGCTAACATTACCATTCTTCTCAAATATAACCACTGTCCATAGAAATCACAGTGAGCATACACTGAACCAGTAGTGTTTAGATTTCAATGTATCCCCGCAAAGCCAGGAGCAACACTACAAAGGAGACACCATAGGGAGACGCTGATGTCTGCCATTGTTGGTTTTTGTGCTTGTGGAGATGATAGCATCCTGTTACGGGGGTGTTTCTCTTAAGCAAAGACTGACACTTGTCAGGATAAATGGGAAAATGAATGGGGCAAAGTACCATCAAATTCTTGAGAAAAACCTGCAGCCCTCTGCCAGAAAGCTGAAGATGAGAAGAAGGTTCACCTTTCAACACGACAATGACCCAAAGCACACAGCAAAATTGACCACAGAGTTGCTGATGTCAGAGCCCAGACTTGAGCCCTATTGAAAATCTATGGAATGACCTAAAGACTGCAGTCCACCAGTGCTAATAAAAAAAATTCAGAACTGTGGATATTTTTTCTATTACCTGTATGTCGAAAATAAAGCTAATAAAATGCAAATGTTTTGAAAGGGGGTGATTTTTTTCTATACCCACTGTACCTGCACTTGATTTAGAATATTACTTATTGTCTACTTCACATTCTCAAAAATATTTACAATAGTACTACCATGTGGTGAGATATTACCATAAATGAAGCCCTATGACTCTTTTGCATACATCTCAGCAACCATGAGGTGCAGCAGAAAGGTTCTATTGTCTATGGATTCAGTGGATGATGCTGAAGAGACTGATGTAGATCATAAACATTTTACAGCCATTTTGAATATTCTCCAAAATATTTTTTTTTTATTCTTATTGTACATATATGTCATTGTAGCCATAATGGATTACAATTACATTTTGTAATTACAGTATCTTGTTACATGTAACTACTTACTTTCTAATACTGTGAATATGAAACAGTAGATACATAAAGTAGTTTATAAATCCATTACTCATCATTGTCAATTTGCATTATGCTAACAATCCCAAATACACTGGTTTGATTATTTAATTAAACAAACTAAAGACTGAATTGTCATCTTTAGATATATTTAGATATGTGCTGTTTGTATACGCCACCATGGATAGAATTTGAGACAAAAGAGGACATCACTGAAAGAAACACAAAACATGTCACTGTCATTTTTAATAATGTATTACTTTACACTGATAGGATCATTATTTCTGCAACAAAACTCAATAACTGTAATTCAGTGCACTATACACATCCTTCATCTTGCAGTTATTAATTACATAGATGTGAACAACATGATTAGACACATATGTTGCCTGTAGTATTTCTGGAATGATATGGCATATTACTGAACATACATTGAAAATTTTACATGTACATTTACAGTGACATCCTCCCCTACCTATCAACACTGTTGTAAAATTGTTAACTGAGTTTGATTATTTTGGATAGTCAGCATGTAAAATCACAAACATTGTTGCGTTAATGTATGAAAATCCATGTCAGTCGGTATATTTGCTGGAAATGTTTCATGCTGTCAGGTCCAGATCCAAGAAAAAAGGGAGCACTTTGATTTACTCATCAAAGCTGATCGTTAGTTAGATTTGTGATAGCCACGTCATGGCCATTTTAATTTATGCTACTGTTGTGCTAATTTGGTTGCAATTGCACAATGGATTCAATGGTTATGGCTGTTTATATTGAAAAACCACACTTAAAAAAGTTAGGCAGCATATTTTAGGAGAGGACATTATGGCATAAACAGCAAAAGTTCATACATGAACAGATTTAGAACAAAATAAAAATAATGAGTGAATAACCACTGCTTTACAAACTAATTTTAAAGAGTTTTAAATGGTGGAAAAACTTGTTTAGTGGAAATAATTAGACCCATTCTGAATATTTCTTTCACCAAGAAATTATTGCTACCTCACAGTTTAGGGAATTATGAGGTTGAACATAAAGTGCTTTATGCAAATGATCACATTAGTGGTGCAGCCTGTGCCAAAATTTAGTCACAAACATATCAATGCAGTTGTCCCGACTAAACAGAAAAGTGATTAAATGAAACATATGAATTTACATTTTTGCTTCCCAAATCAAATTTGTTACAAGAGATGAATACTGGTCATGTTTAAATTGAATTTTGTCTTGTGGCCTTACTTCCACCTGAATCTCGTGCAGTGATCTCCATTGCAGGGATCCCAAACTATGTTCAGAGCAACTTACAGCAAGCAAGTGTTCACACTTAGTGGATCTGAGTGCTTAAATGTTTGAAATTTATCAAATGCTGGCACTTTTGATGGCATGGGTTGTGATGAAATCTGTTCCTACATTACTTTTCACTGTTGGTAGCATTCTGTTCATTTAATGTGAAAGACAGCATGTGACAATGACTTTGTGCAATAAGCATACTCTATACACCAGTTATTCTATGACTGACACTGCCTGGGTGTTGCTTCCCCCAGTCATTGATAATGTGTGATTGTACAGACAAGCTTGTTAAGTTTTTTGGAGATTACAGTCAGGGAATTAAATATTCAATATATTTATTGATCCTCAAACACAGGAATTATTTTTTGAATTTACCAATATGCTGAAAAATCTCAGATAGTGTGATTTTTATAACTCCATAAATATTAGGCTGCAGAGAAGATATGATGTTATTCCAGCTGATGTGTCATGTATGTAATGTGTCTTGAGTTGTGATAATACCAGCAACACATGATTTTAGGTGTCAGGTGGCCCAGTAGCAGTGTTCCATGATTGTGTCAGATTCAGTTATCAGGCAGCTGGAGAGGACAGCAACAGGTTGACAGAGCCGGCAAAACTAATCAGACTGGACAAAAATAAATGAAACAACATGTCTTCATTAGGCTCCGCTGCACATACAGTATATGCCATTCACATTTGTACTGTCTCTTCATTTTTCTCTTTGTCCTCTTCATACTTTTTTCTTTGACTCACCGTGGTTGCCCACAAGTGGAAAAACATGCATGCCAAGACCATCGGGTCAGATCTTCATGCCAAGCTTTGCTTTCTGTGGGAAGGACACATAATAGAAGTTAAGTGCATAAGACATGTCCATGAAATGCCACAAAACTGAATGAACATTTAGGCTAACTAATGTTTGGTCAAAGGATGGGTGACAATGGAAAATCTGACACACAGTACACAGTTTTAGAAAGTGTTGGGCCACCATATGCTGCCAGAACAGCTTTAATATATCTTGGTATTGATTTTACAAGTCTCTGGAGAGACACCATTTTTCTAAAAGATTTTCCTTCTTTTGGTGTAATGATGATGGTTGTGGAGAGAGCTATCTAACACATCAGTCCAAAATCTCCCATACGGGTTAAACTGGGTTGAGAACTGGTGACTAAGAAGGCAATACCATGTGATTCATACCTATCAAACCATTAAATGACCTCTTGCACCCTATAGATAAGGGCATTGTCATTGTTATCTACACCGCTTATCCTGAACCCAATCCCTGCTAACATTGGGTGAGAGGCGTGGTCCACCCTGGACAGGTCACCAGTCTATCACAGGGCTGACATGTACTGTAGATAAACAACCACACACACTCACACTCAATCATACAGGCAATTTAGAGTCACCAGTCAACTTAAGTTGCATGTCTTTGGAGTGTGGGAGGAACCCGGAGTACCCGGAGAGAACCCACGCAGGCACAGGGAGAACATGCAAAGCCCGCACAGAAAGGCCCTGTGTCGGGCTGAGCTTGAACCCGGAACCTTTTTTGCTGTGAAGCAACAATGTTAATCATCGCGTCACCATGCTGCCAGTGCACACAATGTCAAAATACTCAGTTACCTGAAGATGGAATCATCATTTCATTGTTTTACTGGCCCTGAAATACAACATCCCAACTTATTTTGGAATGTATTGCAGGCACCAGAATTGAAGTGAGTGTTTATTTTTAACAAAGAATAAAATTGATGAGGTATCACATCAAATAATGTGCTGCTGTGTTGTTTGTAAAACAGGACACAGATTATTTACAAATCACTGTTTTCATATTTAATTTTGATTTTACATACTGTCCCAACTTTTTTTAATTGGGGTTGTATGAATAATATATAAAAAATTCAAAATTTAGTACATTTTCTACAACAGCTTATTAGACTAAAATTTGAGTAAATACAATAAAAGCAGGCAGTTAGACTAATTATGTCACAATACAATCAGCCCGCGCAGGTGACACTGGGTCAGGAGCACATTCAGCGTAACGTTATGTTATCCATGAAGAGAAAATGTAAAAAACAGGTCAATTTGCTACGGTATTTCAAGTCACAGCAGGGCGAAGCTAGTCAGAAAACAGAAGCTAAACAGGCCAAGCTGGACCCAGTTAATAAAAAGGTCAATACCAGCCAGTCCAATGCTGAGGTCATGGATTTCCAAAAGACTGAAGCAAAGCACAAACATGACAGAGGATTACTGCCGTATGACTGTGTTATGGACTGTTTTAAATAAGGAAGGATAAGAGCATGTTCATTTAACATTACTGCATTATATAGTCTCTGGTGTACTTTGAATATGTTGTTGTAATATTCTGAATATAATGTAGTAAGGCCCCAGATATGATGTCACACTTGCTATTGAGTAAACAAGGTAGAGGCTGTAGTCTTCTAGTCCAGACTACTGCGAGTCTTCTTATGTGATTTATTTGGTCACTACAAACACACAACAAATACTGTTTTGCCTCCTGTAACAGACTGATGACCCCTCCAGGCTGTTTCTTGCCCATTGTCAGCTGTGTTGATTCCAGCCTCCCTGCGACCCTCTATAGCTAATGGATGGGTGTATTTTGAATGCAATAATTATTCAGTACTACAGTAATTCCCTATGAAATGCAGCACCCTCAAGTAAAATATATCCAAACTGTATTTAAGTACAGTAGTTGAGTAAATGTATTTAGTAATATTCCACCACTGCTGCAGGATTTTGACTCATTTACATTTTACAAACAGCAAAGATGGAATATCTTTGAAGAATATGGTAAATTATCTTCAGATATGTTTAATATAAATATTCCCCTGATATTGTATGGTGGAAAAAGTGGAATATAACCATTTTATGCTTCCCCATAAAACATAATGTACTAATGAGAAATTGTTGCCTATACGCGATTAGATAGGTTTGGTTAGATTGGCTAGGACTCCAAAATAAAGCTTTTAATAATTGTTAAAGTTTTTGTTCTTCATTCTATAAATTACCAGACTGATCTTCTGACCTTCGTGTTGCTAAAACCGCAAACACAGAAAACAAAGATTAACTTACGATGCCAGAGGCATGTTTAGGTTTGACACTGTAGGAAGCCTTCTCCTTGGCCTGACGGAAACACTCTTCTGCTGCTTTTAACCTGCACAACACAATGTTATGAAAACACATATTCAAGTGTCCTTTTTCACTGTAGTTTTGCCAAATTAACATTATAACATACTACATTTAACTGCTAGTAATTTTGCATTGAAGGCACTTTAGCTTATTTAAATGTAGAGCTTATCCCAATATTCTGAATTTCTATTAAGAGAAATAATGAAAGATATGTTATTCTAGCAGGTACCTCTCCTTGAGGATTATTTTGTTCTCCTTCTTCCACTGGTCCTTGAAGTCTGAGGAGAACTCATGCCAGACACAGAAGAAAGTGTTTGGTGAAACCTCTTTCTCTCCTCCCTTGGCCTTTACTGCGAAGAACACTGTGAGCTCAAGGAACCTGAAAGATTATAAAATCAAGTTTACTTATTGACATGCCATGTGTAACATAATATACAGCCAAGGGAATCGACCAAACTCTGCTTAATTTGAGAACAGGACAGGATACCTCCAGCCAGCCCTGTAGCCAGCTATGAGATACCTGAGATCTGGACCTCAGTCATTTTTTTCAAACTCAGGCTGATATTTTGTATTATATGTGTGTGAACATGTTTCTATTTTGTAAGTGAAAGTGTTTTGACATTGTTATAAATCCCCCTGTTAACATTAATGCATTTATGTAAATGTAAAAAAGTGCAAGCACATGCCAAAGCACTGACAAGAGTTTATAACACTTACAGACAAGATTTTACAACTTCAGAAAGTTGTCAGGCAGAATTGATTTATTCTTGTGTTACAATAAGCATAGGTAAATAATAAAAATACAAAGTAATCCATGCCATGTATTAACCAGTGCAGCACCTTGCCAGATAGAGTATCATGTCAGTGTTTTCATCCACACTGCACCACCAGAGTGGTCCCATTGAAATGAATGAGAGGTTTTACATGCAGGGCTTCAGCCTGACCTGTCACTCAAAATAAATGTGGCCAAAAATATGACTTTGTATCTCTACAGCTGCTTAGTTATGGAGCCAGGAGTTTTCAATGTGAGTGAAAATAAAAACTTGGCATAAAAAAAACCCTGAATTGAAAAAGATAACCCTGGCATGTGTTAGGTATTTTTAGTCCGATAGATATTGGTTAGGTACTTTATGTATTAGAAATGTTTAGTGGAGATAGGATGTCTAGTTAGACTGTTAAATGCTTAGGCATGCTTATGAGTTTCTACAGGGTACATCTGGTCAAGGATAACTAGAGAGAAGAGTTGATGACTGTCAGCAGACAGGGTGTTTAATATTATTATTATGACGTGTATAACTGTAGCCTTAGCCATAATATGTTCTTATGTTTAAGTCACGACATGTACTAGAGGTCGTGAGAATGTTTTTAGTTACACACCACTTAATCAACAGACACATACACATTGATTTGCTTCATGTTTTGACTACTGCTATGACCAGCTGCAAAGCTGGTAACAGAGACGTCTCGGTTGACGTTTCTGTGTAGTATGGGGCTAGCCCAACCGAGGGGATATAATGTATAGGCCTGGTGGGTTCAGGGTCTTTCATCTTACATCTGCCTGCGAGCAGTTTGGAGGTGCAAGATACCTGAGTGTGTAATGTTAATTTTACCTGTGATCCTTTGAATAAATCAGCAATGTTTTGAAGTTACTTGGACTGGCTCGTCTCTCAGAGTCCGTATGGTAAAAAGTACCGGGTACAACACATGGAAGCACTTGTTTTGAATATATTGTTATACTCTCATTGAAATGTTCTGAAAAAAAGCGGAACTGAAAAATAAATCTAATGATCTCATTTTCAATTTATATTCTTTTAATTCTGGTGTGTTTTTTACTGACAAACTTTTGAAGTTGTCAGTGGCTTTCAGTTGCAGTGTTCTGTCACTGTTTTGTAGTGGAGGGTAGGGCTTTGATGAGGGGGCCTAAGGATGATGTTCATAGTCTGGAGAGACATAGGGTAAATTGTACTTTCCTTAACGGCATCCATATCTGTGTGGACAACTAAATGTTGTGGACAGTGTCAAACAGGTTTTGAAAACTATCATTTTTAATATTGAGGCAATGCATTAGAGGAAAACTGTAATAATAATGTTAGGAGGACTAAGAGTGATACATAATAGTAACACCAGTTAGCAGAATATTCTTCTACTTTACTTTCACCTAATCCCAGGTTGTCATTGTTTGTACTTGCTCTGAATATAGTGCAGTAGCCATGCATGTAGCCAATGAGAAACCAGATCGTCATGGTTTTTGACTGTCGATATACAGTCTAGTCAATGACCACAAGAGTGTGCATTTATCTCGATTGATTGAATTCAGATTTTCTAATCCACAACTCTGGTTTTGGCTGAAGAACTAAAATATCTGGACAGGCTTAGCCGGTATTAAAAAATCCACTATTACTCATTTGATATGTAAAGCTCTTCTTGGTATTCACTGATACAGACAGACCACTTTAGTGAGATTTAGACAACTGAAAGAAACAGAAAAAGGAGGTTGTTCTTACAGTTTATGAGTGCTGCTGAGTTGAGCTTCCAGTTTCTCCAGTTCACTTTTAGCTACAAAAGGAAGAATAAATACAAATGCTCAAAACAAAAAACTTGAACATGACAAAGTACTCTTTTTGATAAATGATAAAGTTTGTTGTCAGCAGTTGCATTATTGCAAGCTAACATTGTTGCCACCTATCAAAATCAAGCTCACCGCCCCCTTTGCATCCCAGAGCACTTCCAGTGTAGAAAATCCCTTGTCTAGTGTTTTTCTTTTTGCACATGCTTTGACTTTTGTATCTGCTTTTTCTCTATGGCAAACCATGACACTGGCCACTGGGACAAATTAGCAGAAAAGCTCAATCACTGGCTGCTTCACAAGTCTCTTATAAGAACCACTGTTTCCCAGATTTGCATCTTTTCCTTGTGCTCACGTAAGATGTGAGGAAAAAAATGCCAGGAAAACATGCAAGAAGAGAGGACCTAAGAAAACACATTAACAACAGGAGACATTCTTTCCTCCTATCCTGCATCTGAAGCATAGAATCACCAACTGATTTCTGATAAAGAGGGATTTTGGTTCATAAAAAAACTTCTGTGAAGGATGGTCTTGTGTATTCTCACTCATGGCTCCTCCAGCAGCCTCCTGGCTCCTTGCTCCTCCGCTCTCAGAGTCTATATAAGGGACTCAGAACACTGTGGGTTGACCGGAATGACTTCCGAGTCAACTGAGGAGGACTTAGGACGTAGGAATGATCATATAAGAGACTTGGGATGCACCCACTGTGTGTGTCTTGATGCATTAATAGTTTTTTTCAGTAACCTTGTGTGAGAAAGTCCTCCATCTTGTCTTTGAAAGGCTGCAAGTCATCCTCCTCTGAAACCTTGCACACCTTTTCCACTTCTGATATACAAGCTGACAAAACAACAAAGAAAAAAGCGAGTCACACCAACAATTATAACTTGAAAATACAACATAACTAGTGTATAGTTATGAGTGTCTGCAATTTGCACAAAGTCTTGTGCCTGCAAGAACCTAAATGCAAAATCATTGCTTGAAATTTGAAAAATAGCAATTTACGTTCAGAAGCCATTTGATGATATGAGAGAGTATTTATCAAATGTATATGTGTTTGTCACATATGTTACCTCTGAGGTCCTTCCTGAGTCGAATCAGCTCTTTCTGAAAGTCTTCAAATTTCATCTGTGAAGCCTGGAACAAGTCATGCGGTTCAGGGAGAGGATAGACACATGTGTCCCTGCCAGCATCCTGGTGACAGAGAAACACACACACGTTTCTATTCCTCATGGGGACTTTAAATTAATCCTTACACGGATGTACATTTATTTCTTGGCTCCATTCCATTACCATAACCACTACCTGCCTAACATTTACCCCCTAACCCTCACCTGACCTAAACCGAACCTTAAAACAACTTGTCATTCTAAAATTCAGTGATTCACATGGCAGGGTCCAGAGTCACCACACTGCAAGTGTGTAAACTGGTTTCAGTCCCCATAATATGAGCAATGTGAGGCACGCACGCAGACATACATGTTTGTTTTTATTCCTTGTGGAAACTATAGACTGACATATAGTCATTTCTTGGAAACTTACCCTACCCATAGCCTCTACTTGTCAAACCCTAGCCCTTCCTCTAATCTTACCCTATCCTTAAACTAATTCATCACCTTAAAATTCTATGATTTCCATGGTGGATCCCAGCCTCTGGTCCCCCATGTGAGTGTGTATGCAGGTTTTGGTCCTCACAATGTGAGTAATAACAGGAAAATGCAAACACACACATACACAGCTGAAGTCAGAAGTTTACATACACCTCAGCCAAATACATTTAAACTCAGTTTTTCACAACTCCTGACATTTAATCCTATAAAGATTCCCTGTCTTAGGTCTGTTAGGATCATTACTATATTTTAAGAATGTGAAATGTCAGAATAACAGTAGAGAAAAAGAATGAAAATGATTTATTTCATTCCCAGTGAGTCAGAAGTTTACATGCACTCAGTATTTAGTAGCTTTGCCTTTAAATTGTTGAACTTGGGTCAAACGTTTCTGGAATTTTCCAGGCTGTTTAAAGGCACAGTCAACTGAGTGTATGTAAATTTCTGACCCACTGGAATTGTGATATAGTGAATTATAACTGAAATAATCCATCGGGAAACACCTGTTTATTGTTGTCATACATAAAGTACATGTCCTAACTGACTTGCCAAAATGAGAGTTTGTTAACATGACATCCATGGAGTGGTTAACAAAACAGTTTTAAGGACTTCAGCCTAAGTGTATGCAAGCCTTTTACTTCAACAGTAGGTATATATTTTAACATTAGTAATTAGGACAGTTAATAAACATCTGACATTGTTTTAAGATCATCACATGCATCACTGTTCAGTTTTCTGGCTGCCAGGCAAATAAATATGAAGTGTTAGAGCATTACAGCATTGTGATGCAATACCAGAGTAATGTGAAAATATAGTAATGAAGAAGAAATTACACACAGAGAGAACACCTGTTATATATGTATAATAAACAGAGCGGATGGATACATCAGGGAGGGAGAAAAGTAAAGCACCAAAAAGGAAAAATGTAAATGAGTAACAGTATGTGAGGAAATCTGACAGGAAAACAACTTACCTCATCAAAGTGTCTGAGGTAGTACGCAACAATGTAAGACAGAAGACTTTTTGTGCTGTCCTACAGTTCATGTGCAGAGAAAAGAAAGAAACGTAAGTTTACAAGAGCAGAGAAGTCAGTTTCAGGAATATGATCTTCCTTACAGGTATTTCTCATGATTTACAAGTTTCATTTCCAGTAACAAAATTTAAATAGCATCTCTGGCCAAAGGCCATGGGCTAACAGAAAAAGCAAATTCAATGTTTAAAATAAATAAAATGGACAATTGCAGTTTCATCCTTGTTGGCTCAATTCACCCACAGTCTGCAGCTCATTTTGTTTCAATTCAGCCTCTGCTGCAAGATTATAGCGACCACTCTGGCTCCGTGCACAACACTGTTTCAAAGGGCAAAACTACTTACTCCTCTTTGTACGTCTTTTAAATGTATTCCTGAAGTCTCCTATTGTGCACAAAATGCAAATCCTAGGATTTTAAAATCAAATTGTTGTTATCAATATCTGCTCTACAACAATTTTCAAACAGTAACTGAATAACAGATGACATGGTGAGATGTCACACCAATGTTCTATTTTAGGGTTATTCATGCAGTTATAAACATTTAAAAACTTGTGTTCACCCTGTTATGCTAAATAAATCATGTGCTGTGAGCCAGGGATGGGCACTTAAGCTGGGGACTTGTACTTGATACCCACATTAACAGACTTTTGACTCAACTTGTACATAAGTGACTTCAGACTTGACTCGGACTTGTGACTAGTGACTCATGAACAGTTTTTCTGTCAAGTTAGTAAACAATATTAAAGCCAAATGCATGACCCAGATACACAGCTAAGAAATGAAAACTATTTATTGCAGAAGTATTGCACATAAATATTCACTATAGACACTGTTTTGGGGTTTGGAGCGGGGCATTATTTCACCCCATTTCATATCTGGCTGCTACTGATTCGCTGCATTGGTTGCATCTGTGCCTCATCACCATTGCCTATTTAACCTGTCTGCTCTCATCTCTCAGTGCCAGAAAGTCACTTGCAGACAGTAGTGCTTTCCAGCCATCTCCTGTCTCTGTTACCTGAAGACACAGTACATCCTATCTGTTGACTATCTGCTCACCTACATCCTTGCTGTTCAGTCACTTTATGGTTTTGACCACACATTGTCTAGGAAATTGTTTTTGAACTGTCCGTGCCTCTGTCCTGTCTTGTTTTTTTGTTTGTTTTATTTTTTTACAGAGCTCAGTTTTCATTTTTGCTAGGGGGAGAAATCTCTTTTTGAACTCTTTGGTACACCTGCATACGTTTTTGTTATACTTGGCCCGAGTCATTTTCCATTTATGCTAACCTAGAAGTTCTGTCAGTGTGACGTCAATGGCCCAGTGTTTTTGTGTTGGCCTCATCTCCTCTCACTTTGAATTCACTTAGAAATGGCCCTGTATTATTTCCTCACTTTTGTTTATTTTCTCCCTGCAAAGGGTGTGTATTCACCTACCCAGTGTCCTGTGGTCAGCTGTATAACCTGGAGCATTACTTACCTCCTGCCAGGTCACCTGTTAAGCTCTCAGTGCTTTTTACATCCAGCCCGTCAACCTGTAAAGAATCCCTACACTCAGACCTGTGTACTCACCTCTGCTACTCCTCTGGTGATTATGTCTGGTATCTGCAATATCCTGGGCTCACTGCCATCTTGCCCATCTGTGAAAAGAAGCTGCTTACTCACCTGTGCATTTCTTGTTGCATTCTCTCTGTTCCTGCTATCTAACAGTCCTGCCTCAAGCGGTCCTGTATGGTTAAGGCACTTCACCAACCTGGCCATCAGACCCGCCCTCTGCACTGTTTCAGCCAGCCAGCCAGCCAGCCAGCCAAAAGGTCTCCCCTGTTATGTGTCCAACCATCAGATTACACAGTTGACAGAAGCAGACCAACCTGTTTTCACTCACCTCCATTCCAGCAGCACTGCAGAGATTCCACCTGAGCAACATATTGTTGCTACTTCACACATTAAAACCTTTATACTGTTATCCAGGCTTCAGTGTCATATTTTTTGGGCCTTACAAACCTGATATCTAACACACTCAATAGTCTGACCGCATTGAAGAAAAAGTCTCTGGTCCTGCAAGCAGCAGCAATTATATAGTGTAAGTTACAGCTGCATCCACTGTGCAGACTGCATGGGGATCTCTGGCTTATTTGAATGTAACTTCATAAACATTTCACTGTTTTTAAAATAATACAATGATATTGTAGTGAGTGAGTTTATGGTGAAACTCACTGCAGTCCGCTATAGCCAGTGGGCATTGCCCACTTTTATCTCCACCTACAGCTGCTTTCAGAGCTGATTAAATGTCATGCAAAAACAGACATCAAGTCTTTGTAAAACCTGTTTGAAGAAACTCACTAACCAGTGACAGCAGCATACAGTGAGGTAAGACTGACTTTACCTACAGCCTAGCATCATTGGTCAGTATTTCAGCAGGGTATTTATTTATCTTGGCTCATGAGCTGCTTTCATGTGTTATTTTGTGCACCTATGTGTATTTTTTATATTGATTTGGATTCATAAAACACTGTACTGCCGATCACCTCTGACTGCATCCTGTATGGAAGGACAGTGCATTCTGACGTCCTCCAGCACTGTTTGACCTTATTCATGTCTATAGCCACATGCCGAGGACTAGTTTATCTTATTTAAAATGAATCTTTTAAATTATCATCCATTTAATAATAGAAATAATTTCACAAATTCAGTGAATTATTGCAGACCAGGTGTAGAATTATGTTGGTTTAGCTGTTAAAATGCATTTTTGTGCCTGTTCTCATGCTTCCCATCTTATATACTGTCAGGAAAACTGGAAATACACCTGTGACAGTGATGAGGTGGTGTGAGTAGGTGTTATTATCTAATTAATTGCATTGCACTGCCCAATCTGCATACACATGCCCTCAGCTGCGTCTCTCCTCTCACCGCCACATAAATGGCAGAAAAATACCAAACACACCAATGCACAAAGTAGATGTGCAACCAAGGGAAACTGCATTAGAACTGCAATTGAAGTGAAGTAGAAATTGTCCTGGCAGGAAAAACAGGAGTTTACTTGTGACAACACCCAGCTCAACACCTCAAAAGTATCTAAACCAACTGAGATAAAACTATATCCAGCTAAAAAAGCTTTTTGGCGTAATGTTTCTGCGTTTCCATTCTTTTATGTAGGAAAATCATCCTAGAGTCTGTATTGAAAGAACTGATCTCCATTGCCCCAGCATGCTTGCAACAAATGATTCAATGACTGCAGCAATACAACTTTGAGATTCAGCATTGTCCTGGGAAAGACATCTGTGTAACAGACAGACTGTCCCTAATGCTGCTGCAGGGCTATGACAGGACTACGGCACCAATGAGCAGAAAGGTTACTAACATTAAAATAGTAAAAGACGTCCAACTCACCCTGCTAAAGCAAACAGTGCAGTCAGGATGGTGAGAGTAGAGGAAGAAATGTCCTCCCGCCATCCTACACTACTGGAACTTCAGAGACCACACAGTATAATGGCATATTGTTCAAAGGAGACAAAACTGTACTGCCCTGGGCTCTCAGGAACAACATGTTGGAGGCATCCACTCTAGGCACATTGGCATTAAAATGAGCAAGCTAAAAGCAGGAGATGTGTTTTTCTGACCTAGCATTGGAAAGGCTGTTACTTTCACAGTTGAAAATTGTTCCACATGTCAAGGAAATACAAAAACATTACACTGTTCTGTACCATATGCATACTTTGTTGCTCTGTAACAACATTATCTGATTTCTTCCTTTGCTCCCATCATATTTACCAGGTACAGCTACAGGCCCACGAATGCAATCATGGGTTTGGGGCAGTTGCTGAAAAGACTGATGTTGTATCACACAGCAGCAAGATGTGGCAACTATAAAATGTAACTCTGGTTTGTAATAGGCTATTGCACAGAAATCTTTTTTTAACAGGAGGACAGTCTCTACAAAAACTATAATCAGATGTTAACACATCATATTTACATAGCACAAACCATGAAAGGCTGTAAAATGAGGTTCCAGGTGGAAGAACATAATTTGAATATCTTTCATTTTAGTTCATTTCAAAATCTTTCCCTCATTACTCACGCTGCTCTTGACATCTTTGAGTTTTGGCAGGATGTCGAGGCTGAAGCCATCAGCTTGGCCTCTGGTTCGATTACTGCCATTCATGAAGTTACCAAAGGCCAGAACCAGACCCAAAACCCGCTTCACTGTCTGACTGTCCTGCAACACCTGCAGAGGAAATGAAAGTTTGTTTCTTTAAACAAAGTGTAGAGAAAGTGAGGTTAGAAAACAAAGGAAACACAACAGGGAAAAAAGACATACTTTAAATGGTCATAAATATTGACTCACATTGCATGCCCGGTGCAGTGTGTCCAGTTTCCTTGTTATGGATGATATGCACTCACAGAAGCTGGACTGGAAGAGGATGCAAAAGACTCGGCTAGAGAAGTTAGGGATCAAAGAGAGCTGATAGAGAAACCTGCAACAAATGATAAACACAGGCCACTTTAACTTACATCTCCTGTCATCTCTGTGCTGACTCTTTCTTTACACTCTTTACAGAGACAGATTTTTCAGTATGTTTGCTTATTAGTTTTTACATGTCAGATGAAAAACTCACTGCTCAGGTTTGTCCAGAAGTTTAGCATTCTCTTTGTCTTTCGTGGACTTGATGTGCTTTTCAATCTTGTCCAGCTCCTCCTGCTGTGCCCTCTGTCAGAAACACACAAGACAATGTCCAGCTCTGTCCTAACACACAATTCACTATAGCAAACCACTCCCAACCTTTTTTCCTTGAAGCCCCCTGTATTTGTATGTAAGAAAAGCTGAGCCTCCTCCCCCGATTTTAGCTGCGGCTGTATGTGTGTGTGGGTGGGGGTGGGGATTTCTCTGCCTGTCCTAAATCCAATCCACTAAGTTCTAAGTATGGATTCTGTGCTCTGCTTGTTCAACAGCTGTTTCATAAACTGCTCATACAGTCTCTGCACTGCTTGTTAGTTTCTAGCAGTGGAAATGCAGCTTAAGAGAGGGAGCAAGCAATGGTAGAGCGCAGTAGAGTGTGAATTGAGAAATTAAGTATTGTTTTCTGATTGTTTCTGATCAATTATGTTCCATACTTCCTCACAACCCTGCAGGAAGGACTGCAAGACTGTGGAAAGTGCATGTTGCTCACATTTTCATACAGGGCCTGCAGGGTTTCCAGGTCCACTACTGTGTTGTCCAAGTTCAGGATGGCTAAGAGAGAGAGAGAGAGAGAGAGAAAGATTTTATGAATTAAATAAACCATAAAGACATTATTAAGTTATCAGATAGAAAAGGAAAAACATAATATAAACATGGTGACTATGTCATGAACTCCAGCTCCACTTCCGGTAACTGGCTCTTATTTTTACCTGACACGTCCTGTTCCACCCTACCCTCACTCCTGGTCACTTTACTTTCATTACACCAATCATCCTCACCTGTGCCGATTGACTACACCTGTGCTTGCCCTTTTATAAGCAGTTTCATCCCTCAGAGAAGTTACCAGATTCTCCTGACTGTGTGTTTGACTCTCCAGCCTTTCTAAACCTGAGATCTATTGCGCTGTTGTAACAAGACCAGACCTTTGGCTTGAACCTTGATTACACCTTGCCCTCACAAGACTGTGAGTACCCCCAGACCCTTGGAACTGAATCTCGACTACGTCTCAGCCTTGCCCCTGAAGAAACGTGAACTTAATTCTAACCTGTTGGACTGAAATCTTGACTTCTCTGCTGGCCTGCCTTGTAATGCTGTGTGCCCCAGTTTCTGCCTCTCTGGATTACTGAACACTCTCTGCTACTAAACCAAGAGTCCTGCTTGTGGAGGAGGAAGTGTTTTTCTTTCCATGCTGACTGTCTCCGGGCCTTGTCGGAGCAACACCACTACCAGCACTCGCCTCTCTCCAGCTCATTTATTATTTTTATTAAAGACTCTTACACCCTACAATACTGGCCTTTTAATTGGGTTCTTCTCTATTAACAGTGGCTAGTTCTCACACCACTCTGACAGTCTATTTCTAAAGCTTTCCAAAAAAAAAAAAAAAAAAAAAAACTTTTATCTGAGCAAAGCAATGAAAACTACAAAAAGTAATTCCTGAAGAAATTGCACTGGGAGAGCTGATATGCTGCCAAAAAGACGCTGATCACTGAGAAGAAATGTTGGTGCATTTAAAAGTATAAAAGTGGAGAAAAAAAAAAAAAAACTGACAAAGAAAATTACAAAAGAACCAGAAGACAAAAGCAGAAAAGTTGAAAGGAAACAAAGTAGCAAGGAAGGATGGAAGTAAAGAAAAAATAAAGGAATATATAAGTCAAGGATGGAGGGCAGAGGATGAAGAAAAGAAATGGGATGAAAGAAAGGAGGCAGCAGGTATAGGAGGGAAGGAATAAAGAATAAAAATATTGTACATTGAGTCTTTTCCTTGATCTTAGCCCAACCATGTAAGATGCAAAGACAAAGTGCAGGGGGAGAGGGCTGAGAAAGCACACTTCAACTGCCGTGAGACCTCCTTTCCTTCAATAAAGGGCCAAATTGATCTCTAACAGATTTCTGCAAAGGATGTACTCATGTATCCTCAGTTATAAGTCCTCCAAGTAGTCTCATTGCTCCTCAGTCCTCAGAGCAGGAATAAAAGTTCTGGACTGGAATGACTGGGTCGAGCGAGGCTCGAGGACCAATGATAAAACAAGGGAATTGGGATTCACCTACTGATACCCTATGTAGAAGATGTTCCATAAAATGAAGGATTTATCATGAGTTACAAACACCTGGCGTTCAAACAGGCTGTTATCTGATTTAGTTTGATATATTTATAAATGGAAATCAGGAATGACAATACTGCCTGCATGAAATTTCAAGGTTTGTGTATGTTTGAGGGGAGGACTATACACACAAAACGTGCACAGCAGAACAGACAGAAATGTGTGTCTTGGCTGCATTCACTGAATATCCTTCCTACATGGTTGTGCAGATGTGTGACTGTGCTTATTTGTGCTTTAATTCAGTTCAGTTTTATTTGTATAGTGCCAATTCACAACAACAATAATCTCAGGGCACTTTTCATTGTAAGGTGTGGATGTTACACTATTATAAGGAAAACCCATCAAATCCCCCTTGAGCAAGCACTTGGCAACAACAGAGAGGAAAACTCCCTTTGTTAGAAGAACCCTCCAACAGACCCGGGCTGTTGGAGTATGGCTTTCTGCCTCAACAAGATGGGGTGAGTAGATAGAGGAGAGAGAGAGAGAGAGAGAGAGAAAAGCATCAGGATACACCAAAACAAACAAACAGACAGACAGAACCCGGACAGGTTAACGTGGTCGGTGACTGCTGATCAGAAATGAACAGCTCTGGAGACCACATTGTACAGTTTACAAAGCAAAAATAAAACCTGCTCCTTTTACAAGGCAAGCACGAAATGCTTTGTTTTAGTTTGATACATACACTAAGTGCACTCACTATTTTTAACATACGAGTCCACCTACTGACTAAAAAACAACGACAAAAAAAGAACTAACAAATGAAAGAAAATGAAAACAAATTAAATGAGCTCAAGGAAAACAGTGCTTTGTTTTAGTATGTGTTAAGAACATCCCAAGAACATCCAATTTTTTTTAATAGATCAGATGGTTTCTGATCAGGTTCATTAACTGCTGGCTGTCCCTGGCAGGCTAGTGGTTAAGGCACAGCGCTCTCACTGCTGCAGCCCGGGTTTGGATCAGGGTTACGTCAGGAAGGGCATCCGGCGTAAAACACGTGCCAAATGTCAACATGCGAGTCGTCAGTGTGACGATTTGCTGTGGCGACCCCTGAACGAGAAAAGCCGAAAGTAACTTTCTAACTGTTTGTCCACCTATTCCTTTCTTTGTTATGTATGAATAATGTGCATTTAGTTTACTGGTGGTAACATTAATTATACACATTTCATTTAAATGTGCTTGTTAAGTATGCCATTCACACGTCACACTAAAACGCCTCACCCGGCAGTCAGGTTAGGATAAGGTTAGCTCCAGGTTTAGGGGAAATGTCTTGACGAGGGAACAGATTTCAACAAGAGAGATACAAGAGTAGCTACAGTTTCACTTGAGACCAGGCAGGTGTAGTAAGACTCGTGAAATGCTGTCACATGTGAGCGTGTGAATGGTAGCATATTGTATAATGTTAAAATTGTAATACTGCTAATAATCTCCATTTTTATTAAATGTATCAGTAATCACATTACACCCTTTTTCTCTGTAACGTTAAGGGAAAATAGTTACCCTTGTATTTGTATCCTAAATAGAAATGCCATTCCGTGTATTCCATTACTCCCCAAACCTGCTAATGTACCGTATATACAGCACGTGCATCATAAGAGGATTGGGGGGGGGGGGGGGGGGGGGGGGGG
>NW_018127997.1:684594-687163 GCF_001952655.1 Monopterus albus
AGGAGGAGGAGGAGGTGGGGGTTGAGCAATTCCACCAGGGAGAGGAGGAACTGCTAAACCAGATGGTAAAGGAGGTGGTGGTGGAGGAGCTGGCATTGAGCCTGCTGGTAACGGTGGAGGAAGTGGTGGTGGTGGTGGTGGTGGAGGAGGTGGTACCACAGTCTGACCTTGATGAAGAGGAACTGCTTGTCCTGGAAGGGGAGGCGGAGGAGGAGGCTGCTGCTGACAATAGTGGAAGCCATCCGGGTGTCTGGGAGGGGGATGTAGGAAGCTGTTCACTCCACCCAACTCTGTATAAGGCACTTTGAACTTAAGGCTGTCATCCATGGGTGAGGTCTGCACCGACTTGGCCTCCAGGCAGCCCAAAGAGGGAGCTGCCTCTGTCTGCAGGTGGGCATCACACAACGTCCTCAGCAGGCCCTCCTCTCCTCCACACTCCCTATCTGTGGTGGAAGTGATGGGTTTCATACTGTCTCTGTCCAGCAGAGGGGGCTGTCGCTCCAGCTCAGCAATCTTATTCCTGAGGTCCTCTATGGTTTTTTCCAGCTGTTGGATGACATTAATGTGTTTTTCCTTCAGTTTTGCTGAAAGGACACATTCCTCCTGCAAATAAGAGAGAAAGAAAAAGGACAACAAAAGACAGACAGGCTCTTTTTTAAAAACAAAAGTTTATTCATATTAGCTCACAACCTTTATGTCCTCAGAAAAGAAATACTGGCCACATGGGACCAAATGAATTCACTGAGGATGTATACATGAGCTATAAGAACACACAGATTTATAGTAATGTAGTAATTATAGTAATACTGTAATGCAAATAACAAAATGTAACTTTTCTGTGACAGCTATATAGTGCTATGTGTCCTAGATATATTTTCTTGTGTTGGGGAAGCTACTTTGAAAGTGTAGCTTTGAGGAAGTTAAACTACAACAAAGCTACGCTAGGGAGAATTCTAGTCTGGTTAACTAACGCTACTTAGAGAAAGGGGTTGACAGTGTACATGTGGTACAAAATTATATATAAAAAAAATACAGTCACATGCCAGCATAAAATAAAATAAAATACCTTCTTTCAATGTGAAGTATTTTATAGTTTACAAAATTACATTTTCAGTGTAATAAGAGCAGGACAGACCAGGGCCTCTGACCAATTCAAGTGATTGTAAGAAGAGCATGACAGTCGAGTGTCTATGGTTAGCTCAGACAAAGCTAAAGTGTTGCTTCTGTGTTCATCAATAAACATTTATTTCAGTCACTATTTTTCTTCAAACCCATTATTAATTTAACGTGACTGACCTGACATTCCTGGCTCTCCTTTTGCTGCCTCAAACTCAAGAGGGATGCATGGTGTTCTGGGCAAACAGACACATCAGCAAGTCAGTAAAATACAGTACAGCACCAAAAAGAAAAACAAAATAATATTTCACGAGGCTCATGAAACTCCTGTTGGTAGCAACAACGTATGGAATTACTGTACATAATGTATAGATGGATTCCAACCAGTAGCCCTACCTTATATTCCAGTTATATGAAAATAACATTTTCATACCTCTGACCAAGTAACCTATCAACAGCAGCAGCATAAATTTGAATATCTCCTTGAGCCAATCAGCTGGTGAGAGAACTGTGATATGATAGTACACCAAAACACACCAAAATTTGTAATATACTGCAATGACTCATGTTTGGTCCAAGTAATTTACTCAACTTTATGTCTGCACTTCTATGCAGCATTTCCTGTCAGTCTGGTAACCTGACATTTCCATTCCCCTTTGCTCATCAGCATCTCATCATCTCCCCTGTTCAAATACTGGACTCCTCCCACTCCCTGCTTGCCACATTGTCGTCCTGTCTAATTCCTAACAGTGGTGGAAGAAGTACTCAGATCAGAGATGTACATCGAGCTGATGAACCAACAGCAGGAAAACTTCAAAAGTTTCGTGCAACTAATTATGGAGACAAGCAACAAGAGATTCGACGACTTGACCAGAGAAATACAGGAGATAAAAAGGAGTTTGCAGTTTACCCAGCGAGAGGTGGATGTGATTAAAGCTGCCATGGGTGAACAGAAAACACAAACCAAGGAAACAAGGGATGATGTCTACAAAACGTGTGACTAAACTATAATGGACAAAATGGAGCAATTGGAAGCACAGTCCAAGCGAAAAAACTTGATCTTTGAGGAAATCAAGGAGACAGCTGGAGAAAGCTGGACGGAAGCGGAATGTAAAGTGAAGGAGATTTTGAAGAATAATCTGCAAATTCATCAGGAAATTGAGATGGAGCGGGCTCACAGAGTCGGGAAACCTTCTGATCGTGGACCAAGGGCGGTGATGGTAAAGTTGATGAAAGAGAAAGATAAGGCACACATATTGCAACAAGCAAAGAAGCTTAAAGGATCTAACATTTATATAAATGAAGATTACACCGAGTCTGTGAGGAAGAGAAGAAGGGAGTTGATGCCGAAGTTAAGGGAGGCCAGGGCGAGGGGAGACATCGCGTTCCTGAGGTATGATCGACTAGTGACCCGTCCTCGGAACCAGAATCCAGGACCTATGACCAGCACGCC
>NW_018127997.1:687386-688108 GCF_001952655.1 Monopterus albus
TTTGACCCTGAAAAAAACTTTTTTAAGAACTCTGAAAATAACTGCAAGTATTACACGGATGAGCAGTTTAACAGCAATGTTAAGACTGAAAACAAATTATCATTAATTCACTTTAATAGCAGAAGTTTATACGCAAACTTTCAGAGTATAAAACATTATCTTAGTAGTCTAAAACATTCTTTTAATATAATTGCTATTTCTGAAACTTGGATGAATAATGTAAGGGGAATGGATTTTGACCTTGATGGCTATGACTTGGTATGCACAAACAGAGAGAATGTCTTTACATGCTTGAAAGAATAAATCAAATCAAATCAAATCAAATCAAAATCAAATCAAATCCTTTGCTTAAGTAAATGTAGAAATATAACAGTGAAAAACTACTCGGTAAAAGTCATGCATTCAAAAGGTTGCCTAAGTATAAAAATCTTAGCATCAAAACATACTTAAAGTACTGAAAGTAAAAGTGCTCATTATGCAGACTGGCACATTAATGTCATCTTTGGCCATTACCGACCTGATGGAGGACATTACAAGTGCCATGGATGAAAAGAAATACACGATAGGAATATTTATTGACCTAAAAAAGGCATTTGACACAATCAATCATGAATTATTAATGTGCAAGCTAGAAAAATACGAGATCAGAGCAGTGGCTTTGAATTGGATTAGTAGTTATTTGACGCAGAGGCGCCAATTTGTGAAGTTGGGTGAACATCAGT
>NW_018127997.1:688282-719833 GCF_001952655.1 Monopterus albus
TGATAAATTCACCTGGAAATCTCATATCAGATATATTCAGCACAAAATAGCAAAAAACATATTGATATTGGCAAGGGTTAGATATATGTTGGACAGGAAAGCACTACGTATTTTGTATTCTTCACTGATTTTACCATACTTAGAGTATGGCGTTGAAAACTGGGGAAACACATACAAAAGCTCACTTCAGCCATTGTATATATTACAAAAAAGAGCAATAAGAATTGTGCATAAGATGGGGTATAGGGCTGGAAATCTGAACAAAGTGTTTATTTGTGTTGAAAAGCTATGGCTAGGTTTTTGTGCAAGTTTGGGTTCTGTTTTAAATGAGATGTTTAAATGCGGTGGTGGCGATGGTTAGAGAAATTATTATTAAGTCCAAACATTTTTGCTTGAATAAAGAAACTTGCCAATTCTTGTTGTGATAAACTATCATATTCTGTAGAAGAGCCAACAGTTTAACAGTGATATGTGTTAAACATGTTAAACATATTTGGCTCTATGTGGGTGAATATAGAGTGCAAACACATGCAGACAACTTAGTAGTTACTTTAAAATGCTAAAATAGAAGAACCGGAATCCTATGTACCTATGTATTATTGTGCATGTTTATTTTAGAGGATAGTTACTTTGGTGCACTAATTTTAGAACACCACAAAAGGTTTTGCCTTCAGTTTTGTGCATAAAGAATTAAAAAGTTGTGTGGGTGACTTTAACAAGTTACAGTCAACTAAAAAAAGATTTAAAAACAAGAAAAAACAGCACATACTGCTAAGACTAATTTGACAAAAGTGCATGCTGAGATTTCAGCCAAAATGAATGCCAGGGATTAAGGGAATACTCCACCCACTCCAGCACAGGGCTGTTTGTTTCAAGTTATTATATTACCAAGCAGGTGGACAAACCTTTACCTGGGACTAACAACACTGCCTGTCAGCATGTTTTTTTTCCTATTCCAGCACACAATTAGAGACATTATTAGTAATCTTTACTGGCCTTTACAAATACCAAAGAATGAAGATGAGAGGTCCCATTGAGAAAATGATTGGAAAGGTAAAAAGGGGAGAAATAACCAATGCAAAAGCCAAAGTCCTTGCATAAATCTAAATCTAATAATCACTTACAAGACTAAAAGCTGCATATTAGTTTTGGTGTATCATATTGTTCATAACCTGCTATATGTAAATGAATTATCTTTACCAGCCTCTATGGCTTTGTGTCCAGTCCTGTTATCAGATCCAGGCCTGGCTGTGGGGCAGGAACCCTTGGTCTGCCATGGTAGCTTCTCATCCAGAGGATCCAGGGAGTGTGGTGGCTGGTTAACTGCTGCCCATGTATATAGCTGGTCATGCTGGGGAGACAGTTACAATCAGAGCCAACTAATGAATAGCAGGAGAAATAATGACATTTAGATGATTCAGAATAAAAAACTTATTAAAAACATTTTAAAGGTTTTAAAATGTATTAACACTGTATGTTAGTGTGTGAAGTAGGCATGTGTCTCCAGATGTGTACATGCAAATTGATGATGTGTTTTGTGATGTGCGACAGGTTTTTCAAATGCCTAGTATACTGTAGCTTGTGTTTCACACTGTCGGTGTATAATCTGGTGTACCATGTGGTTTATTGTGCCCCCATAATGCCTTGTTGACACATTCACTGGAAAATGGGCTTGAAGTTTTGCAAGACCAAGGCAAAAATTGATCCTGACAGGCACACTGACACAGTGTCAGTTCACATTACATTATGATGCAGTATAAAAAATGTAAAAATAAAAAATCAAATGTCATATCACTGCAAATAGGCCATGCAGAATATAAACTAATTCACAAAAACACACATTATTCACAGTTGGAAAAATATGTATTAGGTGTGGCTTCATACATCAAACTTTGATGCTGTAGAGGTGATCTGGGCAGTGCTACCACACAGCTGCTCTCTGAAGCAGTCAGTGAATGGCAGCAGGAGGCCCATGGCCAAGATCCTGGAGCAGAACCTCTCAGCCTCCTCAGGCTCCTCGTCCTCTTGCTGCTGCTGCTGCAGGAACAGTTTCTCCAGGAGGGTTCGACCTGGACATACAGTAATGAAAGAGAGAATGCCATTCATACCAGCCTGTTACTGCAACAGAGTTATAGTTATGCAAACCCCCAACCTTACAGCTGTAATAATTATGACACAAGTAAAGGAGGAAGTTCTAAACAAAAACTAACTAGAGTTTGTGCCTAAACCTTACCAAGTTGTTGTTTTTATGCCAACTTTTTACTGGGAAATATATTCAATAATGGCACTCCTATATAGTGTCATTAATGCCAGTGAAACCCAGACAAACCAGTACTGTCAAACTGTCAAATTCAGTTCAGCTGCACTGGTCTAGTCTTGGTCCTGACTCGGTCTCACTCCGGTCTTGGTGTTCTTTAGCTGGCTGTCACCACAACACTACCGGAAAAGGCATTTTTTGCTGGCATGAGACTGTTTGTAATATATTTTGTATTACATGATCAGTTTTACAAAGTAGTATGAACTACTGTTTCTAAGTAACTTTAGTTAGCCAAACTAGATTTCTCAGGCAGGCCCGTTTCACCAAGTGCGCACATTTTTTGCCATAATTATCATGAAATCTTCTACAGCAGGGTGTTTCCTTGCCACAAAGGAGATCGGGAAGACAGCCCCCCCCCCAAAAAAGATTACCTTTATTGTCACTGTTGATGTAGCCTGCTGTATGTTCCACTCAGCCATAAAGATGGCTTTCAACAATAGATGTAAACATCTTTTAAGCAAACTATTTTGGAACACAATTCCACTGTCAAAGGCTATTGGACATTGACTGCTTATTGATTTCCACCTATGTAATTATTTATGGTTTTATTGATTTCCTTTATTACTGGATTGTATCCTGTTACATGCCTACAGCTTCACACTAGTGGGTAGTTAGGGTTTAGTGTGGGGATAAAAAACAAAGCCCCCCCCCCCCCCCAACTGCTTTTAGTATAGATAGATCTTTAGAGCACAATCTTTCAATTTGAGAGCATAATCCTATCGGGTCCTTGAACTCAAATTTACAATATTTTGGCTTTGATTTTGCATAGGGGAGGGAAGTGGTGATGTGTCATCCATATTTACCGGTTAATGGTTGCCCACTGCCACAGTTGTTGTAAATCCCCAAAGAAGAGGAGTTTGTGTTGCTGCTTGGCATTGGGTAAATTCATTTCAGTGCTTTAAACATAAAATATATATATATTACTTTGCATTACTTTGTAAGTAATTTTAAGTTAATTATATGCCCAGTCGCTAACAGTACATGATTTTTGGCAGTATATCTAAATTAATGTTGGCTAAAGTGTTAGCTTCACTTAAATATAGGCAATATATTATTTACAGTTACAGTTTAATGTTGTGTATTTTAACTTTTATTGGTTCACTCATTATTTGCCAGCTGAGAAGTGACCTTCTTTCATGTTTATTGCAATTAATTTGTATATGTTGTGTGAATTATGAATCTTTTATGAATTTGTGTGATGAAAAGATGTGAAAGAAAGTAAAATAAGGTGTACACGTGTGTGCTCACACATCATGGCCATCATTTAGCAGACAATTTTAGTTTAAAGGACTGGGGGATTTGGATCAGGACATTTAAATTATTAGTAAATTAAACATCCTTAACCTCACTACAAAACAAGGCAAGAATGGATTTAATGGTTTGAGTTTCACTTTGACCATGTGTAGAGGAAAGGAAAATCTGTAAATCCATAGGCTACATAAAAATGAGATTTATTCCTGACAAGCATACATGAAAACTACTGCTGTCTGTCCGCCTGGTGAGAACTTTCTCCTGCCACTGTCCTGCTGACAGACAAACAGCTGTTCTGATGACAAAGACACAGAACCTGCTGCTCATGTCTCGCTTTCAGTCTGGAGTCAGTTTAACAAGTAAAGTTAACCTAAATGCAAGTTTTTATTTAAAAGCCTTAGCTAGAATATGGCCAGTGCTGGGTAACCCATTGCGGTCAAGTAAGACACTATTAGCTTTTTCTTGGTCAAGTCAGTCACACTTGTTTTCTGAGCATGCAGTTTCTCCTACATTTATGATAATTGTTGTGAGGGCTGTTTAACATGATGTATGAGAGCTTTGCTGAATGTTGCAATCTGCAACCACACTGCTACATGTCACTAAATCTCACATACTGCACCTTTAAACTTTAACAATACCTCTATATGTTTTACTTTAACCAAAGATATTAATGGTAACTGTAAAATAACAATGCTTAACACAAACAAACCCAGGATAGCATGTGTTTGCAAAGATATGAATTAAGTATGTACTTGTGGCCTCCACTACTCAATTCTAATGGGTCCACAATGTCTGTGGTAATGCAGGAAAAGGGTGTGTCAGTTATGGGCATACTAATAAGAGGAGTTCTATCTCGGTTCCTGCTTGGAGCAGTTAACTGGCATTCTGGACAAGACTGACAGTATTTAACTGCATCTGCATACTAGGAACCATCCTATCAAAGTTTCTGGACTGCCCTAAACATCCTGCCCAAGGAATAGAGTGACTCAGGCCAAGGATTATAGACCACAGGCCCTGGGGAATGACTAGATGATCACAAATCTGACTTTGGTGATGCAGCCTGTGTCCCTTTACTACAAACCCTTCCTGTCCTTTATTGGTCTTTGGTTCACATTTAGCAAACAACATTGTAAGGGTTGGATCTTCTTTTTGTAATTTAGCAATGTTGCTAGGAATGGCAAAACACTGAATCTATAGGCTTTGACACATGATCAGCTACTTTTGTACAAAGGACCCTAATCTTGCCTTTTTTCTCTCCTGGTTTTCTAGTCCTTATACTGTCTGCTGTAACCCAGACTAGGCAGTTCAATTCACTATATATGCAGGACATACAGAACAATCAAATTACTGTTTCTCTCTCACCTAATGTTGAATGTCCTACTCAACTAGTATGTTTCAGCTTGCTATTAGACCTAAACCCTCACTGGTACAGCTAGCTCTACTCTCAAATGACTGCTTGGCTATTAACTCAGTAAGCACTGGGAGAGCACTTCCTAACACAGCCTGATAGTGGAGCTGTCCCAATACACCTACTTAGAGGAGATAATATTGCCCTTCAACCTGAATAGTTACCTAAGTCATGGGGTATTCCACCTGGTCACTGTGAATACAGAACACATCAACTGTCCCTCCTCAAAAAACAAACAAAGAAACAAAAGAAAATCCTATGGAGGCTGTCTTGTCTAATTAAAGTGTGATTACTACCAGAGTCAAGAAGACCTATGCAGGGTGTGTCTTCTAATAACACCTATTGTAAGCTCCTCCCACTGACCCTATGAAACCCCATCCCTTTCCAGTTTACTGACAGCTAACTGGGAAAGAGAACACATGTAGTTTTTGCTAACTTGTGCCTTAGAACACATTGCTTTCAAATCACCTGTCTGACCACAAAAATGGCATGCTAAGGAGGCTTTGTTTTTAGGGTCAAATTTAGCAGGCTTTAAAAGGTACAAAATTCTGTCTTGTGTTCCTGGTTCTGACAAGCAGCCAGAAATGCTTCAGACACTTCAGCTGCTTCTTTAGAGGTCCTGGGGTTCTGTTCAGGGTTCAGGATCTTGAGAAAGTGCTCCATGATGATTGTGTTTTTAATTTGCTCCTTTGTTTTTACTTTAGGGATCATCCACTTGTCATGCAAGTCTTTAAGGTGAACCTGCAGTGCTTTTGCAGTATCCTCTTCTTCCAGCACCCTGGAACAGAACCTCACCCGATAAGGCTCTACAGTCATTCCCAACTTTTGCAGAACAGCACATCTGACTTTTTTATAATTTCCAGTGTCATTAATGTCAATAGAAACATATGCAGCATAGGCCTTACCAGTTAGCAATGGAGCTAACTGAAGAGCCCATTCCTGCCGAGGCCCCTCACTGGCATGAGCAATTCTTTTAAAAGTTATTTAACAATGTTCAATATCTTGATCTTCAATATAGGGCTGCATTTTAGGGCTTTTCCAGCCAGGAAACCTCACTGGGCTAAAATGACCTCCACTAGTCCTCTGCTATGGAACAGCCTCAGGCCTCTCTTGAGTTGTTGAGATGTCAGGCGATACTGGTGCAGGTTCTCTGGAGATAACAGATGAGGCCATTGCACCTTCCATCAGCAACTGATGATCCTGGCATTCCTTCAACACCTCTTGTTAAAGCTGTGAAAACTGGTGCTGTATGTGCTTCCACATCTCCTCCTGACACCTGCACTCCTGCTCCTTCCTGGCATCTCAGAAACAATTTCTTGTTCCTGACCTGAAGCTGCTTGCTGTTGGCAGCCAGCTTGTAACTCTTCAGATGGGCACTCAGCTGATTGCTGTTTCTTTTGTCTCATTGACATTTTTCATCCCTGCCTCCTACAGGCCTCGATCCCACCACTGCCACCAAATGTAGGAAGCCTGGTCAAACTGGTAGGAGGCAGACTTAAAAAAACATCCTCAGGTTCAAAAAGATTTATTTAGTGTACCACCATGATACACATGTACCAAAAGAATATCCATAAAACAACCAAATAGTTAACAGGTACACAGTTACATTTGTATGACCTTTACCTTCACCTGCACTAGAGCAACTGCTTAAATAACCCTACCATCTGGATTAGCCTTCCCTCAGACCGCACCACTTCATATTTCTTACAGGTAGATCAGCAGCTTTTATCAATAAACATTCAGCAGAAACAGAGACATACAGTACATGCAATTCTCAAATCATATGGTTTCCAAAATTATTAATCAATACAATAAACTAACTTGACACTAATAATCCCCCCTATTACTTGGTTCAAACCCCATGACACCAATGATGATAACAGGAGAGTGTATAAAATGAAAAAGTTGTCCGGTTGCTTTCTGGCCGCATGGTAAGCATAACCAATAGGACTACAAATGAATGTGTAAAACTCTCAACTAAATCAATAAACACCATTTAAAGAGTACTTGTATGTGTTTTATTTTAACAAAGATATTGATGGTAACTGAAATATAACATAATACAAAACAAAAACAAACCCAGGATCACATGTGTTCACGAAGTCATGAATTAAAAGTGGAATTTGGCAAAACAAACATTTGACAAGTATGGTTAAGAAACTGAGAAATGTACATGAAATAACTGGGAATAAATGGAGTGTTTTAACCACTTTGTCACTTACAGTATCTGTTGATTCATTTGATCAGGTTTTATTTCTGTAATTTGAGAAATGTACATGAAATAATTGGGAATAAATGGAGTGTTTTAACCACTTTGTCACTTACAGTATCTGTTGATTCATTTGATCAGGTTTTATTTCTGTAAGCTTCACTCATTTTCCCACCATGGTTTCAGTTTGAATGAAAGAATTCAAATTTTATTTGTTGTACTGTCACATCTAATTTGCAACCAATAAAGCACAGGGCTTGTTCCACTGACTCCTAGCTGCTCACTTCATAATGTAGAAATCAGACATCAGGTTTAAAAGCATTCACTTTTTTTGGTTTGGTTGTCAGCTTGTTCTTAGTGCTGATCACTTTTTTAGCATTTAGTTTTTTGCTTTCTCCTTGCCCATGTGAAGTAGTAATACTTAATACTTAAATGAATCTGAGCCCACTCTGACACTTACCTGTAAAGACGTCCTGGAAACTGCAAGTAGAAACCTGTCCACAGGAAGATCTTCTGGTTGAACATATGGGTTGACTGCCTCCTCCTCTGTAGCCTGCCAGGTATTCTCTTGAATCTCCAGAGTCTCCACCATCCTCCTCTCTGCATCTCTGCCTCCTCTCAAGCTCCTCTGTCCAGTCAGCTGAGCGACTCAGAGGCCCAGCGAGGCTTCGAGAGCGTTGCCTACGGACCAGGGGACCCTCAGCCATGGTCCTGTCAACATTTGTATTTCTAGTTAGCCTTACTTTGAAAGTAGATCAAGTGGATCATACAGTACATTTAAACTACTCTTGTGTAAATGGTTGGTTCACTGTCAAAGACTAATTGTAAAGTGTGCTGTTTTGCTGCCTTTTAGGTTTTCATTTGCACAAATGAAAATCAACTTTAAAAAACCTACAAGCCTACAAGCTGTGAAGTAAACCATCAGAACTGCCTTACTGCAATAACACATAAAATAACTTTGCCAGCAGTCATCATGGCCACGTTTATGGACTGAATGTCAGAATATCTCAAGGTTGTTGTTTGTCTACAAATTGACTTTAATCCTATATAGAAATAAATGAAAACAAATGGATTCCTGAAATTTAGGGAGGAAGGAGGTACATAGACATGGCTATAATGCACTTTAGGGGTATATGATATTGTATTAGATGTTTTTTTGGGTCATGAATGTCAAGATACATTTCAGTTTGTAATTGAGTCTTAATCGAGGGTGGAGGTCAAACTTCAAACCTCCCTGTATTTGCAGCCCACCTCCAAGTTAGAAAATTGTTAGTACAGATAATTATATTTAGGTCACTTAATGAAAGAACCATGTCTAATGTATAGAATACATTCAGTTGTGTTTAGTTGTGTATGTGTATTTAATGCAAGATGCTAAAGTTAGCATACCTGGCTAACTGGCTGCTTGACAAGCACTATTAACAAATTCTAAATAATATATAATTTCATCTATAATTTGTATTATATATTTTGTGGGGTTGCAGCAAACATGCAATCACTGGCGATGAGGGATCACATCCACCCATCCATGTGAAATAAGGCATCACTGTTTAAATTGTAGCACTTATTGTGTGGTTGGTCAAACACACATACACACACACACACAGAGATGGGACCTTGCACACATGACTTGAGATCTTTAGCTTTTGTAATTTCCCAGTTTTCTGCATAAATTGGTCCTGAAAGGTGATGTGGTCTTTGCTAAAGTCACAAATATCAACAAACATTATTTCTAAGCTGATAAAATACAAACAGTCATGATGTCTTTATTGAACACAACAATTAAACAGACAAAGTGATGGTGGAAAAAGTAACAAGCTACCTTGACTTAGAAAAGCTTTCAAACAGTGTCAGTGTGCTATTCACAAGCAGCATCAGCTGATGTGAGCCATATCTCACAAAAGGTTCTAAGAAGACCTACAATCAAGAGTTTTTGATTTGCATGTGGCTGGAAGGGGTCACAGAGTCATCTCAAATATTTTAGATATTCATCAGTCCACAGTTAGACATAGTGTCTATAAGTGGAGACTACAGAACGGCAAAATCCGCCTTTTGGAGTGGCCCAGCCAGAGCCCAGACCTCAACCCAATAGAGATGCTGTGGAGTGACCTCAGAGAGCCGTTCACACCAGGCATCCTAAGAATATGGCTGAGCTGAAGCAGTTTTGTCAGGAAGAATGGTCTAAAATTCCTCCTGAACGATGTGCACGTCTGATCCACAGCTACAGCTACAGCAGCTTGCTTGAAGTTCTTGCTGCCAGAGGTGGTTCAAACAGTTATTAAAACACTATTACATTACTTTTCCCACCATTACTCTGCATGTTTAATATGTGCTCAATAAAGACATAAAAAATCATGACTGTGTTTTATCAGCTTAGAAGTATTGTGGTTTTGATACTTGTGATTTTGGTGAAGCTCACATCACATTTTATGGCCAATTTATGCAGAAAACCAGGATATTGTCAGCAGTGCCACTACTTTTTCATGTGACTGTATAGCCCCTTTTGTATCACCCGGTACCAGCTCAACTCAACTCAGTTTGACGTTACTCACTTTTGGTACCAGGTGCTTGGTTTTCCACTGTAGATGGTCCCCTCTAAGAGTAGCTGGTTGTCATAGTGACACCGTATTACACTGCGGTAAAATCAGCACCAACCAACACAGTAACAATGGAGGATATTGAAGGCATGCTGCTCTTGATTCTCAGTATGTGGCTAGTTAGAATAACAACTACAGTAAAGTAGTGGTTAGGGTTGAATATCATTGCTTTTAAAAGTGGCACTTTCTTTGTTCCAGGATGTCTCACATGTTGATGACACAATTTCTCTGATCAATCACTAGTCTGCAGTGTTTACACATCACCATTTGGTATCACCTCTGCTCGCTTGGAACCTCGATAGAGGTGATACCAAAACTAGTACCGGGTACCAGGTACTATCCCCAACATTTGACTGACGGAAACACAAATAAGGCAAGTCAAGTTGAGCTGGTACCAGGTGGTGGAAAAGGGGCTTATGTAGCCACCAAATGTGTATTTAATAGCATTCGCATTGTTACGCAAGTTGAGGCATTACAAAGTGTGATTCTAAGTGTAGAGTTAATTTTGCTTTATTACAACTAGGGTCATTGATTTTTATTGCTTGCACTATCATTTCTGTCCATAATGATAACATTGTATTTACCAAAGTAATTGGATAAGAGCTGGGAACATACTGACATTAGTACAGCATAGTCAGGGCAAAAAACAGTCACAGGATCAGTCAGGTTTAAATAAACCCACAGTATAACCAGATGTACTGTATGTCATATGTATGATGTATGTACAATGGACAATAATTTTAGTGTCCATCTTTATTTGTCCGCCGCATGAGTTTACCAAACTGAGGGTTGTTAACAATCTGTCTGATCTATGGTTCTTGCCTGAGTAGATTTCTTTTTTTTCTTCTTTTATTTAGCAGCATTGCTGTGTACCAACTTCTCAGCTATTTACTTGGTAAGTACAATGCCATTATTATCAATACAAATGGTGTCCAGAACTATCATAATAAGACCCAAGTTGTACTAAACTTGAATTATGCTCTATTAATTAGTCTGAATTAAATCTATTTGTAGTCATTAATTTTTATCATCTGATGACAATTAATATCAAATTAAAAAGCTTACGATGATATTTTAAATGTTGCTCATTTGATCATTGACACTGTCATGCCCAAGGTAAACAAAAATTTAAAATTTGATAAAGTGCATATAACCATTCACGTCGCAACACCACTGGTACCTGTGGAGATGAAGGTGGACTCTGCGTGGGGACAGGGGACTGTGGGAAGGGGAAAGGGCTGGGGAGTGTCCTGGGGAGCTGAGCTGTCTGGTGGTGGTCTTGATGTAAGAAGGGAATATAGGAGGGTAGGGTTTCACCACCGGACAAGAGGAGTTAGAGGAATGGGTGGACCTGAGGAGTCTTTTGGCCAATGTGGGGCTCTCCTGGGAAGGCAGAGTGGTGAAGCAGATGCTGCTCATGCTGCACTGCTGGTTGGAGGTGGATGCACTGGCCCTGGCAGCAGCAGAGTGGCCAAGTTCAGAGCCAGAATTCAGGCAGTCCTCAAGGGATTCAGCACTAGTACCCAAGCCCAACTGACCCTCACCTTCCTCAAACACAGTCCCTGAGCTCAGCCCCTCAGTGGCTTCAGGACTTCTATCTGCAGGTGGAGGGCTGAGATCCACATCCACCACAGGTTTCTTCTCCTCCCCTTGTGGGGACTTACCTCCTGCTTCATCTTCCTCCCCTGGGATTTCAGCATTTGCAAATGTGTGATGAGGGGAGCTGTTACCACTGGTTGTCATGGTAACATGACTAACTGCTGCCCCCTCTGCAGTAACCATGGTGATGGCAGAGTGAGGGGGGTGCTGCACCCAAGCATGCTGGTCCTTTGTGCTTGTGGCAACACAAAGAAAGGCTTCTCTCTCTCCCTCCCTCTGTTCCTTCCCATTTAGCTTCAGATTCTGTATCTCCTCCTCTTCCTTCTCCTCCTTCCTGTTGTGTACCTCTGTGTGGAAAGGGGAGTGTGGTGTTGGAGACTGGTCTGTGTGCATGACAGAGTCAGGCAGCTTTCCAGTCTCTAGGAATGACAGGGCATCAGACCCCAGTTCTAATTCTGGAGTCAGGTCAAGCACTTCAGAAGGACTTAATTTAATGACTCCATTATCCTGTTCCCTCTTCTCCTCTCCTCCTACCCAACTTTCTTCTCCTCCCTCTGCTTCCAAAATAGAGTTAACCCTCGCATGCTGCAGCCTTATGGCAAGCTGGATATCCGCTAGCAAATCCTCATGGTCAGCTGCTGAATGGAAGCTGTAAATATCTGTGTCTGACCCCGAGCTTGCTCCCTTCTGCCCTCCATTCTCGGTAGGAGAGGTTGCTGCTGTTGAGACGTTTGGCTGAGTTCCTTGCTTCTGTGCTCCTCCACTGACTTCTCCATTCTTTTCCCCTTGCTCAAGTTTCTTTTTCTTCTCAGGGAAAGCTGCCTCAGTGTCTGAGTGTCCAAGTTCATCTGAAGACATATCGGGTGTTTTTGTGCTATCCACATCATCATTTTGAGATGCTAGAACGTCCTCCTTTGAGCCTGTTACTGACAAACACACATCTCCTTTACCTTTCAGGTTGCCCTTTTTCTTCCGGATGGAGAAAACAGAAGACTTAGACTCAGATTTGTTTTTCTTCTTGCCTGGTCCAGTTCCATGCACCCCCCCTCCTCCTGTACTGCTGACTGCTCCTTTACCTCCATGTTTACTGTGAAGTTTTTTGCCTCCCTTTTTTGTCATGTCCCCTCCTCCATCTCTCCATCCTTCATCCAGTGAAGGGTAGCTTCCATTACCCGATACTGCTGCAGCTTTCTTTTGTTTAGCCTCCTGGTTGCCCATGTTGATGGAGAGGGTACGATGGCTGCTTGACTCTCTCAGGTCATGCCTGGGAGTGTGTCTCCTCTCTGCTGGAGCTTTTAAATGCCTATGCCAGGGGAAGGTAGAACTGCCTTGGCTTAATCTATGGATGCACGTCTGGTGAAGGAGGAAACGATGCTATTGCTGATTGTTTTTAATCTCTTGCGTAACGATCCTTGCTGTTTTCTGGTGACGAAACCTGGCGTAGCAGATATGTTGACGCTGATGCAGCCATACAGCTCCCACTTCCTCCTCCCCTTTCTCTCCCTGTCTTACCCCCCTCCACTCCATCTGCTGAAAGGAGTGACGTAGGCACTGCATGCTCAGTGGAGCTCTGACAAGAGATGAGAGCTCTTGGGATACACACACAAAGCAAGACTGCTGGAAAATGGGCAAAAGAACCTGAGAGGAATAAAGAGGCTACTGACAATTTGTCTCTTATGGTCTGTCAGTGTATATAATTGCACAGTTCCTCACTACATTACCCATGATTCTCAAATTCCTGCCTACATTACCCATAGTGTGAGCTAGACAATGAAGAGATATTTCCTGCAGCTTTCTGTCATTGCAGGACAAAGGCTCTTGAAAGTCCAAAACTGCTTCCATTCTCTCTAAACATTAACACACACATATATAATATTATAATACAATTACACTTAATAAGAATAAAGGTGACAAGTCAGATTAATTTAAAAAAATGTCAATCAACAAGGCTTTCAGGTATATTGATTCTCATTGTTCATATGGGCCCTCTTTTGATCACAGATGGAGTTTACTCCTATATCATGAAACTTCCTTTTTTTTTACTTTATGGGTTTCCTGTCCACACTGGTTTAATGTTCTTGTTGATTAGTTTAAATTGATTTCTATCTTGGATTTGCTGCCAGGTCAGAAAGAAAAAACTTCTTAGCACTTGTTAACATTTGTTTCCAAGAGATGCATAAAAATTTTTCATATTTGTCCTGTCACTTTAGCAAACAGTTTTTTTAATTGGTGGCACTATAATATGATTATAACAGCAAAGCTGTTCCAGCCCAATGTTTCTAAATCTTTATATTTATCAGCACTTTCAGCAATCATGGATATAATAAAGGTTATCAGTTTCATTTTATTGCTTTTCATCCGTTTGTGTGTCAGATGGAGCTCAGTATTTTAATTTGAATATTTGTTTAATGACGTGAGCAGGAAATCTTAACAGAGCAATGAAACTGAAAGAACTTATTTTTAAAACTATATAGATCGAATGAATGTCAAATCACCTAATTTCTTCTGGATGGAGTCATATCAAACATTCAGGTCTAATTTTTAAAATGAAATAATGAAGTGATTTTATTTAAAAAATGCATTTCCTATTATTATTAATATTTTTGGAAAAAAATATTTCTGGATACACAGAGGGGGAACACTGATCGTTCATGACTATATGGAAACCAATAAAAAAAACAGACAGGCTTTGCGATAATGGGTTCCCTCAGCACAAATGTCTATACCTTCACCTCAGTTTTTAAAATATATATATACATCTTTATACAAGGAAGAACCATTTGGTGGCAAGACAAGAGGCCGGTGGGGATGTGTCTTTGGAAGCCATCTAGTGGTGATAATGGATAAGGGACACCAGACCACAACTACCAAGCTGCCTGGAAAAGGTTATCTTGTGTGATGTGAATGAAATTCCATGGCCTGACCAAGCTCAGAGATTTATGGACAATAATGCAGAATAGTTTGACTTATATTTATAGTATGCTCTATTTTTTTCTAGTAGAATCAATTTACAACATTTGTTTATCTTATGTACAAATAGCAAATTAAAGGTACCCCACAACGTGATGCTGCCACGCCCGTGCTTCACAGTTGGGATGATGTTCTTCAGCTTGCAGGTCTCTCCCTTTTTCCTCCAGACATGTCATTAAGGTCATTATGGCCAAACAGGTCCATTTTTGTTTCATCAGCCCAGAGGACATTTCTCCAAAAAGTCAGATCTTTGTCCTCATGTGCAGCTGTAAACCGTAGTCTGCCTCTTTTATGGTGGTCTTGGAGCAGTGGCTTCTTCCTTTCAGGTTATGTCAGTACAGGACTTGTTTCACTGTGGATAGAGACACTTTGGTACCTGTTTCCTCCAGTGTCTTCACAAGGTCCTTTGCTGTTGTTCTGGGATTGATTTGTACTGTGCAGACCAAAGTACGTTCATCTCTAGGAGACAGAGCACATCTCCTTCCTGAGCAGTATGATGGCTGCGTTGTCCTATGGTGTTTATACTTAGTAATGATCATGGTATTGTTTGTACAGATGAATGTGGAACCTTCAGGCATTTGGAAATTGCTCCCAATGATGAACCAGACAGGTAGAGGTCCACTTTTTTTCTGAGGTCTTGGCTGATTTCATTTGATTTCCCCATGATGTCAAATAAAGATGTACTGAGTTTGAAGCTAGGCCTTAAAATCCATCCACAGCTGCACCTCCTATTGACTTAAATGATGTCAGTTAGCCTATCAGAAGCTTCTAAAGCCATGACATCTGGAATTTTCTAAGCTGATTAAAGGCAGTCAACTGAGTGTATGTAAACTTCTGACCCAATGGAACTGTGATCTAGTGAATTATAAGTAAAACGACCTATCTGTAAACATCTGTTAGAAAAATTACTTGTGTCATCCATAAAGTTCATATCCTAATGACAGTTTGTTATCATGACATCTGTGGAGTGGTTAAAGAATCAGTTTTAATCGCTTCAGCCTAAGCGTATGTAAAGTTCAGACTTGTTTGTCTACATTTGTGGTTCTTTACTTGTAAAATGCTATTCTATTCCTTTTGTTTTCTGTTCAAACCACACTGGATTGTACATCAAGACAGAGCAAAGTAGATTTACTTACTGTAGATACATGGATTATATACATAACAAAAACTAATTCAGTTTAGAATCAAAACTTTACACCTGTAAAGTTTGCTTAAAGTTTAGGAATATACAGTACAGCAGAACCATAAACTACAGCCTCTAAAATGACCAGAAAGATGAATCAACACATCTTAACCATCTTGAAACTGGTTTTAAAAAATGACTAATGGTGTACCTGTTTCACTGACATCCAGTAAATTGTCTATGAAATCTTTCAGAAGCTGATCGTCGTAAAATCATTCAAAAAAGAAATAAAAGGCTCAATGAAAGCCAAACTGGCATTTGTTTAATTTAACTTCCTAATTCCAGTCCTTTGTGTTGTACTTTGTTTTGAGAGTTGTATTAATTATTATTGTTGTTATACTGTATGTAAGCAGAGCTCCTCTGGTAACATGAGTATTAAAATTAAATAGATACTGGATTTTTATATACAGTATAATCCCACAAAAGCTCTAATATTTTGTGATTTTTTTTTTTTTTTACTGAAACTGTGCTAAACAAAAGATCAAGAGGTCACCATAATTATAAAAAAGATACAGTACAAACCGGCTTTAGGCCCCTCTGCTATGTTTGCCAAACAGCCTGTAAGTCTAGAACAAGTTCAAGTGAGCAAAATTCAGTTCAGCATCTTTTGCTTGAAAGATGAGGTGTGTATGCTGCATTCAAACTCTGAATATACAGTAGATTCAAAAACTGCATTTTAAGCACAGATTCATTCTAATAATTTGCCCCTCTACTCCACATAGCCATTCTTCCTGAAGGCCACGGCCTTTCTCTGATGAAAATGAGGCTTGTTCTTCATTTGGTTCCACTGGCACATCAAAATATCCCTGAAAGTTGTTCGGAAGGTCTTGTTACACAGGGCATAGCACATGGGGTTGACTGTGCTGTTTACATAACATAACCAGTAGCCCAGTGCCCAAAGAGTTTCAGGAATACAGTCCTGACAGAAAGTGTTGACCAGCACCATGATGTTATACGGTAACCATGTTGTAATGAAGGCAAAAAGGATGGCACTAAGTGTCCGTGCCGCTTTCTTCTCATTTGCCTTTTTTTCATTCTTGTGCTTGTTGATTTCTTTCTTAATCTTAGAGGCAAACCGTTTTGCCATAGCTGCATCTTTTATGGTGAAGGCTGCAGGTGATGAGGTGACCGAGTTTGATTTAGATTTTTTTTTACTTTTGTTGGATGATGATGACTGTTTGTCCTCGTTTTTCTTCATCTTCCTAGATTTCTTAACATCTGGATAGATAGATAGATAGATAGATAGATAGATAGATATAAACATCAAATATATTTGTGTTATTTATATAAGTGTTCGAATTACAGGGGAGTCAGAACCTGAGACCTGAGCTTCCTCCATGGTGACATTTTTAACTCTATAGTAAATGATCAAAGAAATTAATAAAGACTAATTGTATGGATGCTGATTCAGCATCCATACCTTGTTTTCCTGGTCTTTACTATTATGGTTATATTATTCTGGTTTCTTCCATCCGTTTTTGGCACTTAATTTTTTCAGCATACTTTCAGCTATGAAAACCGTTCAGGTATCGACCTGTTCAGCTTTTTTAAGGACATTTATGCTTGTATTTTTCTTGAAATATTTAGCTTTATTTTGAAAATCTTGCTCCATTCAAATGAATGGGAAAATTCTACTTCAGCATAATTTCAGCTATCAAAATGTTCAGCTCTTCAAGGACATTCATGTTTCTCTTCAGGGGTTTTCTAAACTTCATACTTTTGAAATATTTAGCTTTATTTTGAAAATCTTGCCCCATTCAAATGAATGGAAAAATTCTACTTCAGCATAATTTCAGCTATCAAAATGTTCAGCTCTTCAAGGATATTCATGCCTCTTCTCAGAATTTTTCTATACTTCCTACTTTTGAAATATTTAGCTTTATTTTGAAAATCTTGCCCCATTCAAATGAATAGGAAAATTCTACTTCAGCATACTTTCAGCTCTTTCAGCTATCAAAATGTTCAGCTCTTCAAGGACATTCACACTTCTATTCAGAACTTTTCTAAACTTCAAATTTTTAAAATATCTAGCTTTATTTTAAAATTTTTGCCCCATTCAAATGAATGGGAAAATTCTAGTTCAGCATAATTTCAGCTATCAAAATGTTCAGCTCTTCAAGGACATTCATGCTTCTCTTCAGAATTTTTTTAAACTTCATACTCTTGAAATATTTAGCTTTATTTTGAAAATCTTGCCCCATTCAAATGAATGGAAAAATTCTACTTCAGCTTACTTTCAGTAAAACCATTCAGGTGTCAAAATGTTCAGCATTTTCAGGGCGATCTGTCAGCACTCAGCATCCATATGCATTTTCTTCAGAAAATGCAATTCTCTAGTTATAATATAATGTCCGCTAATTGGTTACTTTAAATTTATTTGTGCAGTTCTGCCATGGTCAGCTACCGAAGTGGTCTATGGTTCTAACCATTGTAAAAACAATGAACAGGCTGACAGCATCCAGAAGTAAAGCAACCAAAAGTCAATCACCATCTGGTGGCTGGTTGCAGTATAGATGATAAAGCCAACCATGAGCCACACTAAAAACTCAAAAGTATAAATCAAATAAATTTTCCCAAAGATAACCTCTGTGTTTTTTATAGATATTATCATGCTGATGTGTGTACAAGTGGTCATTTTTCTTGTAAATGTGTTTTTAATAAGTTATTGAATGATGAAAAAGAGAACCATTTCTGTTTATTTGATAGCTTTGATTGGTGGTCCGATGCTGTGATTCCACTTCTTGCACAGAATCTGGTTGCAAAAAAGCAAGACAGCAGCTGTTGTATTCACAATATTTTGGATTCATTTTTGCATAGTGGAGGGAAGTGGTGACGCCATGTCCATTGTATATATGTCAATGGCTCTAAAAGGTGTTTCTGTTAGACACATCACCTCCACCTCTATGACCCAACCAAAAAAGAAACACGGCACATTGTAATTCGAACACTTATTATGCAGGCAAGGCCATTGCATGGTTATGTTGGCTATGTCCAACCTGTTGGAGACATTGACTGGTCAGCACTGCCAGCTTCCTCCTCAGAGCCTGACTGGTCCCCAGAGGCACCAACTTCAGTGTTGTTAAAGCCATCGCAGCTGCTCTGTGCTGCCTCTCCAACTGTAGTTGTCATGGTGTTGAAGGACTTCTTGGATGCATGGCCACCTGACTGCAGGGATAAAAACTGAAGGCAGACCACACCACACCTTCCTCTGCTTCCTCTCCCTCCATTTATAGTGGTATTGTCAGTGTTCTTCTCTGAAGCCAGCTGATTTAGTTCATAACTGCAGCATCTTTGGTAGCTCATCTGGCACAGTGTGACTGATGAGTTCTTCTGGCTGTTAGTTGCACCTACTCCACCAACCCTTCCACTGCAATTTTCTTGACTCCAGGCCTGGCTTGGGTTGTTGCCTGACCCAGACCCTTTAAGGCCTTGTACAGTTTTTGTTCGCTTCTCTGTCTCTTGATATATCTTCCAGAACAAGATTGCCATAATAGTCACAGGCAAGTAGAATGCAGCAATAGCAGTGCAGAATGTAATGGTGGGTTCAGACAGGAACTGGATGTAGCACTCATTAGGCTGGACTCTCCGCTCACCCACAATGTACTGCCATAACAGGATAGCTGGGGCCCACACAATGAAAGAGATGGACCAGGCTAGTCCAATCATAGTCATAGCCCGCTTGGTTGTACGCTTGGCCCGGTAGGTCAAAGGTCTGGTGACAGAGAAATACCTAAGAGGACGCAGAAAGAACACAGTCAGGTAAACTGTAAGTGTATGGTGCATTTCCATCCACCACATAATATTTGAAAACTAAGGGAGATATTTACTAAGGATTTGTGGCTCGTTTTTTGGTGCTAAACAGTTCATATAGAGATGCAGAAGAAAAAAAAGAAAAGTAGCACTGCAGGAATTTAAGCATTTGGTTTCATTCAATATGTAAACCCGCTGCCCTGTGTAAACCTGCAAAAATAAAGGAGGAGAGAATGGAAATTTATACAGATATCTTCAGTGCCTGATTTACCACTGCTTCAGGAGGAACTGCAGCTGAACTTTAATGTCAGGAGAAAGCAGGTGTTAAATTTACAGCTGTGTTCTCAGTGTGGCAGCTGTTAGTCATCTGAGACCTCGACAGACTTAAGAACACATGTGAGGACGGAGAGGGTGTTTGTAAATGACAGTGCTAACCAGAGGAGAATGAAGGACTTTTACAGGCTTTCAGGTCAGACAATTCAGTTCAATTACTGGGCAAAACAGAAGATGATTTCACTCGCAGGAGACTACATGATTGCAGCTCTGTTTGCTGATTTCTTCAACCATATTAAAGTTAAGTCACAATAAACACATTCTTTTCTACTGTCCCTCCTGCTACACAGAACAGGTACATCCTTACCAAAGCATGACTGACGATTTACATTTTCGCACTCTGCTCTATCTTCCTCTTCATCCTCGTTCTCATTCCAGGTTGCTGTCCCTACCATTTGTGCCTCTGACTGTTATCCTCTAAGTTCAGCGTCTTCACTTGCCCACTCTTTCATTCCAAGTGGGGCTCTCCACTCACTTTGTTCTTTAGAAAGGGTTAACAAAAAACGCTTTGCTTTAAATGCACCAGTCCACAGTCACCTAAACTGTCTATTTACTCTGTGGCAAAAATGGCCCCAGTTAATCCCAGGTCTCTGTCAGATAAGACATTTATTTTTAACAACTTTCTTTCCTTGCTGTGATCAGGATTTCTTGTTTTTAATTGAGATGTGGTCTGGAGCTGGTGACTCAGTTGCATTTGGTGAACTTTGTTCAACAAACCAAAAAAACTTTTGGTTACTATTCTCATCATATCAGTTGTCTCACCATGATTCAGTGTGCAGAAAATTATTTAAGAAATAGTACCACAACCACTAGTTCAGTTATTGTTGAGGTTTCCACATATCCTGATAAATGAAAACATTACATCACTGTTCAGGCAGACTATTGTAGTTCCCTGTACTTTGGCCATCTTCAGACTTCATTAACACATCTGTAGATGGTCTAAAATGCAGCAGGAAGACTGTTGACTGGTGCAATAAACATGTTCATATAACCCAGTCCTGGCCTCTCTCTACTGGCTTCCTGTCCATTTCAGAATTCAGTTTAAGATCTTGCTGCTTCTTTTTAAGGCCTGTAATGGGTGGCCCCATCCTATATCTTAGACCTTATTCGTTTGTATTTAGGCCCTATGTCCCTTCAATCTTTGAATAAAGTTTTAACTAAAGCTCAAACTTAAAGGGGATAGAGCTTTTGCTGTTGCTGCACCTCACTTGTGGAACCAGCTACCCTTTGACCATAAAAGTGCTCCTTCTTTTTCTGTTTTTAAATTTAGGCTGAAGATACACTCTTGTTCTCTGGCCATTTTGGCACATTAATCTGTTATTGCTGTTATGCTTATAATTTCTTTGCAATTGTTTTTGTTGTTAATTGCTGCTGCTAAATCCTCAGTTACTGTAACATTTTCATACGGGTAGTATCCATAATACATGAAGGTGTCTAGGAGATAGGTTTACCAAGAAAAAATATAACAGATCACAGTCTGCTACCTGTCAAAGCTAATGACAAGCCGGTTCATGACTGAGGCATTACTAGCCACGTAGTCGATTGCAAGCCACAAGTCACAAACCACTGGCCCAAGAGCCCACTGGTCCATGATGATGTAGGTGGTATATAAGTTCATTGACAGTGTGCCAATGGTCAGGTCAGCAAATGCCAGGCTAAGGAGGTAGTAGTTGTTTACCGTCTTCAGTGCCTTATTGATCTTGAATGACACCAACACGAGGATGTTGCCAACAACAGTAACAAGAGAAAGTGATCCAGTGAGAAAAATAATTATGATGACCTGAAGATGAAAAGGTGAGAAGAGAAAGAAGAGGATGCATCACTTTGTATATGACACTTTTACAGTTTATGTTCTGACACTCAAGTTATAACAATGGTAACTTTCAAAAGTTAGCTGAGCAGAAATTTGGAATATTTGGGGCTAATAACAAGCTTAAAACAGGGTTTCTTGAAACATAAAATACGACAGAGCAGCAAATGTTATTATCCTGAAATGGTGGTAGAAGTATCAAAATCTTAATTCTATCAAACTGAAAATATCATGTTTGCAAGATGTTAACAGGATAAACTGGGGAAATATGCCTAGTGTGATTTAGGTATAACTGCCTCAATTTAATACTGGAAGACATGCATATGAAAAAAAGATTTTTTTTGCTACTGATGCCATAGAATTTACACAGTAAGAACACAAAAGTACCCTGGAGGTATCAAATATACATGTGTAAAACTGACAAAATTGTTATTCACCACCTATTGATGGCTTTGGTGTTACAGTGTAACCAAAGCACTAACTAATACTGATATAATGTGAAAAAGACTATAGTTTTTGTAACATAGGTGATTGTTACCTGCAAGATAGTATGTCCTCCTAATGGGTCAAAGTCTTCTGCTGGTAGCATCAGGCCTAATGTCCTGTTAACTGGTGAATGAGTAAAGTTCTCTCCTTGTCTTGAAACATGACTAACATTATGCTGCTTCCATCCATCAACACTGCCAGATAATATGGCCATCTCCTGGTAAGAGCCACCTGAGGATGTGAAGATACATAGTACATGTCTTATTTAAAAGTCACATCTCAGGTCACATTCTTCTAATATGATTCCTGCCTTCATGCAAAGAATTCCAGTCACTGAGAATTCTATACAAACCTACAGTAGAAATCCTAATGATTTTTCTTTTTATGTTCCTATCTGGATGTACATAAATATTCTTGTTGCTTACAAAAGCACACTGAGAGCCAGTGTACTAGAGTTCCTAAATTCCTTGTGCATTTGGGCAACAAAGCTGATTCTGTTCTTACACATATAAGAGCTTTACTGCTGAATGATTTCAGTTGCCTTTTGGTTTAAATCATAAAGAGCTTTTTTCTCCCCTCTTCTGTGTTTTTGATGGAATGCTCATTTCTCGGTCACAGTACATTAGTTTTTCCTCTGACCCTGTCCTCTATTTTGATAATACCTGACAGTTGGTAAAATAAAATAGTAGCAGGGAGAAAGATTTTTTTTGCTCCTTTGTTCACCTTACATATCCTTTTAGAAGATTTTGGTAAGCTAAAATGTTCTCATAGACACACAATATCTGCATTTGTTAGTTGATATAGTGGTACAAAGTGTTGTGGACAACAACTAAGCTAGCAGGCTTGGATGTGATGGAATCAGACTGGTCTCTCATACCAGGAGAAGTGTTAGCAAATGGATAAGAGTAGAGCTGGAGGTCAGGCTCATGATGACCAATAGACATCTGAAATAAAAATAGAATAAACTATTTTGCCCATGTAAAAAGAGAGAATTAGGTGTTTAAGATTTTAACATTTTTACAAAAGATTTGTTGTTGCTGTTATTGTGCAGGTTAAAAATGAATTTTTGGGAATAAATTCTTTACTTACTATACCTTCTGCCAATCCCTGATTCAGAAACCCTGTCTATACCGCAGCTTCTTCTATCTTGTCTAAACTCACACATTTTCAACCTTGTAGCAGGGGAGGTATTTAAGAATATTTAAGACCTAGTGAGGTTGAACAAACCTGAGACATGACATAAATACAAACTGAAAGCATTTTGAAAAAAAGACTCGTTTATCTAAAGGTAGCCCACAAACAGTGGGGGGTTAAAGTCACCATGGGCTGGTAGAATACACTTTTGTCTTTACAAGAATGGGATGGCAAGAGGTCACACTCACTGTTAGGGTGCGCTCGAACACAGACTGAGCGAGCAGATAAAAAGCGGACCCAGGTGGCTGGCTTCAGTGAAAGCAGTGAGGTTTATTTACAGTGACGGTAGTAACATATATACAGGAGGAATAGTGAGGTAGATGACCGGGTGTCAATCAGCAGCAGCAGAAAAACAATCAGTGGTATGGTGGATGATGATGTACCGGGCTGCGGACGCAGAGGTCACTCCTGGGCTGGTCGAGGTGGAGGTGATGATGGCTGTAGACAGAAGAGCAGGGATAAACTGGGTAAGGGAGACTGTGCATCGACCTGTGAGGCGGTGGCTGGTGGTGGTTGAATGAATCTAGGGGGTCCAGAGGAGAGGTCCGAAGAGGAAGAAGACACTAGAGACGGCAGGGCAGGATAAAGACTAGGGTGCTAACAAGGACTAGAGAGAACAAAGACAATCTTAGCATAAACTCAACAAAACAACATAACAACCACTGGCCTGAAGACAGAGAAAGAACTGGCAGGGGAGTGACTGGTGAACAGTGTATAAGTATGGAGGAGACTAATGAGGTGCAGCTGGTGAGTAATCAGGGAAGTGGGGCAGGTGTGTTGAATAGTGTAATCAGTGCAAGGGCTAGGCTAGTGTGAGGAAAAAGAAGAGAGGAAGGTGGAGCTGGGCAAACCTGACACTGACCTTGACCTTAACCACTAAAATGTAATTAGCTCATCGTTGAGTCCAAGTAGACACTTTTGTCAGATTTGAAGAAATTCCTTCAAGGTGTTGTTGAAGGAATCTGAGCAGTTCATCAGTGAGTCCAACTGGACATTTGTGTCAAACTATGGTTGGGTGATATCTATGGAATATGGAGGCTGAAAGGTACCCCTTTGCCTATTCATTTACATTCAAATGTATTTGTATAGTGCCAGGTCACAACAAAAATCATCTCAGTGCACATTATATAGAGAAAAACCCAACAAATCCCCCTTGAGCAGCACTTGTTGACAGTATAGAGAGGAAAAACTCCCTTTAACAGAAGAAACCTCTGACAGACCCTGGCTCTTGTGGGCGGCCTTCTGCCTGGATCAGCTGGGGTGAGTGGATAGAGAAGAGAGAAGAGAAGAGAAAAGCATCAGGACACAACAAACAAACAAAACACTGGGAAGGTTGATGTCGTTGGTAGAAATGTAGTTCTTCACAGACTTATTGGAATAACACCCAGAGTGGTCAGCAGGGGGCAGCACGATGTTGGGCAACTAGCTGGAACTCTCTTTTGCACTCTTTACAGCTTGGATGTCCTGGGGGGGAAAGTTTTCATAGATAACATTTAGACAATTTGTTCTTATGTCTTACATCAGTAAATTTACATTATCCCATCTCTTTTTATTTGTCTCATTTAGTAACAGCTGTATGTGAAGATTATGGAAGTACATCATCTAAAGGTATCTAACAGTATGCTTTGTCCATGCAGTGTTTCAATTGCAAATTGAACATCAGTAAAGAATTGTGCCTGTTATTATATTTAACACAGGAATCCCAGCATCCTTGTTTCTCTCACTCTTTGCGTTCATGTTATCCTTGTCTTACTCTCCTTCATTTGCTTCTTTCTCCTACTGTATATGTGTGAATGGTGGATTTTGCTTCTTGTGTACCCTGTCCTCTTTTTTTACATCTTCATAGTAGAGTGGAGGTTGTGTGGCTGTTTGGAGGCACCTGGATTTTTTTCAGTGTCCTCCTGGATCATCTTAATATACAGTATGTTTACATCTCTGATGAGCAGTCCCCAGCCACATCAACCTGACCAGTGTTTGATTATTTGTTGTGTCTTGTTGCTTTTCTTCTTTTCTCTCCTCTATCCACTCACCCCAACCGGTCGAGGCAGAAGGCCGCCCACCAAGAGCTGAGTCTGTTGGAGGTTTCTTCTGTTAAAGGGAGTTTTTCCTCCCTGCTGTCACCAAGTGCTGCTCAAGGGGGATTTGTTGGGTTTTCGTTTATAACACTGTAAGGTCTAGAAGTGATTATGTAAAGTACCCTGAGATGTTTGGTGTTGTGTATTAAGTCACATTAGATCATTCTGACAGCCCTCCCCTGTTTCTACCAATGTTGCGACCAAACCTACACCCTTGGTGAAATGTAATTAAGATAAATATAAATCAGTGGCTGAAAGGATCAATAAATTCTCTTAATTTTTTAAGTCATAAGCTTACTTAATGTAACAAGTCATGGGATTGTCCTGATAATTTAAAATCTGAATGAGTTAAAATTTGAAACTGAAAATTTCCCTCAACTAATGTCAATCTATGCAAAAGACTGAAACTAGTGAAACAAATGTCAAACTGTTGACAGAACTCTAACAAAAAAGGACTGGTCCATCATCTTAATAGATAGAGAAATTTCCCTGAGACAAAGCTGTGAGTATTGTTTGTCCTATGTATGTATTTATCTGTTTGTATTTATCTATTGAACAAGATAAATACATAGATGTTCTTGTGTTTTTGTACTTATTACATAGTGAGGACCAAAACCTATTTTTTGCTACAGAGTGAGGACATTTTGGCCGGTCTTCACTTTCTGAAACAGCTTTTTGAGGGTTAAGACTTGGTTTTTAGGTTCAGGTTAGAATTAGGGTTAGGTTAGGATTAGGGTTAGGGTTATGGTTAGAGTAAAGGTTAGGCATTTAGTTCTGAGGGTTAAAGTTAAGGGTCGGGGGCTAAGGAATGCATCATGTCAGTGAGTGTCCTCACAAAAATATGTTTGTTTGTGTTTATGTATACCAAAATCTTTTAAACAGTCTCTCGTAGTTCTTATATATATATAACTACACAAAAATGGGCAAACAAAGTAATTTAATTCTTTGAGTCACTATGCAAATATGAATGCAATTGGACAACCAGCAAGCCATTGCAAAATGTGGTTAAGCCACTAGTTTACATGTCTCACTACTCCCCAACACTGCAGTACGAGGACTAGATATTTTGCCTCATCTCTTATATTAAAATTGCTTTAGGAAGGGGATCATTTCACAGCCAGTAAGGGTGAGAGCAATAATGTACATAAGGGCAAAGTAATATTTTTTAATACAGACTTTATAAAATGTAAACTTTCTAATATGATGAAGTACTACTCCTACATTGCCAAATTAGTACTTTTTTCAAGTTGCTTATTTGAATAATTTGTGCATACATGGAATATAAAAAACTGCTGGCATCAAGTGAAATTAGCTGATACGTCTATATCACCAAAGCTGCAGGAGATGCACTATATTGTTAAGCATATACACATTACAAATATAAGCAGTATATGAGGGGGAAGCACTGATTACCATTATACTATATACATCCTAACATTAAAAATGATTATGGAGCATTACTTCCCTTTGTTTATTTTAAGTCCTGTGTTGTATTCCAGTAATACCATTATGTCAGAGGCAGTGCCTTTTATTTGTGGTTTGTGGAAGTAATTAGGTAGTTGATGTTAACCAACAATACAAAGACTGCCCAGGAAGAACCTATACAAGTGCCTAGACTGTCTGCCATAAAAACATTCATGCTGTAAAGACGAGATATTTTTATGGAGTATGCAGTTCAACATAGGCTCAATACCAAACAACCTAAATCTTTGTGTTAAATCACATATAGTATATTAGCTTAGAAATCCTACTCATATCACAAATCAGCTCACTTAAAAGTCTTAATAGATAATATTTAGGGTACTTGTTCTCACCTTTTACAAATTAATAAATAAATGAAAATAAATAGAGACGTACTGTGTCTCTTGTTGTAAGCTTAATTTAGTAAGAGCTGGTGATCCTATCGCATTTGGGAACTGTATGTGAAGATTATGGGGGAAAGAACAGTCAAACTGGATATTTTAACTACACATTGCCTTCCAATACAAATTAAATATCAGTGCGTAATTGTGCCTGTCAACACATTTATTATAAAAAAGTCCCCCCCAAAAACGGTTTTCTTATTCATATCTTAGAAATAATGGCTGTCTGAATACCTGGATATCTCTCTCCCATTCTCTTGCTCTCTGTGCACATATAAAACCACCTAAAACTGCAAAAGTAGTTTATTCAGTTAATTCTAAATGTGTCTGCAAAACATTTACTATAGTCGTTTTCCATTTGTTTTTTCCTCATATGTGTAAGTACCATGACAAGTTTTTATAATTACATTTGTTGGAACATTGGAGAAAAGGTATATTTAAGATGAAGTCAAAGGTTCAGGAGGTTAATGAATCCCATATATTTACCTAATAAATTATGGGTGTTAAGTCTTCTTTTTAGATAAAGACCCTGGCTGTCTGTGTCACTCTGCATGTATGAGCATGTGTGCTGCTGAAAAATAAAAACATACTTACCAGTCTACTCTGGTTCCTAGTGTCCGATGTGATATCCTGCTGAGAAGCTACATTTCTTCTCTCTGCTGTGGCTCAGTTGCTGCTGTGTGTCTGCAAACCCCAGCTTCACCTTTGACAGCAGCGGACCTGCTTAGATCTAAGCTGTTAAGGCAATGTCAGTTTGCTGAACTTGTGTTGAATTTGGGACCATTCAGATGCTTCTCTGATGGAACCGTGTGATGGAAAAGAATCTAAAATGCTAAAAGAATCTAAAAAAAAAGAAAAAGAGAAGAATCTAAAATGCTTAAAACTTTAGCACAGTAGTTAATTAGTAGTCAAGTCAAAGTCATGTCCAATTTTATTTATATAGCCCAGTATGACAAATCAAAAACTTAGTGTTCATTTTGGCAGCTGGTTTTGATGGAGTTTTAATCTTATACTGGTCTGTTTCCTTTTTTGAAATTTTGCCAGATCATCTGATGTGCTCAGTGTAGCTTTTGTTTATTGATCAATTTAAAAGACGTACATGAAGTGAAAGAGAACTATAGGAAAGTGGGGTGGCTTGTTTTATGTATTAAAACTCCAGCCTCAGGAGCTCTTTTTATGCTTCTGTTCTGTTGTGAGCTGCTGAAAAGAGAGACACAGCACTGGGACATTTTGCTCTGTGCAGCGCTGGAACTCATTTTTCCTCTCTACCTCCATGTGGGTACATACAGTAACTTCTCTTTGGTCAGCAGCTTATTGCCTTTGACAGACAGCTGCTTTTTTAGTTTTCCTCTTTGTCACAGAGCTTTTTCTTAAAGCTCTCTTCCCCTCTGTGGAAAGCCAGCTGCTTTCTGTCTCCGAGAGCAGATTCAGGAAGCTCTCTGCTTTCTGACTGAGCTCTTTCTGGTGGCTCACATCTGTTTCAGCCAGCGGCTTTATTAGTCATTCTTCCAGGGTGTCTGCGTTCAGTTTGTTCTGCCCCAGAGCTGTCTGCACAGCACTCAGCTCATCCAAGGCGTCTGTGAGCATTAGTGTGAGCTTCTTCTGAGTTTCCCTGATAAGCAGCTTGTCCTTCTTACTGAGGAGATTTTTGAGCTGACTGACTTTTCTTTGCCACAGCTTGTCACAACAGCAGGTCCTCACCCTCTCAGTTTCCTCTTTCTGGGCACAGAGGATCTGTTGAAGAAAGACGATCTGCTCATCTCCCTTCTGCTTTTCGTCCACTGCCTCCTCACACTCTCTCATCAGAGACGGCTACATTATAATCTTGATGTAGCTAGAGAGTTGGCAGCGAAGAGAGCTGCTCTCCATCTTGGCCTTCTGGAGGTCGGTCGTCAGCTTGGTGTTGTTTTGCTTAGTGAGATCCAACTTCCTTTACATGGCCCTATTTTCACCCAGCAGCTTCTGTCGCTCACTTTGCCAAGCCTCCCTCTCCTTCAGGGCCATGATCTTTGCAGCAGTCCTCAGCTTTTCTGTTAGCTCTTTCTTTTCAGCTTCCATCTGTCTCCTTGTGTCTTCCACTTCCTTAATATAAACTTCTGCAGAATTAATTTAAAGAAATACATGATCACACTGTCATATCACAGAATAGATTTGTTTTTCTTCTTCTCAATCTGACAGTGAGACTAAAAGAGAAACAGTAAATGTTGATCTTAGGTAACCGTGTATCCTGGCAGCCTGAATATGAGAAATGACTTCAAATTATCACCACCCTCATTTAAAATGAGTAAGAAAATTTTTATCTCATTTGTAGTTTGTTTTATCAACCTCATTCTGTAAAGTAGCTAGTAGATAAAGTCATCAAATGTAGTGAGTTCAAAGTACAATATTGTTCTCTGAAATGTAGTGATGTTGAAGTATGAACTAGCAGAAAATGAAAATACTCAACGTACAGATACCACAAAGCTGTACTTAAGTACAGTATTTGAGTAAATGTATTTAGTTGCTTTCCGCCTCTGTTACCTAATAAATTGGCCAGCTAGTCTAAGAGTTGGTTCTGCATGTCCACAGAAAAGCTTCATGAAGCCATTTTGCATGGTCATGTTACAAAATCACTTAGCATCATGATGCTCCCTCCACTGCACTTCACTGTTTTTGCCAAACCGAGGTGACGAGAGCCAGACTTCCAGGGAAAAATGACCAAGTTAGTGGAGACTACAACACATTCAGCTGGTGGGCATCAAAATAACACACAAATTGACCGACCAGGTGGCTTGTGAATGAACTTACCTGGATGTAACTGGTTGATTATTACTGAACTATAACTGAAAGTAGCAACACAGTGACATCCTTAGTTTAGCCAGCTGCTGTTACAGTCACACTGTGCAGATGACATGTTCTGGCATGATTTAGCTACAAGCACAAACGATAATAGTTTGAATCCTTATCGTACTACTATAAATAATAAATTCACAACATACCAGCCAAGCAGAAAGAATGTTAAATCTCTTCTCTGTCAACTCTCTCCACCTGTTGAAGGGGTTATAATCTAAATCCAGCTGTTAGTTTCTTTTCTTCCTTCTTTTCAACTCTCATTTCCTGACCTTCTTTATGATATAGCTGTCTCAGCTAACACTGAAATCATTAGCTTGCCTGCAGTGATCGATAATGATAATCACTTTTATTGGCCAAGTATGTTACACACAAGGAATTTCTCTCTGGTACAGAATCTGTAGCACCAACTCACACACACTGTGTTTTCATTCCTTGTGGGAACATTACACTGACTTAGATTGCCTTCAAAGGACTGAAACACCACCAAGGGGGATAAATATCTCCGGCTCAACACCAGTCAGTCAGAACTGATGAAGACTCTTGGATGAGAGGTGAAATGTCTTCGATCTAGAAATCTAAGTCCAGTTGATTTTTTCTAAGGTTTTTTCAGTTTACTATGACCTGGATGACTGAGAATCTGCACAGACTGACTTAGATTAATTTCCTGTAGACCTATCAAAACCTTAACCATAACCACTACTTGACTAACTCTAACCCTGACCCTAACACTTAACCTAACCTTAAACCATGTTGTCACCCTAAAATTCAATGATTTCCTTGTGGGGACCACCCTCTGGTCCGAACCGCTGACCTTTCAGTTAGGGGACAACAGCGCTACCTCCTGAGCCACAGCCACCTCAAGAACAAAGTTTCTGAGTGCCAGGCGCTCCCCAGTGCCGTGTTCCTTAGAGGAGCTTGGAACAGTACAAAACCAGGTTGATGTGTGGAGTGGACAGAGCGAGCTCCTGTTCTAGCTCCCTGCTGCAAAAATCTATTCAATATGCCTGTCCCTGGGTGAGGAATGTATCAGATATTAAACAGATAAGAACAGATACTACACCTGAACTTAGCCAAAAGGCCAAGAAGCCAACAAAGCTGAAGTGAGTTCATGTATTGATAGACAGCCATGAGTTCCCACCCCTGACGGTGGCCCTTTCTGATTGGTTAAGCATGCCATCCTGGTCAGAAACCTTTAGAAGGGATTGCTGTCAGGCTTTGTGATGGGACTGTGGTCACAGAAGCCCTCAACAGCAAGTCTCCTTATTTGATTTGATTTGATTTGATTTATTCTTTCAAGCATGTAAAAACAGTTGATATGACAACGCACATAATTTTAAACATAATCCAATATCAATTTGCTTATACCTAGTACATGCTTGAATGTAGGAAGAAGACAGACTTATCCAGTCCTACCCCATGACATCATCTTACCATCATTGGTTTGCAAGCAGTAAATGATTCACTTCTACCCACACAAGTATTATACTAAAAAAAGATTATAAGTGTTAACATTCTTACATCACACAAGTAATATACTAAAGAATTATTACAAAATGTACACCACACCCACAATTGTCCATGTAATTAATCATTGAGCTTGTTCTTGCATATACCTTGACTGACACATACCTTTATATTTATGGTTAAACTCGTTAATTCTATTACTATTTTTTAA
>NW_018127997.1:722972-726389 GCF_001952655.1 Monopterus albus
AGCACCCTAAAAAGGGAGGAATACCTACCCTGTCTTAATTCCTACATAGACACTTATGTCTTCCTTTGTTTCCAAGAGACTGCCACATTTTAGGCACTACCCCCCTGTTCCAATAAAGCTTCTCTGCCTGTGTGTGTCTGTGTTGTCCTGCCTTTGAAGTTGCTTCCTCTTCCTGGCTCAGATCTAATCTCTGTTCCAACTATTCAAAGAATCCCAGTAAACTATAACTCCCCCATCCTATTAGCCAGGTGGTGGTAATAAAGTAACTGTGGACCCTCTTTGCTAAAGCTGTAAATCTAATGAGATTTCAGTGTTTTAGTAAACTAGTCTCCCTTGATATTAAACAGTGCTCCAGTTGGCTAACAGTATACTGACCAGTGATTCAGTGAACACATAGGGTGATATATAGATATGTAACTACATAACATAAACACAACTGTGAGATTAAAATATATAAACTTATATATGCTATATAATAAAAACCCTAACTAATTATATTCATTTCTATCTAAAAATGAAAATCACCCTAACACCATCCAGTCATTAAATTTGTCTATGCTGGCTCCAGGTGCTCTGTAAATACAGCTTATTACAACATTCTTCTTTTTTTCCAAAAGTAGTTCAACAGTCACACATTCAAGTAAATTATCTACTACCCTAGACATTTTGTCTACATTCTTATATCTTATTCTCTCTGTTGGTGCATACCAAGTCATAGCCTTCAAGGTCAAAATCCATTTCCCTTACAGTGTTGATCCAAGTTTCAGTAATAGCAATTATATTAAGATAAGTTTATGGGGATGTTTATTCAATAAAAAAAAAATTGAAGCATGTTACTCACTGTAGTTTTGAGATAGTGATTATATTTTGTTACGCACCTAGTTGTTTAAATTAAGTAACAGGAAATCAACACTAAACTAGCTAAACTAGTGTGTTTCCTACAATATTTGTAGACTACATTGTCCAATTTTTATTATTCAAATTAATCAAATCCTTTCAAATAAATATAAATGCAAAAAAATCCAATCTTAATAATGCTTTTACTGTTTGTTAGTACTATATCAGAGATGAGTTAATTAAACTACACTTGGACTTGTCAGGTTTGCCCGGTGGCACCTTCCTCTCTTCTTTTTCCTCACACTAGTCAGCTCCCTTGCACTGATTACACTATTCAACACACCTGCCCCGCCTCACTGATTACTCACCAGCTGCGCCTCATTAGTTTCCCTCCTTACTTATACACTGCTTACCGTTCATTCCCCTGCCAGTTCTTTCTCTGTCTTCAGGCCCCATGTATGTTATCGCTTTTGCTTTTTATGCCAAGTACGCTCTCTCTGTCTTCTGCTGCCGCTGGTCGACACCCGGTCCTCTCACTCCTCATATATATCCCTAACAGGACTGTGTTACCACTTAAATCTATTTTGTTATGCACAGGTGTAAATAACATATGTAATAGTGTTCATAGTCTGTATGTGTAGTACAAAAAGTAAACAGACAACAGGAATAAACTTGGGTTGGATTAAGAATATTCTTTTCACAAGTTAATAAAGTTTTTTTATTTTCAAAATCATGCAAATCCATTCATTACTCATAGACTTAGTCCCTATTTACACGTGTCAGAAGTAGCAATAGCCTACTTGAAAAGTATATATAATGCACTACAGTGTGGCAAACTAAACATCCATCCTCTGCGGTAAATAGGAAAACATTGATTTTGCCATTAGTAAAATACCCCTTAGTAATTGCATTATTTAGTCTGATCTGGTATTGCAACATATTGGTAAAAAAACCATTGACATTAGCATGGTATAATGAGCACAATATACAATATACAAATATACAAAACATCCACTGTGTTATCACACTGGTACAATCATCAGTGTTAAATGTAAATTGCACATGCATCCTTGCCTAATATTAAAGGTGCATTCAGTAAAGATGGCTCTGTCTACTGGCAGAGTGAGCAAAACTACAAAAACAGCAATAGAATCTTCTCAGCCACCTGTCTCTTTGAGCACATTTCAGAATAAATTGTGATTTATAGTACTGCAGGCTGAGGGGGATATTTACTAAGGTTTTGCGGCTCATTTTCTGGCACTACTGAAATTGTGCATGTATTTTCTACGGAGTTGCAGTGGGGTTCTGAGGTGCAGAAACAGAAGAAATGCAGCACCGCAGGAATGTGCGCACCTGATCTCGTGCAATATGTATTTTAAGGCGTTCCTGTTCAGGGGCACAAAAATCAGGGAGGAGAGAATGTAAATGTATACAAATACTCTCAGCATCTGATTTACCACTTCTGTGGCTGGAATATAACAAGGAGAAAGCAGGTGTACAATCTGTGGTCCAGCTGTCAGCTGTTAGTCGTCTGAGTTAAGAACATGTTTTAAGCGGGAGAAGGTGTTTATCAATTGCATCACTTGCCAGAGGAGAATGTGAGGGACATTTACAGGCTTTCAGGTCAAACCATATCTCAATTAATCAATAAAATAAATTATTTTACTGGCAGAAGACTATGTGATTGCTGATCCAAAATATGTTTGATGACTTACACTTTTCTTTTTACACTTCCTCTTGGTCAACAAGTGCTCAACAGCCTTCAGACAGCAGATCTAAAGTGGAGGTATATTCACATTAAGACAGCTGTGACTTCATCAGTGTCAGTAAACATGCCACTAAATAAAAAAATTGCAGAGCTGTAATATTTTGTGTAATGACAGTAATTTGTGACAGGTTTAGTAAATATCCCCCTTAATATCATGTACAAACAGACTATGGTGAGAAAACTACTGTAACAAAATAACTTACCATGCTTAGCAATCAAATATCATTCATGTTTTCAATCAAGACAAATAGAGCAGAAGCTGTTGTGTGACTGGCTGTTGCTACGATCAGAAGGAGTGGAGTGGCCAATCACAGAACTAGCTCTGCCTAAAGATAGAATAACAAATTGATTATTTTCATTGCTATATTACACATATTATTACACAAACACATTATATATTATATAGCCTATATTATATGCTTTACCCTTAGGAATATTTATTTTATACCATCTTATTTACTTTCATGTTAAACATGGTGTCTTCACACAGCAGGTAAAGGGTCTAAGTAATGTGATCGTATATTCATCACCATTTAAGTATTTCAGAGTTTGAAGCCCCTCCTTCACCTTTTACATGCTTCACTAAAGACCATTTACATTTTCTAAAATCACACCGAATGCAAGGGAAATTCTAATATCCTTTGCAGAGTGACAACCATATCACCTCTACCTGTTTTAAAGCTTAAAGTAGAAAGCTGATAGTTGAAACAGATGGTGTTCAGCCAAGTCTGCATGGAGGTAATGGTGGTCATGTTCAAAGACACAGTAAAATCTCACATACTATACCTTTGAGATTAAATGCTGAACTAATG
>NW_018127997.1:726426-745568 GCF_001952655.1 Monopterus albus
AATAAAATAAAATAAATAGATAATAAATTATTAAACACATATTGTTATTTAAGTGTGCAACAAATTAATAAGCAAGCTCTCAATTTGCATTTTGCAGTTTTCAGTGGTCACTCATCTCTAATACACTCCCTGAAAAGCTATTGCTTGAACTAAAGAACCAAAAGATACTTAAGGAAAACTGTTTCTCATAGCATATTTAAACAGAAATAGTTAACTGAGAGATCTATGCAGTGTTGGCAAATGACTTAAATAGTTACAATGAAGTCCACACCAATTAAATACAATATTACAGAAATCTTAATTCATCTTAAATAATTTTATTAAGGAATTTATGAGTGACCTAGACATTGTTTAAATGTTATACTTGTTCATCAACCCTGCACAATAAACATGCAATTGCATTTTTAATTTTTTTAACATTGTATTTATACAAAAAGAATAACTCCGTTTGCTATATTGCATGAGAACATCACCCAAAAAGAAGACCCTGGATAAACAAACCTTATAAAACAAAAAACAAAACAAAAAAACAACAACATACTGCCACAATTATTTTTTAATGCTTTTAAATGGTTATGTTATTCTTTTGGCCTTTATTTGTGCATTCAAAGCCAACATGGTCCAAACTTTGTGAATCAGGGAAAATGTTCTATAGAAAGTTTGCACTTTTTCCCCTCTTTGAACACCGCCAGTTAATTTTCCTGCATTGCAGTGAGGATCTACTATAAATCAAAACAGAAAAAGTGAGCATACCATCAGACATTTAATTTCTCTTCATCAATGCTGACACCTATATTGCATGAGATAGAATATACATGTATACCTACAGTATGTGTCTGCAGCAGAATGTGTAGATAAAAAAGATAAGCTAACAAGATGAATTCATCTTTAAAACTGGTGGTATACCGGCATCATAAATGATGATTATTGATTAGTGTCATGAAAACCGTTTATGCCGTTGGAACAGCTGGCAATAAATCCAACACAGGCAACTGTTGGCCTGGGGTGACTGTAATACCTGTCTAGCCCATTCATATCAATAAGGGTGGCTTCAATATCCACATTTGAAATAATTAAAATTTTCAATTGTGCTTGCTTTATAGTGGTACAATTTTTAAAATGTCAATATGATTGACATAATTCTATCTTGTACAGTACTCTCACATGATCTTTAAGTTGCTTTGCAGAGCTCTGGGAAGTCAGATCTCAGTTTGAAGTGACAACAACAATCTGGGACAAACAACAACAGATGAGAGTGGAGTGTGTCACTAGCATTAAGTGTTGTAATGAGAGGCACCCTTGTATAACACAATACAGTTAAACAGTCCAGAGTACTGTATCAAGCATTGCATGAACACACTTCAGATTTATTGACATCATCATGACTTGCAGGCTAGCAAGTGCCTGATTTCACTGTTAGCTGAGACAGCTACACAAAAAGGACAAGAAAACGGTTTTAAAGGAAGGTAGGAAAGAAAAACAACACAGTTTGATTTAGATCATAGAGTTATATTGGCGCCGTTTTCAGCAGATGGAAAGAGCTGACAGAGAAAAGGGACTTACAAACAGATGCTGATTTAACATTCTTTCTGCTTGGCTGGTATATTGTGAATTTATTATTTATAGTAGTACGATAAGGATTCAAACTATTACCGTTTGTGCGTGTAGCTAAATCATGCCAGAACATGTCATCGGCACAGTGTGACTGTAACAGCAGCTGGCTAAACTAAGGATCTCACTGTGTTGCTACTTTCAGTTGTAATAATCAACCAGTTACATCCAGGTAAGTTCATTCACAAGGCACCTGGTCGGTCTGCCACAGCTGTTGAGTCAATTTGTGACTGTGAATTATATTATTTTGATGCCCACTCATCTTAAAGTGTTGTAGTCTGGCTCTCTGGTCAGTGCCAGCTACAGCTGCAGTCATATTACTTTGCTGTGCCTCACACACTTCAGTTACTACAATGATGTAGCTGCACTTTTATTCAATTTCAGACATGTTTTTGAATGGTATGTGTCCTCCTTGTGACAGAGTAGCAAAGCCTTTTTTGTTTGTTTTTTTGTTGTTGTTGTTTGGTAACACAACCTTTTTGATGGTCAAACTTTGATGTGTTGGGCCCCATGTTGTGTAGTGGACGGTGCTATACAGTTGTGCTGTGTTTACTGTAGACATGAGGCAGGGCATTTAGCTTGGTGAGATACATTATTTTAATGCACACCAGTTAAATGCTGTCCACTAATTTGGTGAAATTCTCTCGAAACTGCGACAATGTGTGACCATTTTGGCGTCCATGATGGGCCGGGTAGAGCGCAGAGCAGAGTGGAGTGAGTAGGGGGAGAGAGGGAGGCAATTGGTTCTGGTGTCTTATGCTAGCTCATGCTAGCTAGCTAGATTTTCAAATGTTACACATTTCAGCTTCAAATATCATCTGAGAGTACTATCAGAACAGGACAGTTTAAATCATACTGACATTTTAAAAACTAACACTATAAAGTAAGCACAACTAAAAATTGAAATTATTTCTAAAGTATATATTTCTACTCAGGTCTGCACCAAAAATGTTTAAGAATCAGAGAGACATTTCTGTGATTTTATGTTCCCAATAATAAAGTTTTGAGGACATTTCTCCCTTTATCCTACTTTTATGTGTCCTTCATTGCGTGTTTCCTATAGTGCTCACACATGGCATATTATTCTCTGTCATAAACACTCTATCACAGTACACATCCAGATATTATGAGCAGTCTCTCTCCTCTTCCAGCTTGCTCATTCCTGGCTTAATAAGGCACTGTATCCTTCATGTCTTATCCCCCCTCTCCTTTCATTCATTTACCATGTGCATTCCCACTGCATGAAAAGATGACTTTGACTTTCTCCAGTCTGGCTGATTATTTATCTTAGCTAACAACACAAAAAAAACTGTATGTAGCTTTAAACAGGTAAATCGCTTGTTTTCTGCTTTGGTATTGCTTCTCATAAAACTACAACATTTAACAAATGTACCAAGGAAAATCAAATTAAAAATAGTCTAAAGTCCTACTATTGGTACACAGAGGTACACATCACAACATTGAAGAGCCGAACAGAACAAATATGATTAGTTTTCAGTTGTTCTTACACTAGCAAAGTGGGGGCTAAAAATGATAAGTTTTTCTGGATGGTGTTCTTTAAAAATAAAAGGGAGCATGAATGTGCTCTGTAAATTTAATTGCAATCTGACCATTCTCATCTATATACAGTATGTACAGTATATCTGTTGGACAGATGGATATCTCTGTCCTTTGGCCATGCTGCTACTACTGGGACAAAAGATGAAATAAAAAAGCCAGAGTTATAAACACATTAACTATTTACCAAGCATCATTTGGGGACATTTATTTATGTAATGTTGTAAATTAAAGATGTTAACTGACAAGCTAATGAGAGACTGTGACTTGTTTACATCTATACTTTGACTGGGTTTCCAGGTCACTCAAATCTACTGGAACAAAATGAATTTATCATATTGTTAGCAATATAAAGGAGCCCTTCACACACAGTGTTGGCAGTGTGTGGACACAATATTTAACATCTGTAAGCTTTACTACTGTATAATTCAGTTCAGTAAAACCCTATTTGTGAAGCTCTGATTGTTCAGATGGTGTTGACACTGTGTTATGGGTGTTAATTCAAGTGGAGGTTCTGGAGGCTGCATGTGTTGGATTAGATTATTATGTACAGGCACCTTAAATCTTCACATTAACAAAAGATGACTACATAAGCTTCTAAAACCTCAGGTTTATCGCAGAGCTGTTGTGTTAAGTTACAGGAGGATGTACAGTTGTTTTTGATTTCACCCTCTGTGCTTACATGCAATGTGAATTTTACATGAAAAGTCATTCTAATTTCTGCTTTTTACATATCTGTGACTGTCCTGAAAGTCTCCTTATCTCTCTGTTTTCCTTCCACTCTGTTCTTCCATCCATCTTTGCATCCTTCCTTTTTCCCTTGCTCCATTATTCCTTTGTATTTTTTGCTTGTTACTGTAAATGTAGAATAAGATGAAGCAAAGAAGTCTTCTTCTGACTCAAAAGACCTCAGCGTGCCACAAGTCTGAGCCAAAACCCTTGAAATATTGCACAGCATATAATCTGATATTCTCTATGTCTAGAAGCCTTGCAAACAAAGTGTGCTAGAAGCTGGCAAGTTGTCTGTTTCAATGAGGAAGAGCTGGGAGGAAGAATTACTCTGGATTTTGTAGGTCCTTCATGACTGGGAGGTAGTACCTGTGGTTAGGTAGAACACAGACTCCCCAGAGAGCACTAAGAAAAGTGTACAGTGTAAGTAGAGGAAAGATGGGTGTAGAGGGCTTCAAAAAGTTAGAGTATTAAAGGAAAAAGTCTGTTCCTCCATGAACAGATCAGTTGAGCTGATCCTCATACTGTTTCCGGAAACAGTCACCAGCAGGGAAGAACTCCCAGCAACGCTCCTGGTACATCTTCCATACATAAGACTCCTTAAAGACAAATGGATGGGAGGAAGTAGGGAGAGTTTACAATATATATGTTATTTTTGCATCTCTTTGACCTGATTTACATTGCCCATTATGGGAACAGTAATAGCATTGTAAGCTTCAAACACCAAATGACTATTGGCCCCAGCATGCTTCAAAGTGATCTGAATACATCTGAGATAAAAGCCTGCTGTCATGAACAAAGTGAAATGTCAGGAAAGATGCAAATAAGGATAACAGCTCGAATTCTATTTAATCCCCTACAACAATAAGTGGGGAGTTGGGATGTTTAATTTCCACACTAGTCATCTGTTCGGCCTGGTGCCTCCAGGTGCTTCCATTCTCTGGGAGAATAAAATGGTTTGCAGTTCATGAAAAGAGTGTCCAAGTCCGTTTTACAAGTTCTTTCCAATGCTGTGACATGTTTACATGCCATTGGAATCAAAGAAACTGCGCTAATTTGGTTCAAATCTTATTTATCAGACAGACTCCTATTTGTTCATGTTAATGGTGAATCTTCCATGCTCACTAAATTTTGTCATGGCGTTCCACAGGGCTCTGTGCTAGATCCAGTTCTCTTCACTTTATACATGCTCCCTTTAGGCAATATTATTAGGAAACATGACTAAAATTTCAATTGCTACATAGATTATACTCAGCTATAATTATCTATAAACCCAGATGAATCAAATCCAGTGGGTCAAACTTCAAGCATGTCTTAAAGACATAAAGGTCTGGATGACCTGTATTTTCTTCCTCCTAAATTCTGACACAGCCGTAGTTATTATAATTGGGCCTGAAAATTTAAGAAACATGCTGTCTAACCATATAGTTACTCTAGATGACATGGCCCTGGCCTCCAGTACTACTGTGAGGAAAATAAATATGTCTAATATCTTGTTTTAGTAGCTAGCATAATGCACATACCTCTCCATTAAAGTTCTGCAAATTATTCCCTGAGCTTATGTCTGAATTGGAGATTTTAGGATAGTGGGGATGATGTGTGTGTACGACTTCGTTTTCTATATTTGTGCAAAAGGAAATCCGGACTGGAGGCCGAACCCCATGACGTAGTTTGTCAGTTTTTATAAAAAAGAGGGGTCATAAGGTTAGAGCAGTTGAAATATGCTTTTCTTTCTTTTCTCTCTCCTCTATTCACTCACCCCAACCGGTTAAGGCAGAAGGTGATGAGAAACAGGTGGATGTAATATGAGTAAATCGTGGCATGATCCTAGTAAAACTGGGGCAGGTGATTGTGGCATGAACAGTAAATGTCAAAAAAAAGCAAGAAACAGCAAGTGATTGTGACACCTCCTTTGATTTGACCATTGAAAAGGTGTTTCAGATGCTTTTAGAGGATCCTACCAGCACTGTGTTTGAAACATTCTGAGGTTTTAACAATGTAAGCCACCAGCAGCAAAGATCAAAAACACTGGAGCTGAGCTGTAATAACCATATTTCAGTATCACAGTCATGCACTGCAAATTTACTGGCAACAAAAGGATCTGAGTTGGTTTACCTGGCCTGTGTGCTCTGTTTCATCTTTATTGATGAGATACATCACAAAGAATCTGAAATACACACACACAAAATCATAACACTGACAACATTATCCCACATATACAAACACCAACAATGTTAGATAAAATCTGACCCTTACTCCTTCTGGGCTGTAGATTCAACACAGACGCTCAGTGCTCTTTGGCAAAACAATGCACAAATATGGATCTTGGGTGAATTGTAACCTCAGACATGATCCGAATTATATAATACTAAGCTTAAATGGTAATCCTAAAGTTAAGGAAACCTCTGCTTTAAAGCATTACATTTTTTTATTCTCAATTCCATTTCTTTAATTAGGCTGTCACTGTTTGACAAAAAATTTCCAGTGAGTTCTGTGTTTTGAGAAATGTTCTTGAATGTCTCTCAGAATCCTACATTTCTGCAGATTCTTGCAGTGACCCTCAAACAGCCATACAATGATTGAAATGATTGTGTGCTGCCACTCCTGGTCTTTGGTAAGGTCTAGTAAACAGCTATATTTGTTTGTAATTCTGCTTTCATTACTACTGGATTATTAATCCAGCTCCTAATTATAAAACACTGACTGGCACTGTATTAGACGTATAAGAACACGTACTGTATACACAAGCTTCAGGGGTACTTACAAGTAGTTGGCTAAGTTGTGCTCCTGCAGTGTGTGCGTTTCAAAGCCATGTGGAACTGTGTCAAAGTAGTCATTACCTATTCCACAGATGAAACATTTGGTCTGGAAGACAAACATGGGAGTGTTGAGTGAAAATCATTACAAAATCATTTATCTGTGGGCTTTTATCTGTAATATCGATAATTGTAAATTTCAACCCCCCATTATCTAGATTATCATGTCAATCCGGGAGTTACTATCTTCGTGGGGACTGGAAGTTGATCCCCAGGACGTAGTTTGTCGTATTTTATAAAAACGACGAGATGTAAAGTCAGAGCAAGTGTCGGCTTTTGTTAGGGTTAGGTTAGGGTACAGTAAGTCTTCTGGAAATGAATGTAAGTCTATGTAGGGACCTGGTAAGTGATGAAAACAAGGCTGTGTGTATACATGTATTGGTTGTCATTGTGAGCACATTTTAACTGCTCCAAGGGCAGTTTGAGGGTTAAGACTTCATTTTAAAGATAGAGTAGGTTGTAGGTGAGACTCGGAGCACTAAAATAGGTCAGCCAATTCAAATCAGTCTCACAAAATGTTAGTTTAGCCACACATTTTGGAATCTTTACAGTAATTACAAATAACAAAACAAACACAATAAATGAAAACTTAGTAACATTATTAGAATTTACATTGCCATAAATACATTTCAGAAAATAAGTTTTTCAAAAAAATGACTGATAACGACACCCTGCCAAACTGCTGAATTCATAACACCAGTTACACAACTTCACCAATTACCACTTTTTAACCTTCAGAAAATCTACTTTTTTATATCTTCTCCATTGTAATGCCTAAGGATTTCCATGGAAGCCCTGGGATTCCAAAACCTTCACCTGTGTCGGTATAAAATAGGGTAGGAATCAAGAAGGAACTGGAGGGAATCAACCTGGAACTGGTTCCATGTTTCCAAGAACCATGGATTCGATAAAGACAAGTGCATTTCAGTTCTGTGTTTTTGGTTCTCAACTGTTTCATATTTCAATTGTGAAATGCAATGTGTGTGATACAGTCCAGAAAAGATTCACTTATCTGCCAGGACCTGCTATGCGGACCTGCATTTATTATGCAGCATGTCAACAAAGCATGTGAAGAGACACTTCTGTTTACAGTACAGCTGACAGAATAACTACTATTATAGTCTACAGTGAACTGTGGTTAGGCCTTCTCTGTGATAGGTTTAGCTTAATGAAATTAATGTAAATCTGCACTGCAGGGAGATGACTGAGGCCCTAAATCCTAAGTATAACCCTCCCTCCAGGGATAGTTTGTCCAATCATTAGTTCTTTCTATTATTTCTTTAAATGGTTTTGGTTTACAATTATTTTTGATGATCAATCCTAAGAAAGAGTAATATTTATTTTTAATAAATGAAGGGAAACAGAAACCTTTGGATCACAGTTTACAGACTATGGCCTACATGTGCCAAGAATAAGGAAGCCAATTTTTTTCTTGAAATATTTGTTCTTTTGAAATTTTCTCTCAGAAAAGTATTGAAAGTGGAACCAAGCTCTGATGAGAACCAGGTTTGATAAGCAGAATCAGAATTGGAATCCAAAAAATTGAAACAATACCCAACCCTACTGGGGAATATACTGTATGTCAGTGATTGTCCTCATAACCACAGAAAGATGACTGTGTGTGAGTGCTTTCACCTCCATGTCTTCTTTCACTTGTTCCTGCTGGTCCCTCAGCTCTCCAAAAGCATCAATGATCAACCCTAGAATTTCAGAGAACAGATGGCATAGTAGTTGAACTACCAGGCCTACAATCTTTAGGTGTTCATGTTTCTAGTTCCTAGTTTGTCTTACTGAGATCATTTCCTCACCACGACCAGCAACCTGCTCAGCCAGCATGACATTAATGTAATCTTACTGTTAAGTGGTATTGGTGTGTAGTATAGACCCGTAATGGTGCACCCCTACAAAAACCTGCTTTTGATCCTGGAAAGCCATATTTGTAGTTCTGTTGGCCTGCGTGCTTCCTGCGTGACTCCACCATCCACAAAGTTATATTTGCATTGTCAGTCAGTGTTGTCTGCCCAGAGTTTGAGTTTAGCCTCATCAACTTCTGTAAACAGTATATACATTGGTGTGTGTGCCCCTGGCCCCTGCCTCCCTCATCTATCATGCTTTTGTAGCCAGTGTAGCACCACTTCAGTGATTTTTGCCTATTTGTTCTCCTCATGTTTAACTAATTTTTCTAGATTACCTAATTGTTTAGACTCTGCCAAACTTTGGACCTTGTCTTCCATCCGTTTCCCTTTGGACTGTTTTCCTGGTTTTGCCCCACATCATTCCCTCTTAGTTGTTTTCACCTGGACTTTGAGTAAAGCTGTTTTCTTGTGTGTTATATTAAGTCACTGTGTGACTGAATCCGACAGCCTGTCTGCCTGTCGTGTGTCATGACAGGGACTTCCTCTCCTTAAACATTAAATGTAACTTTCCATTAAAGAACTTATAATGGCATCTGTGACTCAAATGAAAAATGACCCAAAACATGTCATAGCATAAAAAGAAAACATTGGTGTATTTTATATCATTAATGATGGTGACATTGATTTTAATTGCTCAAAGCCCATTATGCGTGCTGGTCAATGGGAAAGGGATGGAATTAGTTACCCCATACTGCAATTACAGATCAAAATGTCTGCTGCAAAATTCATTATTATTTATCTTTTTTTTTTTTAATTCTCAGCAGCAACCTCACTATTACAGTACTGGTGGCTGTGTGTTAATTCAGGGCACTTTAAGACATCTGAAGGTGACTGCATAGGAAGGGAATGCTTGGATATATTTTTATTCCACTCAAACAGGACCACAACTGGATTTGACTCCCAGTCTCTAATAAACATGCCCCATCCTTAGGGTATGGATGTGGTTTTGGAAGGGATCAAGCAATGGGTCGCATTCCTTCTGTCAGGGTCTGAGGGTGGCCCAAAGCCAGATAATGTCAGTCACTATAACCAGAAATGAACACAGATCACAATAATTCTGCATCAATTCTCACTGGTCAATGAACCACAAGGTATTGGGGAAGAGGTTTCCAGGAAATTAAAGTCCCTACTAGTAATCAAAACAAATATGCATGCGAGTGCGTGTGTATGTGATCTCTCACCCTGGATGATAGCTAGGAGGATTACAATGACAAAGAAGAAGAAGGTGATGTCAAAGATGATGCGATAGATCTCATACTCGTCACCTGCTGGGTCCTCAATCTGGTCACCAATCCCTCCACCTGCTCTCACACCTACATACATGTGAAACATGTAGCACTGGCAGAGGGACACACAGGAAGTGGAGGAGAGAGAAATGTAACAGGGTGAGTTTTAAACAGGGATCAGCCATATGTAATGCAAACAGATCACATGGACTAGATCTACAGCAGCTTTTCTAAAATGTTGCTCTCCAGTTTGGAAACATTATATTTTTCCAACTAAAATGCAGCAATATTTACTAATCGTGGATATACAAAAATGTGACTATGTATGAAAATCAATGATAATCATGTAAATAAAATCAAGTATGTGAAGATAAATGTATACTGTACAGATTGTAAACCCCCTTGAGGCAAATTGTGATTTGTGACACTGGGCTTTAAAATACAACTGCCTCGACAAGCTTCAGAAAAAGGTCCTTTGTTGGCAGTGGTTTCTACATTAATCAGTGTCCATGTCTGTCACAGCAACAGCTACTATTTTGTTATGCTTACTTGTTCCTTATACACCTTTTGAGAAATTGTGCCACAGGTAGTTACTTCATAATGTCCACATTTTTTCATTGCTAAATCAAGGAACACCTCTAATTCCTAATATTCTGACCCTCTCATGTACGTCAATGGGCAGGACAAAAATATACAGACACCTCTGAATATAATGTAGTCCAGTACAACACCACCTTTAACTATGACCTCAATAATGAACATATAATTGAATTGAAACATTTATGACAATCTCACCAAAAACTGAAACATTTTGAGCTTCATAAACACAAATGTTAAGTCAGAAGTGTTGCAATGAAGTGCATACAGATGTACAGGTGGTCATAATGTTATGCCTGATCGGTGTATGTTTTTATTGTGTCAGGTTTGAGTATGTCATACTGAATAATACTGTAAATGTTTCTGTTCTATGCATATTTCCACAAAGAACACTGGTAGCATGACCAACAGATACAAAGCACATCAACATAACCATGTTAACATTAAGCTCAACGATAGAGACAGAGTCAGCATTAGTGGAAAAACAGGAACACAAATAAGGAAGACAAAAACTTAGATGATAGACATTTTGTACAAGATACTATGAAACAGCATGCAGAGAAGAACTGTAATGGAGTGAAAAGTAAAGGAGAGATCAACTCAGATGCTCTCACCCTGCTGTGAGTATTATTCTAATAGATTTATTCATATACAGTGAAGAAGAGCAAAGCCAAAACTTCCCCAAGGCAGTGGCCTTTCATCCGGCAAAGCTGCCACCTGTGGTCCCTTAATAGGAAATAGAAGAGTTCTGTGGAATTCTATGGGTGGCTGACTATAGGGGATTAGTCTGTGTGTATCCTAAAATTTCCATGTGACAGAAAGCCCCCCACCACCCCCCATCCCATGTAGACACCACCACAAAGTCCTTATATAGTATTTCTTTTAAATGGCTTGGCAGCAGGGAAGCTGCCATAATTCCATAATTAACTCCATCCATAATTAATTGTGTCTTACCTGTGCCCACCCTCTATCACTGAAAAGATGTTCCTACATAAATAAACTCCAGTATCACATTCCTGTATCACAAAGCTGGCTCACTTTTAACCAAGATTGTTCTCAGTTGTTATGCTGCATATTGTATCATCAAACTATTTTCCCATTTTCAGATAAGATTATCTAGCATTACTAATACTGGGCTACATATAACCAAAGAAAACCATAAATTAAACTTGGATCATGACAAAATCTTAGGTTGGTAGCATAAAATTCACCTATGCTGTCATGTACACTGTTGCTATTCATGAAAAGCTAACAGATACCTGGAAAAGGAACAGCCAAAAGACCACATAATCATACAGAAGCTCAGCTGAACTGTAGATAAAGCCAGAGGGTGAACATAGTCAGACTAAAAGCTCTGACCCATGTCTTTCTGTCCATACATGGAGCTAGACCCTCCTTACTGACAGGCTCCACAAAAGGCTTCCTATTTTCAGAGACAAGAGAACAGCACCCAACCACTGCCAAGAACAATGAGACTGATTAGCAGCAAAGTGAAATTATGCTCTTAATGTCCACTAACATTCAACCATGTAGAAAATAGCATACATATATTTGCTGAAACATCAACGTCTATACCCTTCATCCATACAGAGATGTCATTTATTACACTTTTATTCATGATACAGTTAACCTTACTTCACTGAAATGTTCTCATCATGCTCACTAACCTACACAGTTATGCTTTTGCTCTGTTTAGGGTTCGTATGTCCAGAGACAGGGGTTGTTTTGCCCTTGCTATAACAGTAAACCTCATATGTTGGAAATGTTTGCTCTTCACAGTTTTAGCTGATACACTTCTTGTACTCACTGTCAACATGTCATCACACTTCATGTCTGGCAGTTCGGAATCTTCACTCTTGTTGTAGAACTTCCTGAAGAAGTTGAAAGCCACTACTGTATAAAGGTATACCACCACTGCTAACAAGCCAACTGTTAACACCAGCTGGAAAACAGGACAAGAGACCAGGCTGTTGTGATGCAAAATAGAGTCAGAATAAACATGAGCAGTACAACATACATCACAATGGTTAGAATAATGGCAACTGACTTTTTAATAAAAAGCCTTTTTGTCTACTTTAGACATATGTGGGATAGTCTGATAATATTGCATCAAGTGTTTTCCATAATTGTGGATCCCTTCTACCTTTAAGAAAATGCATGGCTTTGGCATATTGAAAATATTTCACATATATCACAGGAGGGTTTGGTTTTGTAATCTTTTCTGGATAACCAAGAGACATTTTGTTGTTAGTGACTTGTGATTCTGTTGTCTAACTGTATTGTAGAATAATTCAATTGATCTCTTTCATTGTATGACAGGAAATTTTATTAAAGTCTCAGCACTCCTACAGTATGTACAGTAACATGAATGAAGTGAATAAGTAGTTACTGGAGTCTCCTGGTATTTTTAATGCTGTAGCAATATAATCAGAATCTTTGCAGCTTAGTATAATATGCAGAAGTAAAGTTCAGAACCACTGCTGCAATACAGTAGTAGGTGCCACTCTTGCTAGATTTATGCATTAATTGACTTTTCTGGTTACTTAAGGGCAGAAGAACTCCAAACAAGCTCACATTACAGTCTGACATACAGTGTTATTACACATCCTTCAAAGCAACATCTGCACTTGTTTGAATGTGAGTCAAATATTGTACTTGTATATAATTCTTTACCTGTTTGCCATTGTGTGTGACTGAGGACAGGATGGTACGGAGTGTCTTAAAACCCATAGCGATGTCGAGCAGATGGGCAGCAAAGAAGAAGTTGTTATAATGACCCAGGATGGACATGGTCATATACCAGGCCAGATACAAGAAGGACTGCAGGGATAGAGGAGGCAAGAGGTCATTCAAGGTACTGTAGTGCCTGAATGTGTGAGGACCATGGTTAAAAGATTAGGTTACAGTCACAAAATGACTCTGGAAACAGTTATGGGTGACATGTTATACAAGTGTACAAAATTACCACTTGATACTATATAAAAGTAGAAAACACTGTAAAAATGAATGGTATATACATGAATAAATAAAGAAAGTAATAATAATAATAATAATAATAATAATAATACAAGTTTTTAGGTATGACCAAATCTTTTCTTTGTATACAGTCCACTTTCTCCATTGAATTGAATTGGTCCTATACAAATAAAAGTGAACTGAACCGAACTGTTAAAAGGCACCTGCTTTAAGTCTCAGATAGTGGGGTCATGTTTTCTATGAAGAATATTTCCTCTATGACATTCAACCATTGTTATGCCTTATGGAGTCACTTTTCAACAACTGATTTGTGATAGCTTTTTTTTTTACATGTAAATATTAAAATTTTAAAGAGATTTGTGCTGTGTTCAAATAGTTCACTTTTTACATGGGGTGTGGTAAATAAATTTAATTTTAGTAGTTGCTAGAGATTTGTTACAGTTTACAAATGAATAGCCATTCATCACTTGCAGTTTAGTATTTAGTACCAAGTCCCATTTTAATTTTAAATATGGTATAAATACTTACTTCCATTGCCTTTTTGTAAACCTCCATAAAGTTTAGAAACCATCTTTGAGGAGGGGTTGTTTATATGTGCCAGTCAAGATGTCAATCACTTCATTCCCTCCTTCTCCTTAAAATGTATTATCTATCTCTGGGTGTAAACCTGGTGGCCTGAGAGAATCAAATCAGGAGTTTACTGTCTCCTTCCTTTTTGTATCTTTTAACACTCAATTTTCAATGTTTTTTCTATAACTGTATTTCCTCCTTTATGAACCATGTATTCTTTTCCATCTAGCCTGGTTTGAGGCTGTGAATAATCCAAATTTAACACTGTGCTTTTCCATCTAGCCTGATGCAGTAGGGAGCACTGGTACACACATACAGTATCTCCTTTGAACAGCAGATTTGGCAGTTGGCATTGCTCTTTCTTTATTTAAGTGTTTTGAATTTTACCTTCAGCCTATTTTATGGTTTTCCATCCCACTTCAATCTAGGTTTCTGCCTGATTTCCTTGCTTAGTGTGCAGTTCATGGAAAGTACCTGGGTTTTTGTAATGTTCAGTTTCAGTTAGCATTTTGCCTATACCGTCTAAGATTACAGAGAACTTGACAGCTGAACAAATCAGTGGCCATTTAAATACTAGTTCATTTGCCCTGCACTGAACACAGTTTGGTCTCAGATGTAATTACTTGACTGAAACAGCCGCTTGTTTTGTTTTTAAAAAAAGATTAAATCTCTAATGGATAATGGCAATATTAACACTATTTTACCATTTTTATTCCCATTTTTCTAGTCTTACTTATTTTATATATATTTGTACTTTTATGAGGACCTGTTATGGTGTGCACTAAACTTAGGGCTTCAACTTAACACCAAAACTCGTGTGACTGCAGCACATTCATCATATAAATATCATTATATCTGGGTGTAATGTTTTCAACATAGATTGACTTAAAAAAGGGTGGGTGGGGTAGCCTTACATGTAAAGAGTGAAAATATTTTAGTCTGTAAGTCTACAAATGCAAAATTTGAACTTTTGTTTGCAACTTTTGAGGTAACTACTGGCCTTAACAGTTCCTTACAGTTGGGATGTTATAGGGAGCCATCAGCAGTGAGTAAATCCATATCCTCCTGAGCCCATTATTTATCACAAGGAGCTCTACACCAACATTAGATGTCTTAAAGGGATTTATATGCAGAGCATCAATCTGCATTTAGGAAGCAACACAGTGCTACAACTGCTGCAATTAATACTGTAAATTATATCACTGTAGCTTTGCATCAGAAGCAGAGTTGTGCAGCCCTATGTACTGCCCTGCTAACTAAAAAGTACTAAACACTGGGTTGCCTAAACAATTGGTACACTGGATTTCAAATTATTTGTATGATAGGACTCAAGGTGTAAAGGCTAACTGGCTCAGGTCCAATTGGCTTTCTGTTGTGCTACAAAGTTCTGAACTTGGACCACTATTATTTTCTCTCTTTATAAACAACATATTGTAGGTGTTAACATTGATGGAACTCCTACTCATTACTATAGGGATGACACAGTCTTATATAGTTGTGCTCCCTTGATCACAGAGGCTCTTTACAAGCTGCAGTCTGCATTGAACAGTCTCAGCCTAATGAATTCAAGTTGGTACTGAATGCCAAGAAAACCAAGATAATGCTGTTTGTCAGAAAATAAATAAATACACTTTTGACATCGTGACAACAAAAGAGGATGAAAGTTACACTTGTTACCAATACAGAATATGGCTTGAAGAACATCTGTCATTTAAGCACCATGTTGAAAAACCTTATCAGATTGAGGCTAGAGTTTTATTTAAGATACAAATCTCGTTTTTCTGGGCAGTGGTTAGCGCTGTTGCCTCACAGCAAGAAGGTTCCAGGTTCGGACCCCACCTGGGACCTTTCTGTGTGGAGTTTGCATGTTCTCCCCGTGCTTGTGTGGGTTCTCTCCGGGTACTCTGGCTTCCTCCCACAGTCCAAAGACATGCAGCTTAGGTTGATTGGTGTCTCTAAATTGCCCATAGGAGTGCGTGTGCGTGGTTGTTCGTCTATGTGTTAGCCCTGCAATGGATTGGCGACCTGTCCAGGGTGTACCCCGCCTTCGCCCGATTGCCGGCCGTGCCCATAGGAGTGCGTGTGCGTGTGTGTGGTTGTTCGTCTATGTGTTGGCCCTGCGATGGATTGGCGACCTGTCCAGGGTGTACCCCGCCTTCGCCCGATTGCTGGCCGGGGTTGGCTCTGTGACCCCGTTCAGGGACTAAACGGTAGAAAAATTAATCTCGTTTTTCTTTAGAAGCCAGGTGGTTGCTGCCAAACTCCCACCAGTCCTTCATTACGAAAGCTTGCTATACAGTACATGAACCCACATGCACAGTGTGTAATAAATTGGACTTGGTTTACCACTGCACATTAAAATTTATTACAAATAGAAAACCTTTAACTCATTACTATGTTTTCTACTCCAGTGGACTGTCCATCTCTTTCGGTCTGTCATTTGAGCTGTTAGGACTTAAAATTCTTTTTTTTACAAAGCTATTGCCTTAATGAAGACTATATATTGATGTGTTTTTCTTTGTATGTAAACTTTTTAATGCTGCCATCTTGCCAGGGCTCCCTTGCAAGGTTGTAAACTTCAATGAGTAAAAAGTACCTTACTTTTGCCTTTCTCAGCCTGAAAGTAATTTCAAATAAACTTTGGAACGTATTTATGCATTGAAAGATAACTATACCCCCACTTCTCTAGTTTACTCTTTTATCTATTCAAATGGAAGAATGTTAGGAAGGGATCTCTTATTGACCAGGATGAACTGAGGGAATGATTGCAGCAATTACAAAAAAATTTTAGAGAGCCCTGGAAAAAATGTGAACCTGTCCTTTAAATTATCCCAGAATGACACATTAACCACAATAATTGTGAAACATATATACATCTAGAATATTTTCATTTCATGTAACAGTACAGACATAAACACAAAGTCAAGACATGACTGTTGAATGATGATTTGTGCTTCTAAATACTTACATTGTCTGTAAATACAACCCCCAGCTTCCAGATGTGGTACTTGACATCAATGGAGTTTAGCCTGTTAACAAATGAAAAGGAGGCTTACAGAGGATGATCACACTGTATGGGATCCCCTTTTTATCAAGGGACTTGAGTTAAACCTCTAAGGCAAACCTTGCTCTTATGGTGAATTTAAATCTTGCCTTAATGTTTCTACACCTGCTATACTTTGGTATAAAATAATGTGTGCGCTTTCCTTTGTTAATCTTATACATTAACAATGTATGAAAATACAGGAAATGCAGTCTTGTGCATATAAATTTGTATAAAAAAAGACTAAAATTATCTTGTTCATTAAGTTATTGGTTCACTGCATGAAAATGTCCTTATACTACCACAAATTGTTAATGTGAAGGTAAATATTGACCAACTGATATTGAATATTGACACAATACTTACACAGCAGCCAGTGAACTGTCCCTCCTGGGCTTTCTCTTTCTGTGAGCGTCACTGAAGTCCAGAGCAGCCTTGTCCATTCCCAGCAGCTCACTGATGCGGTCATGGCCATAAAACTCCCCATATTTATCCATTACCTGAGGAAGAGCAGGTAATGCTTGAAGAAACACTTTAACGTCCAGCAAACAGCTTTAAACCTTTTTAAAATTATATTTCAGCAATGCTGGGACAGATGACAAGGTGACATTCTCCTTTCCAACAGTAACACAATTTCACACCAGTGGCTGCCAAGCACAAACACTGTCCTCAGCTTTTGGCTGCTAGTACATGCAGTTTCTTTGCAGTTTTACATAAAGAAACTATTTGACAAAAAGTAGTAGTGTTTTTTTAAATACCTGATCATGATTTGCCCCGGTGCCAATTTTTTTAGAATGTGTTGCTGGTCTTAAATTCAGAATAAGCTTATGTAAGCCAAATATATAAATTTTAGACATCTTATCTTTGTACTGTTACCAAATGATTATGGAGTAGAAGGAGTTTTCAAAAATTGCATTCAGTTTTTATTTACAATTCACACTCCAAGATTTTTGAAGACAGGGTTGTATCTCTCTCTGCATCACATTTGGCTGCATCTGGTTGTGCCTGGCTGCTTCCAATAGGTGCCACTGTCAGTGGTCACCAAAATTGTAAAAAGATCGATGGATACACCCACATGCACCTTTGCCTGAAATTTAGACTTGGTTTTACTGCTGCACCCTATTTCAGGAAAACAGCGCCCTCAAAATGTGTGAGTATGTCTTTCTGTGGTTGTGTGGGCAATAGCTCTGCCATTTGTGTGAGAATGTTTTGCTCTAATCTTACTCCATCAAGGGGCTGTTTGTGTGATATGACAATTGGTCATTTTATCTCATATAGTGTGTCATAGTAAAGGACAACCAATGCTGCATCTGGGACACCTTACAACATCCCAACACAAACTCTAGCCTGTCAGAATTTTTCTTCATTGTCTATGATGTGATGGGTGATGCTGATCAACAGGAGCACAGATGGCTCTTCTGTTCACAAAATGTTCGGCATATTGGACTGAACCATATTCATTAAATATCAGGGAGACACAGGTAACGTTAGCATAGTGACTTTCACAGTCAGCCTTGTGAAGTAGCTAGCCTATCAGGGTTAGCTAGCTAGTTTTCAGTTTTACTACAGGCGTAAAACATTTATTTTTAACTGCTACTTCAAGTTCTCCATGAAGGAGAGACAACACAGGCTGCTGCATTTGCCATGCAACCCACAGATGGGTCCACAATTAAACTCTTCCACAACTGCAATGCAACCCATTGTCAAGGCTGTTTTTTTTGTCTCCTAAAACCAAAGCTATTTGTATGTTAGAAAAAAATCTATATTATAGATAAAGTATACATATTAATAACATCTCCAAAACTTTAATTCATTATATCCAAGATTCAAATCTTTCAAACATTACATGACGAACAAACCCACTTGGACTTGGTCATGTCATTGCTTATGATTGATATTAGGAGCTTGTAGGAGATTGTCAGGTTTACAAAAACAGTAACACCTACCTTCCTCTTCACAAATTTATCCCAGTAGTTGTTGGGGAAAGATCTGAAAATAAAGCACAAAAGCCATCAAAGGTATATTCTCTGCATTAAAATAAAATATAAAGTAAACAGACACTGCTAGGTCAACATGTACAGTGGGTACGGAAAGTATTCAG
>NW_018127997.1:746842-748235 GCF_001952655.1 Monopterus albus
AAATACTGAGCAAAGGGTCTGAATACTTATGACCATGTGATATTTCAGTTTTTCTTTTTTAATACATCTGCAAAAATATCAAAAATTCTGTGTTTTTCTGTCAATATGGGGTGCTGTGTGTACATTAATGAGGAAAAAAATGAACTTAAATGATTTTAGCATATGGCTGTAATACAACAAAGAGTGAAAAATTTAAGGGGGTCTGAATACTTTCCGTACCCACTGTACTTGCAAATATTTTACTACCTGAGTACTTCTGCTAAATAGGTTTTCTCAAACCTATGTCATGTTCCTCCCCCTGATCCTTTATACATCTCTCAGCCATTGACACAGGTATGTTGTTGCATACAGTATACTGAATATCAGAAATTACAAGGTCATACACACTCAGTCTCACTTCCTGTTGCCACATACACCCAAGGTCATATACACCCATACAGGCACACATGCTTTAACTCACTGTGTGTTGATAACCAGTCTGTCCCACTGTCCTTTGATGTCATCCTCAGATGGCTGTTCTGTGATATAAAGGCCATCAAACTCCAGCTTCCTGGCCACCTCCTTCTCACGCTTAAATATCACAAGTGGCACCTAAATCACACACACACTCAGTCAGGTCTTACCATATTTGTGAGGACACTCACTGGCATAATGCATACCATAGCCCCTTACCATAACCTTAACATCAAAACTAAATTCCTAACCACAACCCTTCAGCTAACACCTAAGTACGGGTGTCACTGTCAGGTTTGCCCGGCTGCACTTGCCTCTCTCACCCCTGCCCCTGATTGCTCATCATTTACACCTGCGCCTCACCCCTTGATTGTCACCAGCTGCACTTCATTAGTCTATCCTTACTTATACCCAGCTCACCTATCACTCCCTTGCCAGTTCGTTCACATTCTCAGGCCATCTCTTTGTCACTCTATTTGGATTATTATTCATTTGTTGTTTTTTTCTCCAGTATTCTAGTCCCCGTATTATTTTTGTTTCCTGGTTTTTCTCGTTATGCTTCTCCATTTATAGTCAGCTCTTTTTCCCTGCACGGACCACTAGTGATGGGCAGATGAAGCTTCATGAAGCAATGAAGCCTTTCATCCAATTGGTTCACTCCAGCGCAAAGCTTCTTGAAGCTTCATTTGCTCTAGTAGGACATCTACTGGATGCAACAATATCAGTTGGCATGAATTTGAAGTGTGTGGCATTTTGCAGAAAGCCTGTGAATAAAACTGTCAGCAAAATAAAGAAGTATGCAAAACATGTATATTGTAGTGATGGCAGTATACTGTGTATATATATATATATATACTGGCAGTATGGAAAATTATTATTTGGAAATGATGAAAATGGAAATGATTATTTACAGTGAGGTGAGGGTGGTTGGGGTTGGGGT
>NW_018127997.1:748299-751208 GCF_001952655.1 Monopterus albus
CCTCAATTTTGAATGGAGCCTGGGGGGTTTATATCGCTGTCAAAACTCGCGGCAAAATCCAAACCACTACCTGAATCAATCACGTGGTACAGCCGGGCAGCGAGGCTTCGGACGTCATCATTTTCAGCTCCTCTCCTAAATGACGCAAGCCTCAATACGCGCATCGCGGAAACACCCCCTCCCCTACTCGGCACACGCTTCGAAGCCTCGATACGGAACGTCACATCACTACAGACCACTATTTCCTCCGAACCTTGTCACATTTCAACCCTTCCAGACAGGTCAATGCACAGTCACCAGTTGTCTCCATCTCATCACCTTTCTGCCTGTGTTTCTTCAGTAGCCACCATCGCCCACCAACCAGCCCAGAAGTGACCCCGCGACGCAGCTCAGCCCACCTCATTCCTACTCTTCATTCCTCTACTCCTGCTGCTGGTCGACACCCGGTTCCCCCTTTCATCATCATCTACTGACTTATTGTTTATCACCATATTGCACTGTATTGTAATAAATCACTGCTTGCACTGAAGTCAGCTACCTGGGTCCGCCTCTCCTTCGCTCGCTCACTTCTGTGTGCGAGCGTTCCTTAACAGTTACGAGAGCTGATACTTCGGTACGAGGTCAATACCAAAAATCTGAAAATGTGATGGTACTTCTTTTCTATGGTACTGAAGGTACCTTGCCCAGACATAACCTTAAACATTACTTGTCTAACCTGTACCCTTACTCTGCTTTTAACCTAAACCTAACCTCATCTTAACATTAAACAGTCATCACCCTAAAATGCAGTGATTTACAAGGTGTGGACCAGCATCTGGTCCCCACAGGGAAGGCCGAGTCTCCTCAATTTGAATGTGTAAACAGGTTTCAATCCCCGCAGTGTGAGTAATACCAGACATGTGCCAACACACGCACACACCAAAACAAACAATATAGTGGTACTATTCGATTTCAGGCAATTCCAATCATGAATTAGAAACTTTTGAAAAATGACAGATTCAATACAAAATGAGTTTTAAGTGAAAAATACTGTACAAAGTTTTAGATTATTTCTGCCACATATCAGTATTTAGTATCCTGCCTTGAGACAGTAGTATCCAATAATGCAGAAAAAGGAGATGACAGTGTGCAGGACAGCCAGAATCCGTAGCATGGGCTCCATGTATCCGCTGCTCTCCTCTAGGACAAAACGAACCATGGCAGGCTTTAAGGGCTCCCCAGTCATATCCATCAACTCCTCCTTTGTCTCCTCTGCTTCTCCACCCAGGGAATCCCACTGAACGCTGCTGTCTGGTTGACTTCTGGTGTACAATACTTTCCTTTCCTTCTCCGCAACCACAGATGAGGATGTGGAAACCTGGTAGGGACAATTCATCAATCCTTAAATTTTACAACCTCTGTCAAGCTTAGAATGTTCAAGGTTTTTGTAGAATGTGCATTCATTATAAAAAGCTCCTGCCCTAAACCTTACAATATACAGTGAAAGGAAACAAGACAAAAACCAGAATAATGTGAATTGATCCACTGTAATAGTCCAGAATACATACAACTTCTTAATTTTTTTTTTTTTTTTTTGCAAAGAAACTTTCCAGGAGGAGTTAATTGTTACTTTTTAAAATGTTTGTCCACACTTTATGTATTTATTGCTACAACGTCTATTGCCATGTGTTATTTTGCACTGTTTGTCCCCAAAACCTATTATTTGAAGTGCAAAAGCAAACCAGGCACGGTATGTGGGAAATTAAAGCTGCACTTGTTCATCTTTGGGCAGCACCAGAACAGGCTGTAAACACACTATTAACATATCTGTTACTGTATAACGCTGAGCAACATTAGCATTTACATGGAGTCATTTTTATAGCTACCTAAAGAATCTAAAGTGGGAAAATAATTATTTGATCCCCTGCTGATTTCGTAGGTTTGCCCACTTACAAAGAAATGAAGGGTCTATAATTTTTTATCATAGGTTTATTCTAAAGTACAGAAACAGAATGTCAACACAAAATCCCCCAAAAAGCACATGATACAAATGTTATAAACTGGAGATCATTCACAAGCTCCTCCTGTGTAGTTCTGGGATGATCCCCCACTTTTCTCATGATCATCCTTACCCCATGAGGTGAAATCTTGCATGGAGTTGCATTTCAGTGAGTAAAATAAGTATTTAATCCCCAAGCAAAACATGACTTAGTACCTGGTGGAGAAACCCGTTTTGGCAAGCACAGAGGTAAGATGTTTCTTGTAGCTGGTCAGCAGGTTTGTGCACATCTCAGGAGCGATTTTGGTGCACTCTTCTTTAGAGATCTTCTCTAAATCCTTAAAGTTTATTGGCTGTTGTTTGCCAGCAACTTGAAGTTTCAGCCCCCTTCATAGATTTTCCATAGGATTAAGGTCTGGAGACTGGCTAGGCCACTCCATGACCTTAATGCCTTAATCCTTTCTCCCAATCCTTCTCTGAATCATTTAGATGTTCACTGGCAAACTTCAGATGGACCTGTAGATGTGCCTTCTTGAGGAGTGGGACCTTAGGGGTGCTGCAGGATTTCAATCCATGGTGGCGTACTGTTTTACCAATGGTTTGTTTGGTGACTGTGGTCCCAACTGCCTTGAGATCATTCACAAGCTCCTCCTGTGTAGTTCTGGGATGATCCCTCACTTTTCTCATGATCATCCTTACCCCATGAGGTGAAATCTTGCATGGAGCTCCAGACCGAGGGCGACTGATGGTCAGTTTGTATTTCTTCCATTTGTGAATAACTACTCCAACAGTTGTCTCCTTCTCACCAAGCTTCTTGCTGATGGTCTTGAAGCCCATTACAGCCTTGTGCAGGTCTACAATCTTGTACCTTTCCTTTGACAGCTCTTTGGTCTTGCCCATGGTGGTGAGGTTTGAATGGAAGATAGATAAA
>NW_018127997.1:751264-761717 GCF_001952655.1 Monopterus albus
GCAGGAATCAAATAATTATTTTCCCCACTGTAAGTCCAGTATTCACTCCCACCCTGAGAAAACTCTCTCACTCTTTATGTCCATTATTTTCACAAACTAGCTGCTAACTCTGGGTTGTTTAATGCTGGGCAGGGTAAAGCGTTGGGTTTACAGTACCAAAGCTGTTTCACTGAAAACTGCTTTTTGTATCGATTAATTCAGCTTTAAAAATGTTAACCCTGAAAGGCTGTAAAAAATGTTTCTCTTTCTTACCAAAAGTACTAATTACTAATAACAACATCATTCATATACTGTACAATTACCTTATAGAATAAGAGGATGAAGTTGATTGCAAAGGCAACAAACAGTGCCAACATCCTCATGTTGTAGAAGTTCCTGGCAAAGTAATTCTGTAAGGGAGACAGAAAGAGGAGCTGCTTATGTGTTTCTGGGTGAACAGAGCACTTATTTACAGACCTAAAACTACTAAAATTATTGGCTGCTTTAAAACTGTGCAGTTCAAATTATAGTAGGGATGGGCAATAACTTTTGAATATTCATTCATTCATTCATTTTCTACCGCTTAGTCCCTGAATGGGGTCATGGAGGGAGCCAATCCTGGCCGGCAATCGGGTGAATACACCCTGGACAGGTCGCCAATCCATCGCAGTTGGAATATTCAAATAGTCATTAAATTTTAAAAAATCTAATACTTTATGTAACTATGGTTTTGTCTTTAAAAACAAAGAGCCTGAACTGTTTTCCTTTGCTTTTACCAACACCTAGAAATAATGCAATAACAAGGTCAGTATATCATTTTACTACAGCGGCAAATACAAACAGCAGAAACATATTCAGAGACTACAGCGATCAAAATGTTCTGTGTGCAACTTCTTCGAGAGGAAAAACATAATGGACAGATTTTTCAGCGCATATCATTATGTGACAGCATCTAATAATGAATTAAATATCAAACCTCTAAGAGCAGAGCCTGAAAAAATTGCCACTATACAAAATATTTTAAGTCATTTAACCATCCAGTCAGTGGAAAGTTAGTTTACATCAAGGATTTTATCACTTGTAAAACAAAAAATGTTATTTACATGATACAATGCTCATGTGTAAAACTATAAATAGGGGAGACATCTCGCTCACTTAAAGAGTGTATTACAGAACACAGGATTTTTTACTTTAAAGGTTTATTTCCAGGAGGTATGAATGGAGATTTTTCAATGAATTTCTACAGTGGGGTCTAGTTTTTTGTGCTCATGTGCTCCAATTGTACGCTCTATTGTTTCTCTTAACTATTTAATTTCATTTTGTGTTATCTAACATATGTATGTGGTGTCACCTGCTTGAGTTATACACTTTTGCCCCTTTGTCAGTTTGACCTTTGAATGTGACTGACCCATAACCATGACCATATACTTAACTTATGTGTATGTTTTTTATTGGCCGACATGTATGAGCTATTCACTGTCAAATTTGGGCCACAGTTAATGCACCATAATGACACGCTATGCATTTACATTAGTAGTGGATGTTAAACATTGTTTTTTATCTGTCTGTGCTGACACACTGGTGGTAGGATTGCTGCTAAGGCAGAGTAGACTACATTAGAAGCATGGCTATCCAAAATACAGTGGAAACCCACGGGCTGGAAACGTGAATGAAGCCACTCACATTGACTTGTCACAACGTGTCAATATCATGCCTACTTTTCCCCCCCATGCAAACCCTCACCCCCGACCAATGCAGCAGGGAGTTGCGCTTTTGGCGGACTAATGTGAATGTACCGTCACACTCATCATACCAGCCTGACTTTGTTATCTACTTATATTGCATGACAGCTTTTGCCTCGGTGAGAAATATTGTCACATTTTAATACCACAAGATCTCATGGCACAAGATCTTGTCACACCCCTAATGAATAGTTTCAAAATTGGCCTGAAAAACTAAGTTGACAGTGGGAGCTCATGACCACTACTGTAAAAGCAACTGAAGAGGACAGAAAGGTATAATGTACCAGTAGTTTCCTTTGGTAGGCTATGATCTTCTTCAAGAATGCAGACTCCTGCAGATCTGGTTCATCAGACTTTGAGGTGTGATGTCTTCTAACTTTTGGCTTCATCTTCTCATTCTTCAATTGTTTCTCTGTCTGTCCACTTCTGAAATCACAACACAATACATTTACACACAGCAAGCAATACAGTGCTGCTCCATTGTGTCTTCACCCATCTGACTGCATTTTTAGATTTTGGAGGGTTAAGCAAATGGACTGGTAACTGTTACTCACTACAACATAAATTATAACCAAGCTTTTACTATTTTCAATTGTAGTGAAACCCTCTGAACTGATTTACACACTGTGACATGGTTTTTAAAAGAACTGTCTATAAACCAAAGCTAAATTATAAATGAATGTATTTTACATGTAACTATGTAATATTTATTATATGTGTGCTCCTGTATGTGCCTATAGATTGACCATCACTGTTGACGCCACACCTGTTCCTTTTCCCAGAACAGCTGATCTCCTCGGTTGACACTCCTCAAGATCAAGACCTTTTGAGATCGCTTATATTCAACTGCCCAACCTGCTGCCTGCTCCTGAGTCAGCCTATGGCCAACGACTCATCACCAGTTGGTTGGTCATGTTCTACAGCCCCGTCTTCGCCACTGGCCTCCTCCACATCCCAACTCTCTGGAGGGGCTCTGCCTATGCCGTCTGCCTCCATGTCTTGGCCCACCTGAGCAGCACCTGCTTCCTGTGCTTATGTTACAAACTATGGTTGGTCTTAGGTTAAAGATTAGTTTTAGGAGAGCCTTGTTTTACATTCTTGTTTAAGGAGTAACATCTTAGCTTTTGTATTTTCTGTAATTTTCTAGTCTTCAGCCTTAGGTTACTCTTTCTCTTGCTCATTTTGTTCTGTGTGCAGTCCTGATTTCTTCTGCCTCAACATCTGCCCTAGTGTCCTCCTGTTTATGTACCTAAAGTTTATAATAAACCCCTGTTTACCCCTCTGTCTTTGCCTAGTGTTTGAGTCCAAATAGTATAAAGTTAAAATACCTGTTGTAACTAACAGATTGCATAACAACAATGTGTACATACACTGATGTTTTCTCAGGTACACATTCAGTCTCTGGTGTTCCTTCTTTCTCCTCTGAGGAAGACGTCTTCAGCTGAAACAGAATACACTGTTAGACACACAACCCAGGGGTTGGGTGAGTGAGCTGTGGCCAGTGCAGACCTAAAGCAACAAAATACAACATTTTTATATTAAAATAATATCTTCAAAATCACTTTGATGGTAGACTGACTCCTAATAAGGTGAATGGTATCTCTGCTATTGTCACTGCATGCCTATATCCTCTGTTATTGCACTGTGTAGCTTTGTATTACCACCCTAGAGACCTCTCGTGAGAACTGCATAATGCTTTACAGCAACAGACCCTTTCGCTAGCTTAATATTCACACATGCGGAGACAAATCCCTGGACCTTTGATTTTTAAAATATTTTTTCAAGTGACAAAATAACCACTTAGATTATGAATATGTGGCAAATCTATTCAAGTAATGCCTATTTGGAAATTTTCTCTGATGCTTTTGGAGCAGTGACGACCCACTAGTAGACCAAACTAACTCTCCTTAGCAGGCAGCTACCTCTGGTTCACAGTTAAGTTGTCAGCAATAACACTGGTGTACATGTTGTACATTGAGAATGTCCTCCCATCATCGGGAGTTTGGACTCACTAACTTGTAATACTTATTACTGCTGAATACAGTAACTGATTTGTCTACTGTGATATTGAACAAGCTGTGCAACAGGACATGGACTAAAGCGCACACATAGCAGTACATAGTATCGCGTATAGTGAGAAAACATCCGTCACATAGATATACATTTACATGGTTATGATCTGTCCAGCCAAAGCATGTAAAAACCTGTTCAACACAACACACCCCCAGAACTACAGCATCACCAGAGCCTAGCCACAGCCAAGAAGAAGAGGAGAAGAGAGAGCGGGAAAGCAGCCAAGAATAAATATCATTGGTGAGAGCTAAAAATAACCCTGTCAGGGTTACTAACTGTTAATAGCTACTGTCCTGACGTTGCTGTAGAGATCTGCTAAAATGAAAACAACATCATCACCACAGCAGAGTCTACACCTGTGCTAATGTTATTTATGAAGTACTTCAGCGTAGGCTGTAACCATATTGATGTCATCCTGTCTCATTGTGGTGTCATGCTTCGGTTCCGCTGCTTCCTGTCATGCTTTTATTTTGACATTACTTCCTGTCTTTGTTTCACCTCAGTTTCGGTCTTTTTACTTTAATAATCACTCACATTAGTTTCACCTGCTCCCAATTGTTTGCACCTGTTTTCACCGCATTATAAGCAGCCTTCCCCCACCAGTCCCCTGCCACATTGTTCTAGACTTCAGCTCTAACTCTCCAGCGTTTTTGGTTTTGGTATTTTGTGTTTTGACCTGGATCGTATACGTTGATAATTCTGTTCTGTCTTGCCCTCTTGTTTCGGACTGCTGCCCTGTGTATGAATTATTGGACTTCTCTTGTGGACTACGAACTTTGGATTACCTTGGATGTATGTGTTTGCTTGCTCTGACCACGGACTGTATTGTCAACCCGTAAGTGCGTTGTATGTTACACCATGTCTTGTCTTGTTTTTCTGTTCAGCGTTAGTACTCTTAATAAAGAGACGGTTTTGTTTCACACATCCTCGTCTAGCCATTTAATCGAGTTCACCACAACATTTTTGGCAGCTTCACGCACCGATCCTGACACCTGGCTCTAACCATCGGGGGCAACTTGGGTGTTCAGTACCCTGCCCCAGGACACTTCAACATGTGGCCTATAGGCACTGTGATTCAAACTCCCAACCCTCCAGTTGGGAGACTGCTCTACCCAATGAACCACAGTTGTCCCCATCCGCTGACGTGAAAACAACATCACCACCACAGCAGAGTCTACACCTGTGCTAATGTTATTTATGAAGTACTTCAACCCTGCCCCAGGACACTTCAACATGTGGACTATAGGCACTGTGATTCAACCTCCCACCCCTCCAGTTGGGAGACTGCTCTACCCAATGAACCACAGTTGTCCCCATCCGCTGACGTGAAAACAACATCACCACCACAGCAGAGTCTACACCTGTGCTAATGTTATTTATGAAGTACTTCAGCGTAGGCTGTAACCATATTGATGTCATCCTGTCTCATTGAGATTTGTAGTTTGTTTTTTTTTCCAAAAAGTCATCTACCTCCATCCCCCAAACAAATAAATTCATCTCAGGCCAGAGAGACTGCTCAGGCTTTTTCACTGTCATGCCAGATGAGAATTTGAAGTTTGCAGCCTAACAAACCCATCTCAGCTGGCTGGTAATAAATTACACTGCCCAATGGATATTATGTGCAATATGAGCCTAAACTGTGTCACCAGCATTTCATTCTATTACACACATCCACCTTCAAATGCTTAGCAAACTAGCTGAAAATCTGACCAGAATTTCAGTAGAACAAAAAAACTGCCATTATTTGCTATTTTTTTGTTGTGAGTATTCACCTTGGATGTCACAATAAACAAAACGAGTCATATTTGTATAAAATCCTCCAATATTTTTTTTTTTTTTTGTAATTCTTTTTTTTTCTTTAATATTTTAAAGGATATGGCAACATTTGAATCAGAATCTGATGATGCCAGTGGGACATTCAGTTATTGTCAGTCAGTGGTGGAAGAAATACTTTACAGTAGTAAAGGTAGCAACACCACAATGGAAAAATACTCTGTTACAAATAAAAGTCCTGCATTCAAAATGTTACTTACGTAAAAGTACAAAGTCTAGACTCTAGGCATTAAAAAAATACTCAAGGTACTAAAAGTACTTATTATGCAGGATGGCACATTTAACATTAATATATATCATATTATTGAACTGTACTTATCATCTGAACAGTTGGGTCTCTTGTGAACTTTCCATCGGCGATCAACAGTCTTATACTGTAATTTTTGTTTTAATCTGGTTCTAAAACGTAACTAGTAACTAAACATAAAATAAATGTAGTGAAGTAAAAAGTACAACATTTGCCTCTGAAGTCATAGTATGAAGGAGCACGAAATGAAAACAGTCAAGTACAGATACCTGAAAATTGTGCTTCAGTGCTTGAGTAAATGCACTTAGTTACTTTCCACCACTGCTCTGTTATATCTGATCAAAACACACCTACACAATGAATTGGATTAGATTATAATTGTTTTTGACTCAATAAATAATACCTAAGGATTATTTTTTCCAAACTTTGATTTGACTGTGGCTTATTTAGTCATTACTGGCAATGTCAACCTGATGGTTGGTCCACCACTTTGAACAAGACTGAAGAGTTTCCATAACTTTTGAATGGATTTCCATTAAATACGGTTCAGACATTCATGTTCCCCTCAGGATGATTTGTAATCATACGGTGTTCCTATAACACTTCATATAGCACCATCAGGTAAAATGTGTTGTTTGTTCAATATTTTTATTTCTGAATACCTGCAAAACTAACGTTCCCATCAGCTTCAGCTGTATTTTGTGTTTAGTTCTAATTAGCAAATGTTAGCATGTTAACATTGATGGTGAACATGGTCATCATTACACCTGCTCACCATCAGCACATTGTCTTTATAACCATATTAGCATACTGACATTAACATTTAGCTCAAAGCACCACTGTACCCAAGTACATGGCTGTAGACTCTTTGAAGCTAAATATCTACCACTGATGACTGACTCTTGATTTGCCCATTATTTAAAACAAGTTATGTATTTAAAAAAGAACTGGGAAAAAGGAAATTAGTAAGGAAAATGAACAAAGTAGTTCAACAATCCCACCAATGTTTCTTCTTCTCACCTGGTGCCTTTGTCTGAGCTCAGGTGGGGGTGCTGTGGGTGGTGTTTGTAGGTTTTGGGCAGGAACTGGGGAGTTCAGCAGTTCAGCTAGACTAGCATTGGGGTTATGTGGGGTGATCTTGTACTGGCCCCCCTCCCTTTTTAAGTCCAGACCAAAAATGTCCGAAAGCAGCTCGGTCTCATTAATGTTTATTGCCAGGTCAGCCAGGTCCTCCTTCAGGGAGCCGTGGTCAGATGGTCTCTTTTCTCTGTCCTCTCCTTCACCACGCACCTCATCCTGGGTGGGATCAGGCATGCTGGCCAGCAGCTCTGACACCTAGGGATGAAGAAAGTTTAGGTTTTTAGGAACAGTTCTTAGCATATTTCATTTGTTTAACAGCCAGACTGTGGATACACTGCTCTATTCTTATCAGATTATGTATAATAACCTTTATGGTCTTAGCCCCCTCCACCAGATTGCCTCCTATGAAAGTGCTGTAGAAGATTCTGCAAAATCCTCGAGCCACACTGAATGCTACATGGAGAAGGCCCAGCAACACCGACCAGTAGAAGGAGACCAGGGTAGTCACCATGTCCTTCACTGTCATGTTCTTTATCTTTTTCATTTGCTTCTTCAAGCTTTTCATAGATAGCACCTAAAAACAGAGTAAAAATACTGGTTAGTTCCAGTGGCACTGCTGAGTAACACAAGGACAGTTCAATGTCCAAAGTTTCCACATAACCCTACCAAACATCATGAACACTCATGTTTCCTCAAATAAGACCGAATAGGCCGAGGTCTAAGACTGCTCATCAGTACTGAACCAACTACAGTTATGAACAGCACAGTCTTGTTATCTGACAAATTATAGGCTCAAAGTTTGGAAAACGTCTGTATTTGTATATTTGTACTCTTAATTACTGTACCTCTAGGTAAAATGGTCGCATTTATATGTATATAGCATATTTCAATTAGGGGCAATTCAAAGTGAATTACATAGGCAAAGAAAAACAATAATCATTCAACACCAGAATAAAATCAATTAAGACAAATAAAGATAAAACATTGGTAAATGAAATAAAATACATAAAATGAAAATAAAAACAAAGACAAAAAAAGAAACACAATTATACCGCAGTTACAGTTCAGTAATAAGTTGAAGTTGCCCCAAATACAACACAGGAATAAAAAATGCAGCACAGAAACCAATTAATCAAAGGCACAGAAAACTATGGAGTTTTCACTTGACATTTGAAAGAGGCTAGAGCTGGGGCACATTTAAAATTAATTAAATTAATCAGGAAGTTGGTTCCATCTGCTGAACTGGGTTTATATTTTTCAAGGAGATCAGAAAATGTGTTTTGACCTCATTTTACAGAATGCTTTATCAAACAGCAGTAGCACCTTAAAATCTATTTTGTAGGTAGCCAGTGTAAAGATGTAGGGCAGGAGCGATACTATATGCTCAGTTTTCCTGGTTTTTGTGAGCTCAAGTTGTCTAAGAGTCATTTTTGGGAAGACCACAAAAAAGACCATTTCAGCAGACCAGTGCACTGGAGATGAAGGCTGAATGAGGTTCTGTGAAGCTTGTCTGGAGATGGGAAGTCTTAAGTTTTGCTATTTGTTTGAGTTTGTAAAATACTGATTAGGTTATGGCTTTGTGGCTGCATATCAGAATTTCATATCTTCATATACGGTATCTTTCATAGTGTTGAAAATTTAACTAGAAAATGTAAAAATTACTTGGTTTTTGGTGGTGGGATTATTTGGGTAGGGCCATTTGTTGACTAATAGCAGTGTATCCATGCACCTAGCACTTATGTGCAGCATTTTTAACCAGACACTGAAGACACAGACATCAGATTGGTATAATTACTCTTTTCTCACTCTTGGAAAAAAAAACAAAGGCATATTTTCAGGAATGTTCATCTACTGTTTAGCATACTCAAAAATATGCCCACATCCTTTTGTCGACCATTAGCTGTGCTTGGTGCAGGGTGTGAGCGTACCTTTATCAGCAGCATAACATTGTATCGCAGAGCCAACAGAGCCATGCAGACAGTGGTAACAGAGAAGAAGCCCATCTCAGCGTTCTCCTCATCTGGTTTTCCCCTTTCACTCTCTTCTTTCATCGCTGATCGTTCACCAGCATCAGACATCTGAGCTGCCAGCTGCATTTCAAAGATGGTGTCCTCACAGAAATTCACAAACAGCTCCATCTTCTCCTTCTCCCCACCCTTGTTCACCACATCAAATATGAACTGACGTTTGGATTCTTTGATCTGGGTAGTGGGTAAATACATGAAAACAGGAAGCTGGGAGGAGATGTGTTGGTACTATTGAACACTGATACAAAATCAAACTCTCTTTGAAGTAATAATCTCAAAAACAAATGCTATATTAATTCATGTATGTACCATCTTTACCTGTGGTTTCTCCCACTGTGTTCGACTGGACTCACTGATCTCAAAGTAGACCCTCTCGATGCGTTTGGCACTGCCCATGATTTCAATCCGGCCCAAGTAGGGTTGGAAGTAGTTGAGGACACTCTCTGCCAGCTCCAGGAATGTCTGCAGCCTCGTATCATGAGGCATGTGCTCCGACAGGTTGGTCAGCAAAACCGCCACATTGAAGCCAATATCCTTTTAAATCACAGTTTAACGTAAAAAGAAAACATTTTCCTTTTCCAGCATGTTTCTCACTACATAGGTTTTAGCACCACTCAACCTTAACATCTGGATGACACAATAGGGATTTCTAAAATGGTTACATCAAATACACAAAATAATCTGCCATCTAGATCTATTTTTTCAGGTAAATGTGAATTGTTACACTGTACCCCGTGACCCCGTTCGGGACTAAGCGGTTTAGAAAATGGATGGATGGATGGATGTTACACTGTAAATTATTGGCTGTAATCTAAAGCCTTACCCACATTTGAAAAGTGAAATTAAGTGACAGCTGGCCCGCTAGCTGCTATGTTGGTGCATATCTACCACCATACCAACTACTCAGAAAGTTTTTAATACTTTAAATTATTTTCAGACAAACAATGCAAACATATTACAGCGATTTCTAAGGATTCTGATTGCATTCAATCACTCAGTGTGATAAAGTATAAAATTAAATGGAAAACACCAAATTACAGTATTTTCTAATAAGTGTTAAGAAACTAACTCTTTTTTGTCCAAATTCAATATAATTTAAGCAAGTAAGGTCATTCCGATCCTCCCTTAAACCAACAAAACAGTGGGATTAATAAGCGACCTGGTAACAAAGAAGTCAAAGGACAAGGAATGCTCCATGCTGTTACTGAGAATAAAATCCAAAGAAATTTGCCAAATTACCAATTCTACTCTGATACTGATAAAATAATATAAACTCCTTTATCTAGTGAAACAAATGGGAATAGGAAAAAGAACACAAAAAGAGAACTTTACAAATCTCATGCTTGAATGCTGTGACATGGTGCCATAGTCTGTCTGGCCATTGGGAGCACCTGGAGAAATCCCAGTGGGTCCACCATACAAAAACAGGAACAAGTGAAATGCATCATTGGCCCACAGTGATTATTCACAGT
>NW_018127997.1:761758-774962 GCF_001952655.1 Monopterus albus
ATGCGTAACCAGGTAGAGTTTTGGTGAGAGGTAGTTTGCTGAGTTAGCGAACCAAAAAACAGACAAAACTGTGAGCAAAAAGAGGAGAAGGCTCCTCCACACACAGCGGACAGCGGACAGCAGACGGAGAGGCAGTAGTATTGTAGTCAAGACCACTTAAAGTGAAACCAAGTCGAGACCAGGACCAGAATGTGTTGAGACTAAGATGAGACCAAGAATTTAAGAGGTTCACACCAAGTCAATACTAAGTCTAGACCAGTGCGGTTAAACCGAATCTGATAGTTTGATAATACTGGCTTGCCTGTGTTTCAGTGACTCTAATGACACTATATAGGAATGAAGTTAGTGAATATTTTTCCCTATCAAATTCCCCCAAATTCTCCAAAAGCTGTTTTTGTTTTTACAAATAAACTGTTTTAATATAACCAACAATTAAAGTGATGGTGGTGAATCTACACTGTAGTGTAGAGTATGTTTTTCACAATAAAAATTCCCTAAAACTATTCAAAAAATTAAGTGTTTTAATATAACCAACAGGAGGCCTCTGATGGCTGAACAGAATTTGATTGTAGACTTCACAATATGAGTTATTTAGGTTATTTTTATAGTAGGCTCTTTCTTTACATTGTTGCACTTTGTAGACGGTCCCTACACACCGGTCTCACAACCGGCTGCACAGATACCAGTGTTACTTGTCCAGTGTGTATGTATATGCGGGTAAAAGTTGTAGGATGGTTCATTCTGGCGAAAATTGGAGCCATTTGTTTTAACAATGTTTCACTATGACTTACTGATCTGGTCTAAAAAACAAACATTCTGGCTAATGATGTCACACACTGTTAAAATCTGAGAACGGCTGTAACAACCTTCACTTTAAAATTTACTTCCTCAAAATTACAACTAGTAAAATGGTGTTGTAGCTGGATGTATGCAAGAGCTGTAGGCTTTTGAGGACTGAGTCGGTTTCAGCAGCATTACACCATTCCTTCCGCTGACTTCCATTGTAAAATTTGAATCTTTAAAAACTAATAGAAAATCACAGAAATAAGTTAAATGATCTTTAAAGCACAAAGTGCTTGGAGCAAGTTACTAAACTGTCACGCTATATTAATATGACAAAAATGTCCTAATAGGATCTCAAAGAGTGCTGTCCTAACAGGCACTCAATAAAATAAATAAAGTCAGAAAAACTGTCAACTAGGATTTCCATCAATAAAAGAATAAAATGGCTGAACGTCACTTATATACCTTGTAGGTTTCTTCTTACCTTGGCTGGCTCATGAAAGCGGTCTACAAATTCTTCATAGTCCAAGAGTTCATTCTCATCAGTCTCAGCACAGGAGAGCAGGAACTCCGTCTCAGACTGGGTGTAGTGTTTGTGGCTTTCCATTGCCTTATGGAAGTCCCTCTTCGAGATAACACCTACGAGTGAATTTGTGAATCTTTAATTCTCCCTAATTCTCTCTAATTATGTAAATTATTAAATGTATTTAATTATGTAATTATGTAGATAGTCTATCACTGACAATCAGGATGAAAGAAAATATGATTTTAGAGCCTTGCCTTTTCCATCAGGGTCATATTCCTTGAAGGCATCCGAGGAGGTCAAATCTTTTAGTTTGAGGAACATGTCAAAAAATTTGAGGATCATCTCCACATTGTTGGAGGACTCCACCAACATGTCCACCATCTGCTTTCCAATAGTCCCATTCACCACATTACCTGCCAAAATAAAACATTATCAGTGAAGGAAATCACCTTAAACCACAACTCAACATAATGTATTTCATCCACAGAAGTCTTTGTTAAGCTATTTAAAATGCTTAACCATGTTTTCAGTACTCACTGTGGGGTGTGTCAGAAAGTTCTGCCTAGCCATAATCAGTTACCTGAGCAACAAACTAGCTTGTTCCCTAGCTTCCTAGCTTCCTAGCTTACTTTGGAAATATAGTATAGCTTTACAAATTTCTGTACCAGTGACTAATTGCTGCTGTCCACTTAAACTATGTTCACAATACAGGCCTTAATGCTCAGTTCCAATTATTTTTTGTCACATCCGATCTTTTTCTGTTCATGGTTCTCATGTATATCAAACAGCTGTGTGAACACAGCTGAGCTCCTAAACACCCACGTGCAGATTTAACTGAAATGCTTGTCACAATGTGGTTACAAAAATAACATCACTTGTGTAATGTGCAATTTTCACAGTTCCCTCAAAAACTCCTAAAACAATTCACACTTTAATATTTAATACAAATGTGCTCATGAATGTAAACATACCCTCCAGCATAGACAGCAGCATGACCACCATGTCTTTCTGCAGATCCATCAGTTCCTTCAGTAACTCAATCTGACTGGAGTCCTGATATGAAATAAAGAAGAAAGAAAAGACATTTTCCAACCACTTACACCTTCTTCAACAATTCCAGAAAAAACTCCGCCAAAGGAGGTTAATGAATTGATCATTCTCTGTCACAAATTAAAGTTAAGCCATAAAGACAAACTGTGACATAAATGTGATGGTGACCATAGTGAAGGTTGGTTACTATAAACTCAAAAAAAATTTTTTTTCTCTTTACTTAATGAAAACTTGCACACGGTGTACTTGACTAAGGTTTTTCCTATAAAGAACTTAAGTGACTTCATAGAAAATTTTGAATTGACACACAAAGCACCACTGACAGATGTAGTTTTATGTGCAACACAAAGGTCATGATGGTTCCCCCACCCTCCACCCCCAATTAAGGAAAAGAAAAGAAACAGTTATGTAGCAAAAGTCTCCAGACCCCAAATTCAAACTAGATGTTAGAATTACATAATCAGTGCCTAAGACCTCTAGTCCATGGCTGTACCACACTTTGGGATTTTAACTCACCTGAGACAGTTTCATCTGCATATGAGCGAAGACATGAAGAAAACCAACCACAGCATCCCAGAGACGACTATGGGCCAAACTCTGTTGGTTGCCAGTGCATGGACCCTAAAACATCACCAGCAACAGTCACATCACAACCAATCTGATGGCAGCTTCACTTAAAAGGAGCTTTCTGAAATATAGCAACATTTCTTAATATGTTCAAATACAGCCTCTAAATATTATAACAACAAGGTAATATTGATTTTCAAGTTGAAATTATTTTTACACCTTTAATTTCAGAAATAAGGAAACCTTCCATCCTGCTCAAGTTTAGCATCTGATTAAAACAAACCCACAGAGCCTGGGAGATGCCATGGAGAAAATAACTAACAACTGTGCACAGGGATTACCTATCCGTGCTCTCCTATTACTAAACCCTGCATGTGGATTACTAATTTGTGTCCTTGAGTTACACTCTTAGCATAACTTGTCATCTTATCCTCTAGGCCACTTGGATTTAATACAGTCTTATTTTGATCTTGGTCTGAAATATGTTGCTACTCTATACTTAGGGTTTTTGCTGTTATTGAAACCTATTATTACTACTATTGTATTACTGAAATTTATGTGAAATTAATATTCAAATTGTTAAAAAAATACATTTCACGCAAAGCCAAAGTTCACATTTTATCATCATTGCTGAGTGATGGTGGAAGACGTATTCAGATTTTTTATTATTATATGAAAGTAGCAATGTCACGGTGCAAAAATACTGCTACATGACTAATTATTTTATGTGAATTTGGTGTTAGATAACTGTTTCACAGTGACCATCTTGAGCATACATCGCCAGTTCAGCAGACTCTCCCTCATTAACACCCACTCATAACAATTTTTCACACAATGACAGATGAATCACAAAAGACACAGGCTTAATTTCCTTAATTTCTTAATAGTACCCTACTTGTGTTTCAGACAAATAATTATATAAATATATAAAGATTACAGAATTTTAGATTGTAGCTTTTTATTTTGGACCTGGATCTCAAACCCTGTTATGCTGTAAGTTTAGCAGTTATTTTCTGGAAATTGGGATGTATTATCCTATGTCATGCTCATATATATACAGTGTATATGTATGTATACAAAAACGCAATCCACACACAGACATACACACAACATAAAATCTAAATAATTTCCAGAAATCTGTACACTTTTTTTCTCAGTGGCACCTCCTGGGTTCTGTACAAACCACAGCTGTCACTGTGGTAAAGATTTACTGTGGACCTAACAAAATGCAACTGTTATAAACATGCAATAATAATACAAATAATAATATATGATAATAATATAAAGTCCTGCAAGTGTCAAGTCAACTCTACAAAATAGCAGCTTCAACAGTGATAATTGCAGTAGTTTGTCGCACCTGGATGTACTCGGTGAGTGTATTAAAAACCTGTTTGGCCACATGTATTGCTTTGGAAAAATTCCTCTGGCCCTGTTCATCAATAACATCTTTTCCAGAATAATACCAGTAGAAATCACTGATAGACTCCTGAGGAAGAGTGAACAGAGGGGTCAAGGGGAGTCATGGGAGGAAATGAGAAGAAGAAAAGAAATGAGATACTTTATGAGAAGACAAACTGAAGAGACTATTTTGAACTGTTCTGATTATTACTGTTAGTAGCAGTCGTAGCAAAAACAGCAGTAGAAGCAGCAGAATATAACTGTGGAACAGAGTGTATTGGCGGTGTGTACTGATTGGAAAAGCAATAAAACAATAAAACACCAGCAAAAGAAAAAGAGAAAAGACTATTAAAGCACACAACAACAACAACAACAACGTGGACTTTGTTTTCATAATTTTGGCCATTTCTATCCTCAGCTAGGATCAAGCCATTTACTGGCTGATGAAAGCACTAGTCCAAGAGTCCATTCTAATCACTCTCTGTACAGTGGACTACCACTGTGTCTGGTGGGTGCCAAAGTCCGGAAATTCTACATGTAGTGGCTTTAACTTGCTGTACTGCTACTGTACATGAGGAGTCACAAGATTATAATTACACTACACTGTGCATGGGTACATGAATTATCTGACTTATAAGGCAGAGTGCATATATACACAAGAGACAGAAAATAATTAATTGTAACAAAGGTATAGGACACTAGGTTAGGTAACAACATGGGCATAAAATAGCATCATAACTATACAAATAGCCCAAAACAGTGCCCCTAATAGACTGATTTTGAAAGAGAAAATACAGATTTACTTTAACACTAGACTTAGGCTAGTGAAGAATTCAAGTTTAGTTCTTTTAAGGCTACACAGAAATTTCCAAATTAACAAAGAATCTGTGAAATCAATGAAGACTCAACTCATTTAAGTTTTAGCTTAGGAAACTAAATGAAGCAGCAGTGATGAACAGAAGACGCTAACCTGGACTCTGAGGAGGTAGTCAACAGTAGAGATAATGATGTTGACAGTTGTATTGTTCCCCGTTTGTGTCCTTAAGTAGTTCTGGAAGTCTGAAATTGATATTGTAAAATATTGCAATGTTCAATGAAATAAATGCCTTAGCGGTAACATTACAATAAAGTACTGTTTAACATGTTATGCACAAGGCATCCAAATTAACCCACATAGAGGAAAGTTTATAGTGGTGAAATATATGGGGTCATCCTATATAAATCAGTATGTCAATAATGAGTATGTTAATCAGTGAGTTATTAAAAAAGTGAATGTTCTTTGACCATAAAATTGACATACTGGATGAAAGGAAAAAAATTCAAACTCTGTTGTGAATGTTCTCACATTCTCCTCTGACAAACCAGTAGTGCCATTTTTAATTTAACCATTACAAAGATATGGTAAACACTAGCGATAAATATGGATGCTATCTTAACCAGTCAACAACAAAAAAGTGTGTGAACATCATTAAAATTAGATTAGATTACCCAAAATTTAGATTCTCGGCCACATTTCTACATTGAATCAGAACGCACACCTGAGTTGTGTCCTTCACAGAGCAGCTGCAGGAAGCGGAAAAGGTCACAAGTGAACTCATCATCCTGCATGACCTTCTCACCTGGCCAGAGAGAAGAAACACACACACCCACACATGCACACGTATCCACAGTCAGGCACACATGCAGACACACATATGCACAACCACGTAGATATGCACAAACATACACACAAGAACACGAGCATGTGCAAACACACACATGAATGCGCACACGTTCATATAAACAGACACACATACACATTAAGTCAGGAACAGAAGAGACGAAAGCAAACAACAAAGGGATAGACAGACAAGGAGATGGAAAGTAAAGAACTATTAAAAAGAGATGGTGTTAATGTAAAGAATTCCCAGTTGTTTTCTTTCAGCCAGGAACAGGCGTATGGTCATAACACACTAATCTAATCTAACACAATCTTATTTGTTTTCATTTCTACATTCATTTTCTGGAGACTTACCCTAGCCTTAACATTAGCACTACTTGCCCTAACCCCTAACCCTTACCCTTAACCTAACCCAAATCTTACCCTAGCCTTAAACCAAGTTGTCACCCTAAATTGAGTAAATTACAAAACATGTGAGGCAGTCTCCACAGTGTGATTAATGCCAGGCATGTGTGTGTGCATGTGCATGCACACACACACAGCCATATCTTCCTCTAGTTGAGGACACCCACTCACCTAATGCATTGCCTGATGTGATCTGATCTTCACCAAAGTCACAAATAGCAACAAACACAATATTTCTAAGCTGATAATACACAGTCATGATCTTGAAAATTCATGATCATGAAAATTCCTCCTGAACACTGTGCAGGTCTAATCCACAGCTACAGGAAGCATTTGCTTGAGGTTATTGCAGCCAAAGGTGGTTTAACCAGTTGCCATTACTTTTTCCACCATCACTGTGTATGTTTGATGGGTGTGTTCAATAAAGACATGAAAGATCACAACTGTTTGTGTTTTATCAGTGTAGAAATATTGTGTTGTTGATATATGCGACTTTGGTGAAGATCAGATCACATTTCATGACCCATTTATGCAGAAAATCAGAAAATTGCAAACAGTGCCTTTACTTTTTCTTGCATTGCATTTATACATTGACTTCCTTTATTAGGTAACCTAACACTTAACCATAACTGTTACTTGCCAACACCTAATCTCATCTTAACCTTCAACCAAGTTGTCACTCTAAAATACAATGATTTACATGGTGGGGACCAGCATCTGGTCACACACTTGGATGAGCAGTGGGCAGCCACAGCACTTGGTGATGGAATGACATGACTTGGTCTTTAAACTGCAGCATTTTACAATCAGGACAGGACGTAAGCTCTTTCCATTTCTTTTTTCAAAGCTGTTGTAAATGGTTTGAATGAATATGTGTTGGTTGCAGCTTTCCAATGCAGACTCTGCAGAGATTAGAAATACTTTCAGGAAGTTGAGACAGTTGCTCTAACTGTGCTAAAATGCTGCTTTTAACCATGGAATGCAAAAGGAAAAGAATTTCAGAGTAATGAACATGAGACACTTCACAGTTACTCAATACAATAACAACATAAACACAGGTCTGAAATAAGACTGAAAGTGCAGTTTTCCCCTTTTTTTAAGTTGGTGAATGTGTAATCCTTTCTCATCTATAGATCAGTCCACTGAGGTGTCAGACTGCAGTTTTACTTATCACGGCCCACAGTGACTGGGTTTGTGCAGTCTTTTGTGGACATCCACTTGTATATTGCAAAACAAAAATGGATCTCTCTGCCTCTGCTAAAGCTTTTATATTGTAACTATGCATTACTTTGTATTATCAGGTTAAAGACAAAAACTAATACATTTATAGCATTTACAGTAGTGCTGCAGTGGTGCGGTTGTTCCTTTGAGCAATGAGCAGAGTTAGTGGTCAGCAGGTCAGAGTGTGGTTGCACTGGGCAGTTTCCAGGTGTGAATGTGCAAAACTACGTGATGTGAAACCAGGCCTGAATAATTCATAAGTCCTCCAAATTATACGACACATATGACGTCCTCTCATAAGACTGTCTCCTTAAATAGTGCTCCTAAGGTAGCGAGCAGAATTGCAACAACTCTTCCAACATTAACAAAAACATATATCGCACTACCAAGCTTTACGGACTCATGGAAACAGCCATAAACATGCTAGATAACTAGCAACAAGTTATTATAGCAGAAGACATTTGTCATGTGGTTAGGTTTGGAAACAACAACATTGGTACATTTAGGAACTCTTGAAAAAGACAAGACACACCCTGAAACTGAACCTGAGGGAAAGCCCTGTGTTTTGTGTACCTAGCTATTCACCACAACATTCTCCTATAAAAGCACTTTGTGGTTCTATATATTATGTCACATAACTTACTATTTTACACGAGTCATAATTACTACAGTTACTAGATGCTGCCAAACTACAACACGTAACAGTAGGTCATGAACCTGCTGGCACAAATGACGTATTGCATTGTATTTTTCAGTCTCATAATTAAAGGTGGCATCTCTAACACCTGTTCTACATTTACTAATACTATGACAATAAAACACACAACTGAATATTGTTGTAGATATGTTCGTTTGCAGTGTTGGGGAAGCTGTTCTGAAAGCACTGCTTTACACGCTACCAGTTACTTCACACTGGGAAAAGTTGAAATAAAGCAAAGTTACCCTATGGACAAATCTAGTTTGGTTAACTAACACTACTTAGAAAAATTGTTCAAACTACTTAGTAAAATAAAGATCCAAATGATACAAAATTATACAAAAATATAATTCAAACATTATAATTTATAACTGAGTTTATTACTTGAGACCTAAACCTGACACAGACAAAACTACAAGGAATGTTATATGTTTGTTATAAAAATACTGAATTTGAATTACCTGACTATAATTAAAACAGTAAGAATTAAAACAGTAAAGAAAAGTTTTACTTCCACCTTTAGATCATTTGACCGACTTGAGCACTGGTCTAAAAAAAATGGGCTTGTTGTGTTACTTAACAGTTTGTAATATCTGACTTGTACAATCTTAGCAACTAAAAGAGTCTACTCAGTGTCATGCATTTGCTTAAGTAGGGCCATGGTAATTCTTTTACTGGAGGTTTCTCGATGATATTGTTGCTGTGTGAGCACTGAGTATGCCGCTCTTTTGCGCATGCACCACACAAATGTCAAGTGTATGGTGGTGGCTGCCTGATGAATGCATTGCATGGGCATGCCTTCATAGTGGTTAGGATGAAAGAAAAATGGGGTGAGGCTGGTCAAAGGGGGTTAAACTACAGTAGTAAAGGCACTTTCAGGCTTATTACAAACAGTGATAAACCAGATGAGGGTGAAAAATAAAATAATGAGATAATAGTATGGTTACTCTTAAAATCTCAGCAAGTGAATCTCTAGTTGTAGGTGTGTTAAAGGGTTATGGAAATTGAAAGGCTAAGGGGTATAAATGTACATAAATGGTCCATCAAAAAAATCTAAGCCTGACACATATACACAGTATAAAGCACGACCACAGCTACTGTACAACTAAATCATGAATTTGAAATACAATATGAGAGTGAAAATAGCTAGTAAACAGAAAGAAGGGAGGAAGAAAGAAGGAACTGATCAGAGTTCACCCTCTTCATCTCGCCGAGGAGCATGGCCATAAACAGTAAAAGGTGAAAGATGAGAAATAACAGGACTACAATTTCCTTGTCAAACAATTTCTTCTGATAAATAAAAACTCTTTCATTACTAATATTTTTAATAGTGTATTGTCTTTGACACTTATTAAAATCTATCACATTTCCAACAAAACATATTTGCCTTTTTAGTTGTGTATACAGTAGAGCTGTCATTTTTTATTCAAATTTCAAACATGGTAAAAAAAAACAACAACTATTCAAACTATAAAGAGCAGTTTGAATACAATAATATATGTTATGTCAATAACCACAACAGGCCATTTGTTGTGGTCCAACATACATAGGACATTCTTAAAATTCACTATCAGCTTGACCAGTTACGTCCTGTTGACCACTCAGTAAAGTAAGCTAGTAACTTACTTTACGTATGTTTGCAAGCACAAAATGCAGAATAGTGGTGAGCAAAGTTGTGCTGATAGGACAATAATGATACCGGAGTGCTGTCAAGGTAAAAGGTTTGCAAAAAAAAAAAAAAAAAAAAATTTGATGTCTCAAGTAGAACAACACATCTGAGGACTTGCCTGCAATTTCACTTACCCAAGTGAGGTTTTAAGGAAATTCTGTGTATGTAACCAAGGACGCGCAAGCATGCTATAAAATTCAGCTTCACAGACAGAAGGTTGTCAGATTGCTCAGACTATTCTGTCCCTCTTGCAAGAGTTGGATTGATGCTATTTCCTGATCAGTATATCTGTTTCAATAAAATACAAAAGACTGTTGTGTGTATCCTGACACTTATTATTTCCACAGCAAACTTGGTGTCAGAAGTTGAACTGTGTCTAAACCTAAATTAGTGTCTAAACCAATGTAACCAGTCGTAACCTGGCTCAGTGAGTCCAACTCACCAGTGAATCCAGATCTGGGCTCCTGCGCCACTGCCTCGATATAGCCCTCATAAGCAGGACCAGGACATAGCAAATGCTGGGTAAAGCCAAAGAGGACAGGGTACTGGGGCACCACCACCCCCAAAGATATCCACCCCATGAAGCCCACAGTGAGCACAACAACTCTAGTGGTCCCAGCAGACAGCAACTCTGCCAGGGCAGACTATGATGCACAGAGCAAGAAACATTATGACTTCCATGAGCACCAAAAGGAGAAGATCGACTACCATAAAGACAATTGCAGCCCCAATAAAATGTAATCTATGCCCATGTAGGAAGTGGCTGGATGTGATGGGGCACGACCTCAAGTGTCTCACTGTTGTCAAACTGCCGTGGACATGGTTTGCACTCCATGACCTGATCTGCTGTCCACTCCTATACTGAATGCTGACCCGACATTGGTTGTTGATGGTTCTGCATCTAAGATTTTCAGTGAAAGTCAAGAGAAGAGCTGCCTGGATCAACGCCAGCCACTGCAAGAAGATAGCAGAACCAGACTTCTCTGTCTTTGTGCATGATACTCACAGGAGGGACACAGCCTTGAGAAAGCCACGGAGCCAGAGGGGACTATTCCTTCTTTTCTTTCTTTCTTTTTTTTAATATACATATATACTGTATATTGCCCAGAATGTAGCCTAAAAATAGCACATAGATGTAGCAAACATAAGGCACAGAAGTTCACCAACAAACAGTTCGTAAAAATGTTGATGTTACCAAACAGTGTGAGTAACATTAAATCCTACAGCATATTATGCCAATTTACATGAACCACAGAGGTCTCATGAGGAGTGCTTATGGGTGAATAGCTAAATTATAATGAAGTTGAGCAACTTTTTTGTAATCCCTTTAGCCTTTGGGTTATCTGCTGGAAGTTTATGCGATTGCAGGTACGATGTAACCACATTTCCACCTCTCACTACGCTGGCTTACACACATTACATCTAGTGTCTTGCTTTTTGGCGTTTCCAGTCTAAAGCATCTCCAAACAAACATCATTGTAGTACAACCAACAGCTAATGTTATTTGCTCTATTGGTTACAGACTGAAGTTGCCACAGGTTAATGGTAAAATGTGGAATGGAATATGGTGATGTGTCAGGTTACAGCAGGTTCATGGTCCAGCACAAGCTGCAGACTGGAATATAAATCGGTAAGCGGATCGGCCCTGTCCGTCTGATATCCAACAAGGGAATGATGTCAATATCAGACCTGATACCAACATAGGATCAGATCGGGCCCATCTCTAGACGTTTAATATTTGTTCCCAAGAATAGTAGAAACTCTATAGTGTAGACGAGACCGATCAGTGCTTAAAATGGGCCGGTACCCACCAGTATACAACACCAGCACTAGCACATTTGGCGTACCTTGACTTTTTGTATGCGTGAGACACACTTCTTACAAGCTGCCTGTAGTCTTTTCTGCTCTCTCCATAGGCTCGTTTGAGATTAACTGTGTTTCTCCTTGGAAAGTAGTGCTGAAGTATTGATACTTCAGAACCCAACGTTTCCTGCTCTAGTATCGATTCTCATATTCAAAGATCTAAGTTGTGACTTTAATAAGCCTAAATGGTAAATGCATATTTTATCACCAACAGGGGACACATTAGAAAAAAACTACGCTACCACCAGGAAAGTCTAAATAATACCCAGTTGACTGGAACCATTTCTCTTTCACAAACTTATGCGAACTACAAGGAGCCATGTGTGAGCCACTGACAATCAAAATAACAAACAAATATAATCTCCAAATATAAACAGCTTTGTAACAGTTGCTTAAGATTGTGGAAGTTGTGTGCTGTAAGAAAGCACTGTGGTGCAGTCTGAAGTCTCATGGTAACAAAATGGATTTCACATGCAGCTGCAGGGAGGACGGATGTAAACAACAACCAAAATCACATGTGAAACCTTCCTTGGTATGTAAGGACATATTCTCACAGCTAACAGTTGTCAATAAAAGTGGCCTGCCACCCCTTATAGAGACACCTTATATCTCCTCTTTTCCATCAGTCTCTGTTTCTTTTCCCTGGTCATGGACTAAAAAACACTACTAAAACAATAAAAATAAAACAAAATAAAACACAGAATTTCAAGGCAGAAACAGTAAAACACTTCCATATTAGGATACAACTAAAATAAAACAAGTTAAAAACATCACTTTGGAGGAGGTAAGGCAGGTTAAACACCAAAAGCTTGTCTAAAAAGGTGGGATTTTAGAGTTGACTTAAAAACCACCAGCACGGTTATGGACCTCTAGCGGTAGAGAATTCCAGAGCCTAGGGCCATACACAGCAAAAGAGCGGCCGCCCCATTTTTTGTATTGAGACAATGGGACAACCAAGGACTGATGTTCAGAGGAGCACAGAGCTCTGCGCGGAACATAAATAGACAGAAGATCAGACAGGTATAGAGGAGCGAGGCCATTTACAGACTTAAATACAAATAGTAGCACCTTGAAGTCAATTCCAAACTGGACTGGCAACCAATGTAGCGAGAGAACAACGGGGGTGATGTGGGTGTACCTGGGGGTGTTCGACAACAGTCGAGCCACAGCGTTCTGGACCAGTTGAAGCTTTATTGGTATATTTATTGGTATTGCGATTAGTGATAGCAGTACAGGCTTTACTTCGTATTGGATCAGAAGTAAATAAGCGGTTTCACACATCACTACTAGGAAGTGGGCGATGGCAGCAAATAATAATCAATAATCATAATAATTTGTTATAATAATTTTAAAAATAAAACAAAC
>NW_018127997.1:775048-776380 GCF_001952655.1 Monopterus albus
ACTTTGTAAAGTGTCCTGAGATGACTTTTGTTGTGATTTGGCGCTATACAAATAAAATTTGATTTGATTCTCCCAGGGCACTGGAGTTGCAGTTTTAAGGTTTACTTATGTATTTTCTTAAAATTACGTGTGAGATGTCTGCTCACAGAGGCCATAAAATAATAAATTTCCTATTTCATACCCTTCACTCTGAATATGAGCATTTACCTTGGTTTCAATATGGAGGCTGAACCCTTATAATTCATTTGTCCAGACAATTATTAATATTTTGGAGAGCAGCAGTTAACTGCTGCTTCAAAATGTGCAACATTGCAATATTCTGTTACACTGTGAAATAACAATATATATATTTTTTTTTTAGTTGTACTGGCCTTATCAGTTTCATTGGTCTTATTTTCTATGCGTTTTTAAGCTATTGATTATAAATGTGCTGAGATGCTAAGCACAAGACAAATTTCTCTAAGGGGACAGTATATTATATCTTATTGTATGAGCTTTAACAGAAGTGATTCTTGAACTTAATCTATCTTTTTTAGGTTTGGATTTTTTTGTATTCATTGTATCCCTAAGAAAGTGAGTCAGTAAAAGACAGAGATAGTGGCTGAGAACACAGAGAGGATGGTACACTTCACAACAAATAACACCCTGCACAAGAACCATCTCTATTACTGAGTCAAAACAACCAGCTGACTTTAGTTGACTCCATGACTGAGACAATGGGAGTGGAAGATGAGAGTGGGGGAAGGTAAATACTCATTTGTAATATTTAAAATGTGCCAGATGCTGTACAAATCCTGAGAGGCAGGTAAACATGGCTTCTGTTTTAGATGAGATGTTGTGCTAATAACATCTACATTCTATAGTCCAAAACAAGTCATTGTAATCTTATCATTGCTTTGCTATTGTGGAAGTGAATTACTTTTCATATAAAAATTGAGAACCAAGGACTAAGATTTTAAATGTTATAAAAAGACCAACTACAAATCCACCTAGAGTGAGTTATAATTGGTCTATACTTAAAAAAAGAGAGAGAGAAAGAAATTAGAATGGTGAGGATAAGGCAGAAACGTGGCTACAAGCACAAAGTAGGTAAGCACGGGGTTTGAAGGTCTACACTCAGGACCTGGACAGAACTGACACAACAACCAACCATAGTGAAAGAGAGGGAGACCGACCAACACACAAGAAAATGGCAGAAGGCATAATTACCACGCTCATGAGTGATGACTGAGGAAGGGAAGAAAGTGCAGTAAACCAAAATGAGAAAAGGAAAACAGGGGGAAGAAAGAAAGAGGGAAACAAAGCAAGAAACAAAGAAAGAAGCAGAAAAAT
>NW_018127997.1:776429-783394 GCF_001952655.1 Monopterus albus
GTATAGCTGAGCAAAACTCAACAAGAGTTGCCTGTGTGTGTGCATATATATATGCACACACACACACACACACACCTATAAAGCACCAAATAAGAACTAGTGTTTTTTATCTTTTGATTGTGGACAATAATGAGAAAGCTATGAGTAGAACATTGTCAGCTGTGGTTAGTACCATGAGCTCTTGCTGTAACGGGTGCAATAATGAGAAATACAAAGTCAGTTTTAGTAATTATTTGTGTTGGTAGCGTGAAAACACCTGTTGTACAATATAGATCAATTCAATAAAGAATAACAGTTGGATGACACAGTAGTATTAAAGAGGCAATCATTAGAACAAAGTGTTTTATGTCATGATGATGATAAGATTCCGTAATTATCCAGTGTAGAGAGTATAAAACCTGATGATAAGTAGGGTACAGTTCAAGACCCCAGTCCTCAAGGTGTTTTAGATGGTTAGCTGTGAATTCATGGTTCATTAGGTAATGCGATATTTAGGGTATTATAATATGTGATAATTCAGTGATTACATCATATCTACTTTAAGGTACTAATAAATCATCATGGCCAAAAAACAATTACAGTTAATTGTAATTATAATTAACTTACATATTATAAATTACATATTATTATCAGCCTTTAGTGTAACTTGTTACTGCATTTGAAAATGTAGTTCTACAAAATAGCAAAACAAACAAAAACTTTCTTACACTGTTGTAGGCTGTCTACATGAAGATAACTGATTTGGATTTTGAAGAGTATCACTATGGAATCTGAAGGATGATTGTGAATGTTTGTAACAAACATATAAACAGAGAAGATGTAATAGGCAAACCATAAGGACATATACTTGTACCCTAAGAAATCATACTTGATAATGTATGTGAACAACAGTTAATGCTGCATTACCAAAGAATTAAAGCTCAACCAAAGATATGATAGGATAAATGGAGAAAAGCAAAATAACGATGATTCGAAAAGGAAAAAAGAACCGTGTATTAAGAATAACAAAAAAGGTGCAACAACAAAGAGTATATTTCTTCTACCATAGCTACTTAATTATCACTTTCTAGAAGAACTGGAGAGCACAGTAGAACATGCTAATGTCAGTCTTTTCATGGGAAATCTTTATGTTTTAAATTGGAGGAAGACATTTTTTATCTTTAGCTACCTCATTCTAAAACTAGTGGCTGTAAATTGACAGTTAGTATGCAAAACAATGCTTACCTGATCCCTCCTCAGTCACCATTCCCAGTCCTTCAGCTTTGTTCTGCCTCTCAAATGCATTTAGATCCAGTACACTGAAACAAAGAAAAATGGATGGTGAACCTGTGAATGAAAAAAGCTATTGTTGATGCAGGGGCGCATAATGGCTGAGGTAATAATGAAGTAATGAGGGGCTATGTCAAACTTTGCCACAATTATGAACCTATCATTACCTAATGATTCAATATCTCCCAGGTGGTTCTCTAGTACTTAATCATTTAACATAGTCCAACATTAGGGGCTATTAGGTAAGTAATTGTAAAAAAACAAAACAACAACAAAAAAAAACAGATCATTTCTGGTTCTTTCCTTATTCGTTCCTTACTAGCTGTGCACCTTTCTGTATTGTAAAGTGTTACCATATGTTCAATTAACTGTTAGCAGTTTCTGTTTCTAGTGCATTGGCCAGTGAGGTGGTTACAGCTAAACGAGGCTGCCTCCCCAAAATGAAATCCCTACCCGAAGGATGAAACCCCTCCGACAGAGCACATTAAACCACAGCAGCATGGATCAGGATCCCAACAAAACAACTTACACTACCACTTGACTACTTTGATCCTGAAGAAAACTCAAGCATCAAACAAATCACATCAAAGACGATGATATCTTTGGGAACTCTGAACTAATGAATCTTAAAATATCGGTATAATGTCTCTATATTCAGATTTGACAGAGTGACAACTATGAAAAGGAGTTCAAGCGTTGACCCAACTGTGTAATGTGCGTTTTAAAATATCTTAATCACCTACATCATCTGTGCCACTGCCACTGCTGCTGCTCTAACTATTGACTGTGTCGGTGAATGGCAAAATCTGTAAACAAACTTCAATAACTAACTTCCTATTGGTTTTAGACCATCTGTCCTTTTCACCACACATAGCATCTTTGCCTCATGTCTCTCTTGTAAACCTTACTCACACCCGATCCTGAACACAGTAATGTATCAGTAATTATAATCCAATAATATAATGTACATTAATTTGAAATATGCCTTCTTTTATAATGGCTTTATAAGATTCAAGATTTTTATTCGCCAGTTATGCATAAACAGACAGTCTAGGCATATAGGAATTCTTGTGCAGGGCTCTCCTGGAGTCAAGTAAAGAGTTTAAAGCCAAAAGAACGAACACCTAGTGTAAATATAAGATCACCCACTAATACAAAAGAATACAAAATAGTTGATAAAACTGTGGACACAGGAATAAGGTAGCAGGTAAAATAGGGAGTTTCAAATATTGCACATGGTACTACACATAGTGTATATATGGTATTCTATTTAGTAGGGTAATGAGAGGTTATTGCACCAGTTTCTCACATTTTTTATTTGCCATCAGTCTTACAGCGGCAGGGAAAAAGCTGTTGTCAAGTCTGGTTCTGCGTGTGATGATACTGTCTGCTCTGCTGTGCCTGAGGCTGTAGGTGCAGTTTTTGTGTCTGAGCAGAGAGTGAGCTGGGTGGAGTGGATCTCTGAGTATGTTCTCTGCCCTTTTACAACAGTGCTATGTGTACAGTGTGTCCTTAGCAGGCAGTTCAGTCCCAGTGATTCTCTGCAGTCTTTATGACCCTTTGAAGCGCCTTCCTCTCTGCCTGTGTGGTGTTACCATACCAGACTGTGATGCCAGTAGTGAGGATGCTCTCTACCAGTCCTCTGTAAGCCTAGGTGAGAGGGCAACGGTTCAGCCCAGCTTTTCTGAGCCGCCTGATGAAGTATAGCCACTGCTGGGCTTTCTTCACTGTGGCAGCTGTGTTCAGTGACCAGCTCAGGTCAGATGTCACCTGCAGGCCCAGGAACTTGTGGCTGTCAGCCCTCTCCACCTTAGTCCCTTTGATGGTCAGAGGCAGCAGAGGGGAGGGGTTCTTCCTAAAGTCTACTCTTATTTGTTTTTGTCTTGTTTATGTTGAGGATGAGGTCATTCTCCTCTCCATAAATGAGAATGTTGCTCACCAAGCTTCTGTAACCCAACTCGTCTCCCCCCTTGATGAGGCCCAGAATGGTGTTGTCATCAACATATTTAATGATGATGGTGTTGTCATGGTTGGAGACACAGTCGTGGGTGTACAGGGTGAAGAGTTTGTGGCTGAGACAGCTGCCCTGTGGTGAGCTGATTGTGAGCTCAGCAGACACCCGCCCTCCCATTCTGACCACCTGTGGTCTTTCAGTCTGGAAGTCCAGAATCCAGTTACAGGTGGGAGTTGGGACATCGAGGTCTGTCATCTTCTCAATAACCTCGTCGGGTGTCCCTCCACTATAATTATAATGACTTTTTATTTTGACACTTTAACTATATTTTAATGCTATTACTTGGTACATAAGTAACATTTTGAATGCAGGACTTTTACTTGTGACTGTGGTAATCACCATTGTTACATAAGTAAAGAAATCTGAGTAATTCTTAGTGCTGTGTAAACAGCACAATCTAAAGATGTCCTCTAAATAATAATTTTCTTACTCTTGATAACTCTCTGGAGTATGTTCCTGTCTGATTCTGTGCAATTTACGTACCAAGCTGTAATACAGTATGTTATAACACTCTATTGCACAGTGATAAAAGACTTCGAGTAGTTTTACAGACAGGCTGGTCTTTTTGAGAGCTCTCAGAAAATAGAGGCACTATTGAGCTTTGTTAGTTATAGCCATAGAATTGAAAGTCCAGGTCCAGGCCCTCAGTAATGTAAGTCCCAAGGAACATAAAACTGCAGGCCCGCCCCACTTCCTCTCCTTTAATGAACAGGGGGGAGAGAGCTTCTCCTTCTTCCTGAAGTTGATTATTTTGTTTGTCTTCTTGATGTTCAGTGTGAGTGTTGTTATCTGTGCACCATTCCACTAATTTGCAGACTTCCTTTCTGTAGGGTATTTCATCACAGTCAGAGATCAGCCTCACCAAGGTCGTATCATCTACACACAGCCCTGAGGGTGAGCCAGTGCTGAGTGTCAGGCTGGGAGAAAGGTATGGATTGAATTTGACCTACTGTGGTTGACTGGCCAAAAAGTCTTTAATTAGCCAATGGCATGCTTTTCGTTGTTTTTTGACTTATCTACAATGTTACAATGGTTAATTATCACCTTAGACATGATCTAAAGCTCAAAAAATGAGGTGTACATACTGTATGTTTTAGTATATCTATGCAGAAGCAACTCGGTTTATACACGTCTTGCACTCTCACTTACCAGACTTTTTTTTTTTTAGCAGAATAAAGTATTACACGATAGTTTAAAGATTTCCTTGAATGGTCATAATCTCCAGGCCATTGTGTGTTTCTTTGAGTTTGCCTGACATCCACCGGTGCCCCCACCATATTGGCAAAATATTATTTTGCCTTGCTTGTTATGTGTATTTTCAATAAAGCTTATATATAAAAAAACAAAGACATCCACGGTGCTATTGTAAAAGCGGAATTTTTAAACTGCGCCCGATTTTGCGGATATATTTTACCTCTTGCTGCTGCACTGTGACCAAAGGGTGTGGAGAAAAATACAGGACCTGATGTTATTGCATGTCAAGGAACCCAGAAATGGTATGAATACATTAATTATATTTATTTCAGTCCTGAAAGAGGAAGAGTTTGTAGGGTTACCTGCATGACTGCATCAGACCACTCAGACTCTGAAAAAAGCCCACATCCCTCTTGTCTTTCAGATAATCCAGCATTTTCTGTCAGAGAAACAGAGGAAGACCAAAGAGAATGGGATTGGTGAGCTGTATTTTAGGGTGGCATGGTGGTCCAATAGTTAGCACTGTTGCTTCAGAGCAAGAAGGTTCCGGATTAGAAGGTTCTTGTGGTTGACTGGGTCCTTTCTGTGTGGAGTTTAAATGTTCTGTGTCTGTGTATGGGTTTTCTCAGGGTACTCCAGATTCCTCTCGCTCAACTCAATGTTACTGTCCCCGAGGAGAAATTTGTTGCACAGTCAGGTTAAAAAACACTTATATTTATGGTTTAAAAAAAAGTACCCTCTCCTTCAGTTCTATATTATTATTTATCAGGGCCTAAGAGCAATTATGTGGACCTTACCTACTTCCATAAAAAAAAAAAACTCACGCCAACAGAAAGACACAAAATATTTCAATATGCAGTTACCAAAAGTAAAACAGCATTTAGAAACCAGGTGGGAAAATAAAAGTAGCCTACACCCTTCCTACATCCACAATCATTAACTGAGTAATTGGCAGCCAGGTGTTACTCATCAAATGCACTGGATTAGTCGATCATTAAAAAGTGTGTCATCCTCTATAAAAGCACATATTTTAGCTGTTTGGTGTTCTGGAGCACTGAGTTGTGTATCATATCAAGAAAAAAGTGACATTAGCCATGATCTCAAACAAGTAATTGTCACTGTTCATTAATTTAGGAAGGGTTATTAGGCCACCTTCAAACAAGCTGAGATTCATTGTTCTACAAAGGGAAAGACTGATTATGAATGGAGAGCCTTCAAGATAGGTGCCAATCTTCCCAGAAACAAAACAGGATACACTAGAATAAAATATACTGTGCACTTGCAAAATTGTATCTGAACAACCTGGGGCAGTCCTGGAACAATATCCTTTGGACTGATGAGACCAAAGTGGAGCTGTCTGGTCATCATGCACAGAGCCATGTTTAGTGAAAACCAAACACCATGAACACCCCATACCAACTGTCAGGCCTGGTGGTGGATGATATGGCCCTGTTTTACAGCCACAGGACCTGGGAAAATTCCAGTCATTGAGGTGACAATGAACTCCACTTTATACCACAATATTCTTAAGACAAATGTGAGGCCATCTGTCCAGCAGCTTAAGCTGAGCCAAGATTGTCATGCAACAGGAGAATGATCCCAAGCACACCAGCAAATCAACATCTGAATGGCTAAACAAGAAAAAAAAATCAAGGTGTTGGCCAGACCTCAGCCACATTGAGATGCTGTGGCAGAATCTTTAGACAGCCATGCATATATGAATGACCTCAAACAAAATTTCAGTGAGAGACTAATACATTCCCACTGAAAATGTTCACTTCAAGTTACTGTTACTAAGTGTGGTTCAACATGTTACTGAATTATTTTACTCACCTGGTTTTTGAATGTTGGTTGACTTTTAGGAAACAGATGACTACACATCGAAAATTTTTGTGAATTTTTTTTTTTTTTTTTTGTCACGTGAGGATGTTTTTTTGTTTACAGAAATTGGTGAGGACCATATAATTATTAGCCCCTGATGAATAAAATCAGAAAATTGAAGAAGGGTGTACTTTCTTTTTACCATGACTGTACATTCACATAAGACACACAATACAGTCAGGATGTGAAGTTTTCAGACCCTTTCAAGTTTTCCACATTTTATTACTTCACCAATCAGACCTCTATGGTAGAGTGGCCAGACAGAAGCCATTCCTCACAAAAAGGTACACGATAGCCTGCTGGGAGTTTGCCAAAAGGCACCTGAAGGACTCTTAGACCATAAGGAGCAACATCCTCTGGCCACTATTCCCAGCAGTATGTGTGGAGAAAACCAGGCACTGAGCAGACGTCTTTACTGCTACTCTTGTCTGTACTACGATTTTTCACATCTTCTACATTGTCAAGTCTTTGAATAAATTCTACAACTACTAAAATGCCTCCAAGAGGGAAAAGAGCTAATAAATCCGAAGCGAGCGAAGATGTTGAGGCTGAAGAAGATACTATTTCAGCGGCGCAAGTAGCTGAGATGTTGAATCAGCAGAAGCTG
>NW_018127997.1:788058-791480 GCF_001952655.1 Monopterus albus
ATAATTTTTTAGTATATTACTTGTGTGGTGTAGAACAAAATTATTTATGTAGTAATACTGCTTGCAAACCAATGATGGTAAGATGATGTTATGGGGTAGGACTAGATAAGTCTAACTTCTTCCTACTCCGTTCAAGCATGTACTAGGTATAAGCAAATTGATAATGCATTTGTGGATTTGTGTGAAATTATGTGTTGACATATTGACTGTCGTTACATGTTTGAAAGAATAAATCAAATCAAATCATCATCTCACTAATACCAACCCTACAGTCAAACATGGCGATGGCACCATCATGCTGTGGGGATGTTCTTCCACATCTGAGACATGGGGACTAGTCAGGACAAAGGGAAGGATTGATGCAGAAAAATATAGTGTCATCCTGAATGAAAACCTTCTCCAGAGTGTTCAGGATCTCAGGCTGGGGAGTAAGGTTTACAATTCAACAAGACAAGGGTGACATCCTCTATAAAAGCACATATTTTAGCAGTTTGGTGTTCTGGAGCACTGAGTTGTGTATCGTACCAAGGAAGTGACATTAGCCATGACCTCAGACAAGTAATTGTCACTGCTCATCAATTTGGGAAGGGTTATTAGGCCACCTTCAAACAATCTAGTCTGTCCTACCTAGTCTCCTAGTCCCAGACACAGAAAAACATCCCCACAGCATGATGGTGCCATCGCCATGTTTGACGGTAGGGTTGGTATTAGTGAGATGATGCTCAGTGAGGGAAGGATTGATGCAGAAAAATATCAAGTCATCCTGAATGAAAACCTTCTTCAGAGTGCTCAGGATCTCAGGCTGGGGGGTACGGTTTACAATTCAACAAGACAATGGCCCAAAGCAAACTGCCAAGAAAACACAGGAGTGGCTTCAGGAAAACTCTGTGAAAGTCTTAGAGTGGCCCAGCCAGAGTCCAGACCTGAACCCAGTAGAATATCTCTGGAAAGACCTGAAAATGGCTGCGCACCAACACTCCCCATCCAACCTGGCTGACCTGAAACAATTCTACGAAGTAAGGATTAAATTTCCAAAAGAAATGTGCAAAGGTTGTATTTTAATTCTCAAGGAAATGTGAGGCTGTTATTGCAACCAAAGGTGCTTTAATCAAGTAATAAGTGAAGGGTCTGAACACTGAACACAGGTAAATGTGATATTTCAGTCTTTATTTTTAATAAATTAAAAAAAAAAACTTTTTGCATCATCATTGTGGAATATTATGTGTAGACTAATGAGAAAAAACAAAGAATTGAATCAAGTTTAAGAACAGTCTGAAACATCCATCTGTCCATTATCTATACTGCTTATTCCTGAATAGTAATGGAGCCAATCCCAGCTGACACTGGGCGAAAGGCAGGGTCCACCCTGGACAGGTCGCCAGTCTATTACACATAGACAACAACCACACACACTCACACTAATCAGAAACACAATGTGGAAAAACTGAAAGGGTCTTAAAACTTTCCATGCTGACTGTATATACATACAGTGGTGTGAAAAAGTGTTTGCCCCCTTACTGATTTCTTATCTTTTTGCATGTTTGTCACACTGTAATGTTTCAGATCGTCAAACAAATTTATATATTAGTCAAAGATAACACAAGTAAACACATCATGCAGTTTTTAAATGAAGGTTTTTATTATTAAGGGAAAACAAAATCCAAAACTATAGAGCCCTGTGTGAACAAGTGTTTGCCCCCCTGTCAAAACACTGTTTTATCGCACCTGAGTTCAATTTCTCTAGCCACACCCAGGCCTGATTACTGCCACACCTGTTCGCAATCAAGAAATCACTTAAATAGGACCTGCCTGACAAAGTGAAGTAGACCAAAAGATCATCAAAAGCTAGACATCATGCCGAGATCCAAAGAAATTCAAAAACAAATGAGAAAGAGAATAATGGAGCTCTATCAGTCCGGAAAAGGTTATAAAGCCATTTCTAAAGCTTTGGGACTGCAGCGAACCACAGTGAGAGCCATTATCCACAAATGGCGAAAACATGGAACAGTGGAGAACCTTCCCAGGAGTGGCCAGCCGACCAAAATTACCCCAAGAGCGCAGCGACAACTCATCCAAGAGGTCACAAAAGACCCCACAACAACATCCAAAGAACTGCAGGCCTCACTTGCCTCAGTTAAGGTGAGTGTTCATGACTCCACCATAAGAAAGAGACTGGGCAAAAATGGTTTGCATGGCAGAGTTCCAAGACGAAAACCACTGCTGAGCAAAAAGAACATAAAGGCTCGTCTCAGTTTTGCCAGAAAACATCTTGATGATCCCCAAGACTTTTGGGATAATACTCTGTGGACAGACGAGACAAAAGTTGAACTTTTTGGAAGGTGTGTGTCCCATTATGTGTGGCGTAAAAGTAACACCGCATTTCAGAAAAAGAACATCATACCAACAGTAAAATATGGTGGTGGTAGTGTGATGGTCTGGGGCTGTTTTGCTGCTTCAGGCCCTGGAAGACTTGCTGTGATAAATGGAACCATGAATTCTGCTGTGTACCAAAATATCCTGAAGGAGAATGTCCGGCCATCCGTTTGTGACCTCAAGCTGAAGCGAACTTGGGTTCTGCAGCAGGACAATGATCCAAAGCACACCAGCAAGTCCACTTCTGAATGGCTGAAGAAAAACAAAATGAAGACTTTGAGAGAAATTGAACTCAGGTGCGATAAACCAGTGTTTTGACAGGGGGGCAAACACTTGTTCACACAGGGCTCTATAGTTTTGGATTTTGTTTTCCCTTAATAATAAAAACCTTCATTTAAAAACTGCATGATGTGTTTACTTGTGTTATCTTTGACTAATATATAAATTTGTTTGACGATCTGAAACATTACAGTGTGACAAACATGCAAAAAGATAAGAAATCAGTAAGGGGGCAAACACTTTTTCACACCACTGTAAAACACAGAATACATTTTTAATCAAATGCTAAAACTCTCATAAGTAATATTACTGAATTATAGCATATTATATAAAAAACACAATTGCCAAATCACCATATCACCATTTAGTGCAAAGCTGGTTGACAGCTAGTCATCATTTCTAGCATTTAAGAGTGACAACATGGCTTCCGGTCGATGGTGGTATGAAGCAGACATGATGTGTGAGAGCTGCTGTGTGCTTCACTCTTCTCTCATTCATTTATAGCCATACCTTGCAGACAGAGTAGCTACCTTTGCACTTTTTTTCCCCCCAACCTTTGCTTACTTCACAATGACCTCGCACCGTGGTAAATCGTGGAAAAAAGATGACCAAACCGCCGGCTTATCCATGGAGGCTATGTCTGAGCTACTTGAACAGCACAGATCGGCGCTAGCTACTGACTTTAAAACTTCTTTCAACCAGCTGGAAAGTAAATTCGACCAGGTCTGCTCCACTGTCGACGAACATGGCCAACGTCTCTCATCCCTTGA
>NW_018127997.1:791987-793635 GCF_001952655.1 Monopterus albus
ATTCATTTTATCAAAATGAATGTTCTTCCTAACTTCCTATATATATCTTTCAATCAGTACCAACCTTCATCCCCAAATTATTCTTTGATACATTAGATTCTATTATATCGTCTTATATTTGGAAGGGCAAGCGCCCCAGGCTCAGCAAAGTTCACCTTCAGAAGTCCAAGGCTGAGGGGGGTATGGCGCTACCTAACTTTCGCCTATACTACTGGGCGGCCACTATTCGCTGCCTCACCTTTTGGTCATACTTTCATAGTCGATCCGACCGTCCTCCGTGGGTGGCAATGGAATTAGGCTCGGCTAGAAATTCTTCCATTCCAGCACTTCTCGGCTCCCCACTCCCTTTCGCACCATATAAATTCACAGATAATCCAGTGGTCGGTCACACGTTGAAAGTGTGGGCTCAGTTCAGAAGGCACTTTGGTTTTCTTGAGTTTTGCCCCTCGAGTCCCATCTCCGCCATTCATCTTTTTCAACCCTCCTTATTGGATCCAATGTTCCAGGAATGGCGGGGACTGGGTATCGAGCGTTTTAGAGACCTCTTCATAGACACCAGTTTTGCATCATTTGGGCAACTGTCTGAAAGGTTCGGTCTCCCTAGGTCTCACTTTTTCAGATACTTACAAGTAAGACACTTCCTCCACTGTCAGATACCAAATTTCCCCCAGATACCAGACATCAGCACCGCTGAGGCTCTTCTCAATCTACAACCATTATGCAAGGGTCTGGTTTCCATTATCTACGATAAGCTGTTGGGTATAAGGCAGGCCCCACTTAATACTGTTAAAAGCGCATGGGAACGGGATCTGAATCTTACCTTGTCAGCCAACGCGTGGGATATAATTATGCTGGTTAACACAACCTCTCTCTGTGCCCATCATTGCCTGTTGCAGTTCGAAGTTGTGCACAGGTCTCACATATCCAAATCTCGACTGGCGCGCTACTACCCTGACATAGACCCGCGCTGCGACAGGTGCAGGAGAGAGGAGGCTACTCTTGTCCATATGTTTTGGTCATGTCCCAGTTTAGAGAAATACTGGAGGGAAGTCTTCCAAACTCTATCCCTAATGGTTGGAGCAGACATAGAACCTGACCCTCTGATTGCACTTTTTGGCACTACAGGCGATAATGTTGAGCGCCTGTCCCCAGGAAAACGCCGAATTCTGTCTTTTGCCTCGCTTTTGGCCAGGCGTGCAATATTGCTGAGGTGGGTAGATGCTGCTCCGCCCACCCATACCCAATGGTTGCAAGATATCATGGCCTGTTTAGCTTTGGAAAAAATATACTACTCAGCTCACAAATCAAAAGAGAGGTTTTTAACGGTGCGGGGACCTTTTATGGAGCACTTTCATAATTCCCAAACAAGTTAAGGAGAGGATTTTATATCTCCTCAGGCCATCCTTGATTGGCTAGCGTACGGGCTCATAGTCTACATGTACGGTTGCTCTTCTATCTTGTTTTGCCCCTCTTTCCGCTCAGGTCGAGACCTGACTTCCGGCTGTTTTACATCTTACTCCAGGAATGAATACTAATTGGGCTAATTGACCTGCTGGGTTCTCTTTTTTTGGGGGGGAGGTTCTTTTCTTCGGGTAATGTTTGCATTTCTCTTTTCACTGTACCCAGACAGGTTTACTCTTCCTGAACG
>NW_018127997.1:796309-796862 GCF_001952655.1 Monopterus albus
ATTCTGGGTTTGGCGGAATCTACTGAAGTTGGGAGACCTACTGAGTTTTTCTCAAGCCTGTTGTGGGAAGTTTTCGGGAAAGAGACGCTCCCGTCCCCAACCGAGATTGATAGGGTCCATCGTTCGCTAACAGCCAAGCCGGCCCCTGTACAGAGACCACGTCCCGTCATTCTCTGACTGCATCATTACCAGATCAAGGACCTCCTGATTCATGAGGCCCGGCGCAGAGGGAAGTTGGAATACCGTGGTCAGCAGGTTCGAGTTGTCGACGACTATAGCCCCGAGGTTCTGAGCCAGCGAGCTGAATACAGGGAAGTCATGGCGGATCTCTACAGCCGAGGGCTTAAACCCTCTCTCCTATACCCCGCACGGCTCTGCATCATGCTTTCCAACGGAGATAGGAAGTGGCTACGCTCGTCTGATGAGGCGCGGAGATATATCGACAGCCTCCCTTCTCCACCTTTGCCACCGTAAATGGCTATATAACTGCAGCGCCCGGCTGTATGTGAATCTCTAACTCTACATTGACTGTTGCTGTGGGGGGGTGAGTATG
>NW_018127997.1:798162-801851 GCF_001952655.1 Monopterus albus
TTGAAAAAATATGCTACTCAGCTCGCAAATCAAAAGAGAGGTTTTTAACGGTGTGGGGACCTTTTATGTAGCACTTTCACAACTCCCAAAAAAGTTAAGGAGAGGATTTTATATCTCCTCAGGCCATCCTTGATTGGCTAGCGTACGGGCTCATAGTCTACATGTACGGTTGCTCTTCTATCTTGTTTTGCCCCTCTTTCCGCTCAGGTCGAGACCTGACTTCCGGCTGTTTTACATCTTACTCCAGGAATGAATACTAATTGGGCTAATTGACCTGCTGGGTTCTCTTTTTTTGGGGCTCTTGTCAGTGTTAGATGCCTGTCGTTCACATTTTGGTATCTGTTTCTTTGTTAAAAAAGTTAATAAAAATATTTCTGAGAAAAAGAGTGACAACATGACAAAATACTTTTTTTACTCTGCCAACCCCACATTACCTGCTGTACAGTAGAGTTTCCACCATTAAGAATAGCGATCCCCAGCTTCAAAGTGGAGGCCACCATGGGACCCATCTCACCTGGAAAAAAAAAAGTAACACATAGAAAAAACATGTCATGTAATGCTGTGATTAAGCTTTCCACACACTTCCTGTTTCAGACTTTTGTTTTGGTATACTTCTGTTCAATTTTGTTTGCTTTTTTCATGCTCTTTACCTGCTCCTTCTAACTCATCACTCTCAACTGCGGTCCATTCTGGTAAACAAGACATTCTGTATTTCTGTCAATAATCTGTATTCTCTAACTGCCAAATTGCTGTCTGAGCATGACCTGTCCTCACCCTAGTATTAATATTCCACATTTCCATGTCTCTCATGGTATTGCCTATGCTGCCTGACTGAACTGGTGACTTTGCCATTTAATGGACACTTCTCACTTGGGTTCTGGTCAAAGTTTCTGTTTCTAAATTTTCACGTTCATGTATGGACTCAAATTTCTGGTCAGTAGCTCTGTCTCCCACCTTTCATGCTTTTGAACAGACCCTAGCAGTTTTCCTAGTCCTGGTTATTTTGTCTGCACTATCTTTTTAAAATGGTGGCTGTGGTGGTAGTCAGTTACAGTAGCTCCTCTTTTTGCTTTTATTTGAGAAAGAAACAAGGCACCCAGTGCAGCGGTGTGGCACATGGGTGTGTCTTTAATAGTTACTGAACAACAGTGAAGGTCTAACACTTATCACAGGTTCTGCATTTGTTTTCACTGCCATGTGCCTGTGTTCTGCTTGTTCAACATCTGTTTTATAAACTGCTCGGTCTCCCTTACAGTCTGATTGTTGCACTGTGTAGTGATTCTCCGCATCGTCTGTTCTCACTCTGCTCAGCTGACTGCCTGTGTGAGAGGAACGCAGCCCCTCCCTCCAATAAACAGAGACCAACACAGAGAAAATACAGTGAAAAAACTAAACAGGATGGTCCGCATCGACCCGGGAGGTAATGTGGAGAGAAGTACAGGGTATACTGCTTGTTAGGTTCCAAATGCAGTGAGTACACAAATTTCATTGTTGGTTTTAGGTTCTGTATGCGATTTATGAAAGTTAACAAAGACATAGCCTTATATTTTTGGACATGCAATTGCTCATTTGTTTTACAAATTGATCTATCTGGTTTCCAATTATTTTCAGTTGTCAAATAAAAATCTAGGACCTTACATTTGGAGTTCTTATGTTTTGAAAGCTTATGTGTTTTTGGTTATATACTAAATCTATCATCATTAAAGCCAAAAATAACCAAGAGAAATCACTGAGGCCTTAAACTTACCTTTGCTAGCACTGATGGTTTGAAGCACCATCTCAGCGGCCCCTCTGTCATGCAGCCGAGCCTGCTGATACAACAACTTCTGCTTCTCCATCTCCTTCTCCTATTTATGTCAGCAAGGACACAGGTCTGACACGCATTAGCACACCCGTGTACCACTAAAAACACCATGAAGCTTGACAGACACACAGAGTAACTGATCACCTACTTCAAAACTCTTCACTTCCTCTCCATCTTCATCCTCTTCATCATGGCAACTCTGAGGGGAGAAAAAGTAATAAAAAAGGAATTAATCATATGGAGGCACCACTTAACACTGTCAAAAGCCTTATTGCCATTAGCATCCAGCTATTACATTTCTGAGTATTAAAAAGGTATGTAGTATTGGGTTTTAGCAGCGGGTACCTTAGCCATGATGTCAGCATAGGCCATGTAAAGATTATCCTCATCTAGTTTACTGCAACAGAAAATACACACACAAACATGAGTATATGTCGGTGGAGATTCTCATTCATCCAGGTCATGGTATAGCCATCCAGGCTCGAGAATTAACAGAATACATGAAATGAATACCCTATGTCTTAAGGCAGTTTTAAGTAGTGAATAAGTTCTTAACAATTATTCAATTTAAAATAGCAAATATTAGCCTTGCTAACTATAATAAATAGTGCTGTAGAGATAAATTGAAAGGGTGCTAATATACAATCTTGACTTTTCAACCTCCTCATTTTGTTTATATAAACTATCAACTTCTATAACTGAGACTTAAGTTGATGCAGCAAATACTGTATCTCCTATTCGGTTGAGCTTTGGATGCTACATACTGTAGCATGTATAAAAACCCACCACTTCTCTGTGAGGGCTGTTCTACTGAACAGCTGAATGAGCTGATGCAGAGGATCAATGTGCTTCAACCCTTCCTCTTCTTCAGATGGCTCCTGTTCACCCGGTTTCTGACGAACACACATTCACAATCAGAGAAGATTCAAGAATACACAGTGACAAAAAACTATTTGGTTTTGTATTTAGCCTTCAGAACATCTTTTTTTTCAAAGTAGAAGAAATTCCAACAGGATCTAAATTAATTCCACTTGTTTTACATTCACACTGAAAAGAACTAACTGCAAGGTCCTCTATGAGTTTATCTTCGAAGTAGTGCTCCTCTGCCTCAATCCAAGACTTCTCATAGCCCTGCAGGAACAAGTTGACAGCCCGGTGCCTAGTTTTGGGGAGATACAGGTAGGAGTGTTTTTACAAGATATACCACATGTACAGTACACACACCTGCACACTTTGTATATACCATGTGTGCATTCATCTATGGGGGTGTAGAACTTGCCTGGGCAGGTTATAAAGTGGTGCCATCCTGAAGCAAGCGACTACTGCTCTTTTCCTCTGTTTAGACAGCAGTTTGTGCCACACTGCTTTCTTACTGCGCTGAGGATGTTCAACCTAAACATACAAACTGAGCTCAATAGACAAGTGGGTCATGGTTGGGAGTTCATATTGCCTTTAGGACAGCTGTTTACAGGAAGTGCATTTGTAAACAGACACGGTTTTCTTCAGAAGCTGTTCTTCTCCAGGACATAGATATACAGTGTATCAAACCCAAATACTGTATGATTGTACAGAACTGATGTATGGCTACTTCCTATTGCTTCAGTCAGTTTTCCAGTGTTGTAAACATCTTTTGACCTGTGTCATCTTTTATTCTTTATACACAAACACACACCTGGTCTAGGTGGAAGAGGACATGAGCAATGTCCAGGATTCTCTCCACAGTCTTCTCACGGTCAGAGGTGTCCTCACAGAGATTGGGGAGATCCCTGTACAAGGCCATCTGCCAACGAATAGCTGGGTCCTCCAGCTGTACAAAAGACACACGTACCACTTATATTTACATTTTAGTGTGTGTTGAATTTGTGCCCTACTCATATTCTAGTCA
>NW_018127997.1:801866-804492 GCF_001952655.1 Monopterus albus
TATATATATATGGATTATCACTATAAAGACTGTCCACTACAAAACAGACTTTATTATTCACAATAAAACCTTTACATTTTATGTCTTCAACATAAATACAAAATGTCATGTCAAGTTTTTTTTCCAACAGTACTTACAGTATTGTCAGGAATAAAATCAAGATACTTGACTATATTCTTACCTTCCCTTGTAAATGGAGATTGTTCCTAATGATCTCTCGAACTTCATCCTCGGTATCTTTCTGTTGAAAGAGTATATGTATGGTCCTTTAAGAGATCAAGGTCAACTTTTTAGATAGGGTGCACATGTGGTGTAGGGGTGAACTACAACATCCTTGGTTCCTCTGGCCAGGAACCTTTGTTACACGTCTCTCGGCCAAATTAAATATCATATGGTCAAAGTACCTTAAAACAGGTATCACAAAATAATTGATCATATTCCAGACCTATAACTTGAATTTAATGTATTCTATCAAAATCAATATTTTGAATCCTTAAATAGCCAAATGTGTTACAAAGGGAATAGCTCATGGCAACCCGACAGCAATCCTCAAAATGTACTAGACAAACGTTATTTTTTCTACCTGGGTGAAGCGGTTCTTAGCCAGTGTGATAAGCTCTTGTTCTCCAGGGGCACAGATATTGAGTCCAACAGGCAGCAGACGCTTCAGAGTAGCAACAATCAGACTTGTCTGCATTGTGTATCTATCTCCCTTCCTCTTGATCTTCTTCCTCTCCTGGTCTGACACTATTCCCTGTGGCAAAATCACGTGTTAGGAGACTGTTTTCTTTTACATCATACAAATGTGTTGTGTACCTTTGCCATACCTTTGACATCTTACACTTAGTGTCAGTGATGAGGAAGGACATGTTGTTAATTTCATTCTGGACCACGAAGTTCTGCTCTTCTCTCTTGAAGTTCTGCAAAAAGATGAAAACATGACATCAGCCAGGGTGATGCAGTGTTAAAGCCAACTTTATAATCAGACCAGTGCACTTGCTGGATGGTCAGATAGCTTCCAAAACCCTGTCTCCGCACACCTTCCAGCTTTTTTCCCTTTCATTTATACATACATACATACCAGTATAGGTTATCCGTGTCTAACTGTTTCTGTCACTTTCCCAAACTGACCATAAAAACTAGCCCTAATGACATATGGCAGGACTAAATTATGAAGAAGCTGCTGAAAGCTCCATGGAGTGGGATCTGTAGTACTAGCAGCTCTTTACAGGGAATAATTATCAAAAGTACCAGTTATCAAAATTATTAATCAATGAAGTTCCAAGACAATGAATGGAAGCAGGAGTTTGTCTTTTTACTATGTGCTTTGTTACACCTGCCATTAGGTCTTGTCTAATACAATGACATTTTCATTCAGCAGCACCTTTTTGTGTTTCTTTGTGTCCTTCGGAGTGATTTTCTTACATGAGACTTGGCCCAGAAGATAAAAACTTCGGCCACCATGCGGAACAGCTCCTCAGCCTCCGGGTTGGACTCTCTGAGCCATCTGGCCCTGTCAATATATGAAAGTAGTTGGAGAATCACATTACTTCTGCATTAGGAGGTTTTCTGTAGGACATGCATGTAGGCTTGTATCACATACAGGTATTGTAATTTATCACACTGAAATGATATGCTATACTTTAAGTCCTATTGTTTGTTTCAGAAGAAAAAAACATTTATAAGCTGTGAAGTGCAGGAACCCTTCAATCAGAGCACTGCACCTGTTGTAGTCGACAAATCGGATGAGCAGAGGGTAGAAGGCATACAGGTCTCTGACCAATATGGTGAACTGGTCCATGATGAGAAGCTCTGTCTCTGACATCTCACCCCTCCCCTCTGCTTTGCTGTGTTCCTCATCCATCAGCACAACTGCTGCTTTCTGCAGAACACAATACAGGATTACCGTCTGTGTTATGTGCACAATAAATACATTTGGTCATAGCAGTAATATTAGTTTTAATTTCTGTAACTACTGTTAGGATATTCTAGTTTATTATAGTGTTTGTCAGTTTGCTTTCTGCCAATGTAATTTCTTGAAACAGGAAAACTGAAATCCTGCCACACAACAGCTAAAAGTCAGCGATGCAGTGGGTGTTTCATGTGGGTTTCAAATTCTGCAACCTGAAAACAGGTAAACTAGCTAAACAACAATATGCCACACCACGGTATTGAGACATTTTTTATCGCGATGTCATAAAAATGCAAATATCGTTACAATGCTATTATAAAAGTTAATGAATGTAATAATTCTTGATAGTGTTATTGTATCATGCTATTTGTTGTTATTTTGGCAGAAGAATTAAAAATATCAGTGTAGTGAATTAAGACCTGGCTTGGCAGACCTGTTGTTTAGAGACATACGCTATTAGGTACATTCATCATTAGAGCCATACATTATTTGAGAATCTGTGTTCTAATGAGTTCATATAAAAAGCTACAACATATGAAGTGATGAAACTCACTTTCTTGAGTTTATCCATCAGAGGCAGAAAATGGGTCTTGAGCAGCTGGGCTTTTGCCTTGCTGATGATTGGCTGAGAGAAAACTGGAAGATGAAGTTGGACAGTTTAAAAAAGAAAATTAATTTTCAGCTAGCTTCATACAGTGTACATACATACATGTC
>NW_018127997.1:804585-808037 GCF_001952655.1 Monopterus albus
GTATACATATATGTCATCAGCCATCAGCCTTCCTTTAAATGCATGTTTAAAATACACTACCAGTCAACAGCTTGGACACAGTTTCCCATTGTATAGTGCAGGTTCTTATGAGCTCTTACTGATAACGGCTCTTTGTAGATGTTTTATTACCCAAGACCACAGAACTATTATTTTATGAGTGTGTTCCTTTTTTGTGTTATACATATGTATGTGCAGGAGGTTAACGTGATACTGACAATAGTTTCACACCATTTCTTTGATTGATAGGTGGTAATATAAGCAGAAATTTGCCAGTGAAGGCAGGGAAGACTGTGAACAATAAAAATAGATACAAACACTGCTGCTAGACATTTTTCTTAAATTATCTTTTAAATTAGAAAGAAAATGCACTCAACATGCCTACTTCGTTCTAAACAATCTCATTTCCACTCATGATTTGGATATGCTTTTAATCACTGAAACATAGTTAAAACAAGGAGATAATACTCTTCTTTCTGAGCTCCTACCAGCCGACTATTTATTTCTTAACACCCCACGCCTCGCTGGTAGAGGTGGCGGTCTGGCATCTGTTTTTAAGCCAACCCTAAAATGTCGCCTTCTTCCCTCCAAGCCCGACTCCAGTTTTGAGTTGCAAACTTTTTTTCTAACTGGGCACTGCACTATCTTATGTGCAGTTATTTATCGTCCCCCGAAATCTAAGGATTTTATCAACGAACTTGGGGAACTTTTGGCAGCTCTCACTCCACAAACTGATTGTCTTCTGATTTGCGAAGATTTTAATATTCACATCAATTCCTCTTCCGACCAGCTAGCAAATGAGTTTAACGCACTGCTGGACTCCTTTGACCTTAACCAGTCAGTAGTATGACCCACTCATCAACGTGGGGCCACACTTGACCTCGTCATCTCTCGAGGCCTATCTGTTTCTATTAAGGATGTGTCAAAACTAGCCATATCTGATCATTTCTTCTTGAAGTCATGGCACCGACAAGGCTGCCCAGACCGGTAGCCCCTGTTCAACACCACAGAACTATTGCCCCCTCTATGGCCTCAGACTTTGCCGCTGCGTTTTAGCTTCAGAACCCTACTCCTCACAAGGTTCTATCCTGGCGCCATTAATTTTTTTATATCTATGGCACCTCTCGCGTCAATTATATCTCGCCATAAGGTTCACTTTCATTTTTATGCAGATGACATCCAGCTCTACATGCCACTGCTCCTGTCTGCTGCAAATGCACTTACTCCGTTGTGTTAGTGACATCAAGCAATGACTTGCTCAAAATTTTCTTCATTTAAATGAAAGCAAAACTGAATATATTCTCATCAGCCCTGATTCGGCGGCGGTTGCAGCTAGCCTAGATGCCTCGGCCCTCCCACTCACAGATACGGTGAAAAACCTTGGAATAATTTTTGACAGTGGGTTCAACTTCAATAAGCTGATCAGAGCCGTGGTCAAGACCAGCTTTTTTCACCTAAGACTTTTAACGAAGGTGAAACTTTTTTGCCACCTGCCGATTTAGAGAAAGCCACTCACGCTTTCATTACCTCACGTTTAGACTACTGTAATGTCCTTTACGCAGGTGTCTCTCAGGCTTCACTCCTGAAACTTCAACTAGTCCAAAATGCAGCAGCCCGGCTGTTATCAAACTCCCCCAGGTATGCTCATAATACCCTGGTTTTTCGTTCCTTACACTGTCTCCCAATACAGTACAGAGTTAAATTTAAGACGTGTTTATTTGTTTTTAAGGCTATCCACGGACTCGCTCCGCCATACCTGTCGGACCTTCTGTCCAGGTACACTCCGTGTAGAGCCCTTCGCTCCTCAAAACAGTTGTCCCTGGTTGTCCAGCGAGCTCGATGTAAAAAATGGGCGCCCGTTCTTTTGCTGTATATGGCCCCAGCCTCTGGAATTCCCTTCCTCTAGAGGTACGGTCTAAGACTGAGTTACCCAGTTTCAAGTCGGCTTTAAAAACCCATTTCTTTAAGCAGGCTTTTTATGCTTAATCCGCTCTCACATCCCGCTAATGTTGTTTTATCTTGTTGTGCTATGTTACTTCTACTTTGGCATGATACTTTTATAATTCAGTTTTAGAAATCTGTGTTTTAATGTGTTTAGGTTTGATTGTTTTATCAGGGTTTCCATCTGGTATATTTGTTTTACTGTGCAGCACTCTAAGCTCCTTAGAGTTGTAGAGTGCTATATAAATAAAGTTTATTATTATATTATTATACTTGAGCTCAAAGACACACTCAATCTGGTGAGTAACATTAACAAGCCAATGTCAGACGGCACAATAGTCAAATCAAATTCATTTCTAAAGCCCATCTGTGAAGCACAGAAAAAAGAAACAGGGACACACTGCCTGCCAAACACACTGTTATCATGTTTACCAGCCAGTCTTTTCATCCAGGCCCCCTCATCTATTCCTAGGTTGTTATAGATGATTTTGAGAATGTTTCCCAGCAGAGTGTTCATGTGCTCAGAGGTCACGGAGGTGCAGCAGCTATCCGCTTTGTCTGAGTTGCCCTCTGGTCCATCTTCCCACCAATGAGACATGTAGCTGCATAACATGGGCAACACCACCTTCAGTAAAGGGAAGATTTCACACAGGAGGTTAAACTTTCATAGCTCACCCCTTCACAGGCCTCTAACACAGTAGCAAATTTTACTGGCAGTTTGACACTGAATCTACACAGATACAAACATTATATAGTATGAATACTATTGGTTCAATCAACAAAGCCTTAATATATCTAATAACCAGTCAGCAATGTCTGGCTCAATCACAGACAAACACTGGAGTACTGTAGGAGCACAATGTCACTCTAAAGACAAGGGTATACTTGTAAGTATACTGAGTAAAACTGCATAGTGTGAGAAGGCAGGTTTAATACATGTTTTATTAATGTGAGGAAATCAGTCTCTGCATTTACGTATGTAACCCATGCTAAGGACTGAGTAGCAGTAGGAAGCCAACAGTGCAACGCCGAGGGACAATCTCCACTTCAAAAGCTTTGGTTGAGAGACAATAAAAAAATTTGTTTCTAATATCTAACATAGCCCGTCCTTGAACTGCCACCTTATTGTGGTGGAGGGGTTTGAGTACCCGAGTGATCCTAGGAGCTATGTTGTCGGGGGCTATATGCCCCTGGTAGGGTCTCCCAAGGCAAACAGGTCCTGGGTGACAGGTCAGACTAAGAGGGGTTCAAAAGCCCTTTATGAATAGATTAAAATCAAGGACAGTGACGTCACCCGGCATGGCGCAGCCGGGGCCCCGGAGCCAGGCGCGAGGTTGGGGCTTGAAGGCGAGCGCCTGGTGGCCGGGCATCTCCTCACAGGGCCCAGCCAGGCTTAGCTCGAACGAGCGATGTGGGGACGTCCTCCCGTGGGCCCACCACCTGCAGGAGGATCCATAAGGGGCTGATGCACAGTGGATCGGGCAGCAGGCGAA
>NW_018127997.1:808169-839445 GCF_001952655.1 Monopterus albus
CTCGGGCTCTGGAACCTTACTCCTTGAGAGAGGCTGGACTCTCTACTACTCTGGAGTTGCCCGCGGTGAGAGGCGGCGGGCTGGTGTGGGCTTGCTCATTGCTCCCCAGCTTAGCCGCCATGTGTTGGAGTTTACCCCGGTGAACGAGAGGGTCGCTTCCCTGCGCCTTCGGGTCGGGGATAGGTCTCTCACTGCCATTTGTGCCTACGGGCCGAATGGCAGTGTGGAGTACCCGGCCTTCTTGGAGTCCCTGGGAGGGGTGCTGGAAAAGGCCCCGACTGGGGACTCTGTTGTTCTACTGGGGGACTTCAACGCCCACGTGGGCAGCGACAGTGACACCTGGAGGGGCGTGATTGGGAGGAACGGCCCCCCCGATCTGAACCCGAGTGGTGTTTTGTTATTGGACTTCTGTGCTAGTCACAGTCCATAACAAACACCATATTCAAGCATAAGGGTGTACATTAGTGCACCAGTACACCCTAGGTCGGAGGTCGATGATCGACTTTGTGGTTGTTTCATCTGGCCTCCGGCCGTATGTCTTGGACACTCGGGTGAAGAGAGGGGCGGAGCTGTCAACTGATCACCACCTGGTGGTGAGCTGGATCCAATGGCGGGGGAGGAAGCTGGACAGGCTCGGCACCGGCAGAGCTTTGACCAGATCCCAGAGGAGGTTGGAGACATTGAGTCTGAGCGGACCATGTTCTCTGCCTTCACTGTCGATGTGGCCATTCATAGCTCTGGCCGTAAGGTCTCCGGTGCCTGTTGTGGTGGCAATCTCTGAACTGGAAGTAAGGGATGCCATCAAGCTGAAGAAGGGGTCCTTTTGAGCCTGTTTGGCTTTCGGACACCTGAGGCAGCTGACGGGTGCCGGCAGGCCAAGCGGACTGCAGCCCAGGTGGTTGTGGAGGCAAAAACTTGGGTCTGGGAAGAGTTCGGTGAGAACATGGAGAGGGACTGTCGGTCGCCCTCGAAGAAATTCTGGCAAACCATCCAGCGCCTCAGGAGGGGGAAGCAGTGTCCTGCCAAAACTGTTTACAGTGGAGGTGGGCAGCTGTTGACCTCCAAGGTCGGAACGAGAGATTGACAGGCGGATCGGTGCAGCTTCTGCAGTAATGCGGTCGATGTACCGTCCATTGTGGTGAACAAGGAGCTGAGCTGTAAGGCGAAGCTCTTGATTTACTGGTCGATCTACGTTCTGACTATCACCTATGGTCATGAGCTTTGGGTCATGACCAAAAGGGCAAGATCCCGCATACAGGTGGCCGAAATAAGCTTCATCCGCAGGGTGGCCGGGCGCACCCTTAGAGATAAAGTGAGGAGCTCAGTCACCCGGGAGGAGCTCAGAGTAGAGCCGCTGCTCCTCCACATCGAGAGGAGCCAGCTGAGGTGGCTCGGGCATCTGTTTCAGATGCCTCCTGGGCGCCTTTCTAGGGAGGTGTTCTGGGCATGTCCCACTGGGAGGAGGCCCTGAGGAAGACCCAGGACACGCTGGAGGGACTATGTCTCTTGGCTGGCCTGGGAATGCCTCAGCATTCCCCCGGAGGAGCTGGAGGAAGTGTCTGGAGAGAGGGAAGTCTGGGCATCTTTGCTTAGACGGTTGCCCCCGCGACCCAGTTCCGGATAAGCGGAGGAAAATGGATGGATGGATGGAGCCCTAACATAGATGATTTTGTGGTTAGAAGAAACCAGAGGACCCAGAGTAAACAAAACACATGTGGATATATGTAGGTAAGAGAGAAAACAAGTCAGAACCTTATTCCTGTTTTGTCATTTTAAAGAACTGAGGTCAGGTCAGGATTACAGTATATACACCTTTAAGTTAGGTAGTTAGCTGTGTACATCCTACCTCCATGACATGGGGCATCTGGGTGTACTTCATGCCAGACTCTGCTAACTCCATGATCTCCTCCAGAGACTTCTCTAAGTTTGGGATCAGAGGACAAACCTCTTCAACCTGTCCTGGAAGGCCTAAAGCTTGAGAATGATGGAAATGCACTTAATCAGCAAAGATGATTATAAATATGAATGTAAAGATTAATAATTATATTACAATTTTAGATATTTAAATGTTAATAAAGAATTTAATCATGTTAATCACTGATTCAGTGTTGTGATGTCTCTTCTAGTTGAATTATTTTTGAACAACAACAGAGGTTTATGGCCTGAACTGTAGTGCTATTTGATGAAGTACTGGAGCACAGCTAAGACGCTTGCATGTGCATGGTTAAGCTTTGGCTTGTTTCAAGGGCCATGTAAACACTTTTCCTATGGTGGCAACTGTAATTGCCCATATGATCCGATGTTAAACTGACATTATTCTCTGGTGTGGCAGAATAGCTGTGTGAATAAGTAGCCATTTGTCATAGAGTAAATGTTACAGCCATACATAATCTTATTAAATGGGCATAATCTCCATGGGCGACCAGCCAGGGGACACGGACTTGAATCTAAGTACTGACTTGCATATAGAATAGATGTAATATGATTACAACATGACTTGCATAGCTTGGTGTAATCATTATAATGTATGTGAAATGCAAGCACACACAGAGCTAAACATTAAAATAAATACACATTCATCAGTACCCGCTCTGTCTTTAGTTCCTTTGCTGTTGTAAATGGAGAAGCTGTTGAACCTGTTGATGTGAGGCTCAAGAAAGGCAACAGGGAAGGCTGCTGAGAAGGCAGCTAGACACTTTCCTATTGCTGGACGATGTCTAGAGAGGACAAGAGAGGAGGAGAGAGAAGAGAGGAGAGGATAGTTTTTCAAAGCTCTTTGCCTGCACCATTGACAGAAGAAAACATAAAATACAACTAGTCAGACAACAGTAATTTTTTTAAATCAGAAGTTTACAGTCAGCTCTGTATCCCTTTCCCCCACAGTACATTAAGCACCCCCATAAATCCATCCATGATTGAAAGCCTGCATATTGTCTGCCATCTGATAATATGCGTACGCCACCATAAGCCTGACCTTCAGCAGACTGTCCAAACCTGCACCAATGCTGCCAGCACAAGATTTCTGTTAGCCAAATAGCCAGCTTATTACTTCCAGATAATAAAAAAAACAATCAACAGTGCATGCATAAGTTTGCAGCTTGTGTTGTGCTGTTGGGAAACGTTTATGAAAAGGAGAAGAGGACAGCCCTGAGCTATCAAGCTCCTCTCCTATGGAACCAGCTTCAGGAGGCAGACTCACTCTTATGGGCAGTTTAGAGCCTCCAGTCAACCTAAGCTGCATGTCTCTAGACTGTGGGAGGAAGCTGGAGTACCCGGACAGAACCCACCCAGGTAGAGGGAGAACATGCAAACTCCACACAGAAAGGCACCGGGTCAGCCTGGCTTCAAACCCAGAACCTTCTTGCTGTGAGGTGACAGAACTAACCTACTGACCTGGTCTTGATCCTTTGTATTTATTTAGTTGTCCTGCATCCGTTCTTGGAAAAACCATCAACTGCTGTTAAAGAGTTTCAGTGCTGTGAGAGAGAAAGTTTGAGACCTGCAACAAAGGTCCATGACCAATCTCAAACTTCGGCCATCAGGCACACCAATGTGCATCTGTACAGCACACTGTGATCTGTGAACCTATGCAAGTACTGTTACAGGATGAACATGTACATTTGGCTGATTTTCCACAAATCAAAATTTGATAGAAATTTTTCCAAGAGAGGAAGAAAAATTATCTAACTTTTGCTGTAAAGTAAAATGCTCTACAGAGTGCATCACATGTAAACCACTACTACTTAACAACTACTTACAGAAGGTGGAGGACACATGATTCTGTAATGGATTTTCTGTACCTTAAAGATACTGTACGTCTCCTGTAGGGTATACCATACCTTTCTACATAGATGCTCTTGTTGGTTCCCAGAAGGTAGAGGCTGTTGAGGATTCTGTAACAAGAGACCTGGACATCATCCACTGGAGAAAAAGAGGCAAACAAACACATTTTATAGTTTATGTTTCAAAAACATCTATCATTTTTAATGAGGAAAAATACATTCATAATAATTCCTCTTAATTATCTGCTATTGAGTCTTACATCACAATAAAATAGGGTATTAATTTCATGTTGGAAACACACTGACATGACAATATTCTCCAGTTCAAATCTTTTAGCTGACTCCCAAATGCATTAATTCCATACAGTAAGTGTTCAAGAACAAAGCCTTTCACTAATGCAGTAGGATTTCAACTTTCAAGTATCGGTCACACATGATATGAACACCACAAATCTGTACTCACATATAAGGTCTTCTCCAAACATGTTCTGTCCGATGTGTTCAAACAGGGAGGAAAGGACAGGCAACAGCGCGACGGTGGTGTAGTTGATTATTTGAGTAACACCTCGTGGCTGCTCTCTGCTGTGGGTGAACTGCCCAAGCTTCAGGTTCTCCTGCGTCTTCTCCAGATCTTCTGCTGCACTGTCAAAGTATGACCGTAGAGCCGCCTTCACTGACTCCAGACCAGTCTTCATCACTGTCCTGATATATGGGAAGAGTTAGGTTCTCCATCATTCTACTATGTTAATAACTGCTATCCAAAAGTCAGAAACAAATGAGATACTCTTCAATAATAATAAAAAAAGAAGAAAAGAAAGCAGCCAAACAACATTGTAGCATACCTACATTATAGTTGAAATGTCAGGGGAAGATACTGGTCAATATTCAAGGTCTTTTCGTTTTGGATTCTTTTCAGTGAGCAAGGTGACATACCTTAGTTCACTGCAAAGCATGTCATTACAAAATGGACATCCCACAGGTTTAGTATTTCTACTGACATCACTGACAGTTAAGATTTTAGTGGACAAAATCTAAATTAAGCTCCTAGTTATCATGAAACCAACTGGTCTAATTACATTTAGTCAGTGTGGGTGAGAGCCACATTCATTAATTCTTGATGATTAATTCTTAAAACAAATTACACCACACTTCTGTGTCTGCAGTTTGTCATACCCTTTACATTTCATGCTGACCTGCCATTTCTAACCTTTCTCAAAATGATGCTGAAAAGTCATCTGATAATGGTGGGCTTACTCTGGAGTATCAGACAATATTAAATACACCAAATTATTCGTCAATTTGTGTAAGAGAAAAAAACTGAGCCAGACAGAGAAGCTTCATGAAATGTAATACAGCAAGAAGTAGAACATTTGCTTTAGTATTAAGAAGAATCATTTTAACTGCTCAGATTCGATTTGAGAAATAAATTTAATTTCTTCACCAACCAGCTAATGTCCAAATTTAATATGAAGGGGATGGGCTAGAAGCCAAGAGTTGCCCTGGAAGTGACAAAAACATTACATGCCATAAAATGTATATTGCTCACTGTACTGACATCAAAATCTCACACATATTCTTCCTAAAATAGACTGAAGTAGGTGTGTATCTTTATGTAGACAAAATTTCAAAAGCTTGTGTGACTCAGTACAATCTGTGAAGCCTACAAGCTACTGTAGGTCCAGCAGGCTCAGAGACAGCTTCTATCCACACGTCAAGCCATCAAACTGCTGAACTAACAACCCATATTACTGTTTGATTGTATTCAGGCAAATCTGAGGGCATTATCAGTGTTCATCTTTAACACCATAAGACAAGATACGTTGTTCAGCACCAGCTTGAACAAAGACTTAACTATACGTACATGCCTTCCCTGGTGTACTGACAAGTGGCGCGCACACACACACACGTCTCATTATTTAGCCATTTATAATTCGGCTGCTCTTATAACTTCATGTAATAGTTCCCACTTTCAACAAATAGGATGTTTCAGGGCATTATTTGGTGCAATACCTTATTTTATAAGCTATAATATCAATATCAGTCTGTGCAATATTAATCTTTGTCCTGCTAGTGCTGCTATCAGGCTATTAACTGTAGTACATGAGTTGCATATTATTCTCCTTCAACGTCCTTCTCTGCTCACCTGTCATATATAGTAATAAATATCTCAAATATTCTCTTAAAGGAATAATAAGGATTTTTCTTTAGCTTTAAGTTGTCTCATATGGAGGTCAACACTTTTTTTTAAACTGGGACTTTTTTCACCATCTTAGTATAGTTGTTTTCCTTGTGTAGTAGCTGCCTCATTTTTATATATTTTTCAGTACTACTGTATTTCTGGTGGTGTTATATCCTGTCTTTTAAAAACCAAATGCAAGAACTGTGCAAGAATTCCTGTGCTCATGTGTGCCTGTAGCTGCGCAAATGGCAAATGACAAACTTGACTACTGTTAACAATCATGCAGTTGTAACAAACAGAAAGTCTTGTAAAATAAGTTATAATGATAATAATATAATAAGTCCCCACAGTGATAGTGTGCTCCCTGTTTTGGGATAGAAAAACAGGGCCACACACATATACAGTGCCTTGCGAAAGTATTCGGCCCCCTTGAACTTTGCGACCTTTTGCCACATTTCAGGCTTCAAACATAAAGATATAAAACTGTGATTTTTTGTGAAGAATCAACAACAAGTGGGACACAATCATGAAGTGGAACGAAATTTATTGGATATTTCAAACTTTTTTAACAAATAAAAAACTGAAAAATTGGGCGTGCAAAATTATTCAGCCCCTTTACTTTCAGTGCAGCAAACGCTCTCCAGAAGTTCAGTGAGGATCTCTGAATGATCCAATGTTGACCTAAATGACTAATGATGATAAATAAAATCCACCTGTGTGTAATCAAGTCTCCATATAAATGCACCTGCACTGTGATAGTCTCAGAGCTCCGTTTAAAGCGCAGAGAGCATCATGAAGAACAAGGAACACACCAGGCAGGTCCAAGATACTGTTGTGGAGAAGTTTAAAGCCGGATTTGGATACAAAAAGATTTCCCAAGCTTTAAACATCCCAAGGAGCACTGTGCAAGCGATAATATTGAAATGAAAGGAGTATCAGACCACTGCAAATCTACCAAGACCTGGCCGTCCCTCTAAACTTTCAGCTCACACAAGGAGAAGACTGATCAGAGATGCAGCCAAGAGGCCCATGATCACTCTGGATGAACTGCAGAGATCTACAGCTGAGGTAGGAGACTCTGTCCATAGGACAACAATCAGTCGTATACTGCACAAATCTGGCCTTTATGGAAGAGTGGCAAGAAGAAAGCCATTTCTTAAAGATAGCCATAAAAAGTGTCGTTTAAAGTTTGCCACAAGCCACCTGGGAGACACACCAAACATGTGGAAGAAGGTGCTCTGGTCAGATGAAACCAAAATCGAACTTTTTGGCAACAATGCAAAACGTTATGTTTGGCGTAAAAGCAACACAGCTCATCACCCTGAACACACCATCCCCACTGTCAAACATGGTGGTGGCAGCATCATGGTTTGGGCCTGCTTTTCTTCAGCAGGGACAGGGAAGATGGTTAAAATTGATGGGAAGATGGATGGAGCCAAATACAGGACCATTCTGGAAGGAAACCTGATGGAGTCTGCAAAAGACCTGAGACTGGGACGGAGATTTGTCTTCCAACAAGACAATGATCCAAAACATAAAGCAAAATCTACAATGGAATGGTTCACAAATAAACATATCCAGGTGTTAGAATGGCCAAGTCAAAGTCCAGACCTGAATCCAATCGAGAATCTGTGGAAAGAACTGAAAACTGCTGTTCACAAACGCTCTCCATCCAACCTCACTGAGCTCAAGCTGTTTTGCAAGGAGGAATGGGCAAAAATTTCAGTCTCTCGATGTGCAAAACTGATAGACATACCCCAAGCGACTTACAGCTGTAATCGCAGCAAAAGGTGGCGCTACAAAGTATTAACTTAAGGGGGCTGAATAATTTTGCACGCCCAATTTTTCAGTTTTTTATTTGTTAAAAAAGTTTGAAATATCCAATAAATTTCGTTCCACTTCATGATTGTGTCCCACTTGTTGTTGATTCTTCACAAAAAATTACAGTTTTATATCTTTATGTTTGAAGCCTGAAATGTGGCAAAAGGTCGCAAAGTTCAAGGGGGCCAAATACTTTCGCAAGGCACTGTATGTCATAGTTCATGCCTTTCCTTACCTGGCATCCAGGCTTTGTCCCAGTATCTGCAGACAGTTGACTATAGATGTGGCATTGTTACCTGGAGAAAAGAGTTGTTGGAAATCAACTGTCCAAAGAAATACCAACAGCTAAAAACATGAGATATGATTTTATGTCTCATCTACCAAAAAACAAAGAATAAACACCCTTACCAAATACAGATATCCTATGTCTGACAAGAACTCCCAGTTTGCAGAAAAGACTGAAAAGATTCAGTGAAGTGGAGAGAGGAGGAGGTAGAGGGAAGCACAGAAATAGATTATTAATACTACTACTAATAATAATAATAATAATGATAATCAAATGAGAAAAAGCCAGAGAAAACCATAGAAAGTCCAGGAAAGATATAAAGGCACACATCCTGATGTCAAGCTGTTGAGACTTCCAAAAGTTCATAAAGTGCATGTCTCATCAGTAAAAAATATTAGTCATTTAATCAATTAGGCAACAAAGAAAGTGCTACACCCTGCAATACTGGCATTGTTGGCTTTCTCTCTCCCTCTCTCATAACATTTGTCACACTCACCTGGTCACCATCTCCTTCTCCTTATTGGAGGCATGGCCACCGCTGCTGATTGGATGAATAGCTGTGGACAGGAAGTACAGCCTGTGGTTTTTAAAGTACTGATCCACCAAAGGTAAGACCACCTGTGGGTTAAATAGCATAAACAGACAGTGCATTTACTTTCCTGTCCCCAAATGTATTTATTTAAACAAACTACAATCTTAAGATACAGCTGCTGACAAGCTTGTTGATGGATAGCACTCTTCATTTCACTGATTGCTTCAGGTTATACAGATCTATTCAATTTGTTATTTAGACCTTTAATAGACAATGTTTGCATAATAAAGCTCCAAGGTCAAATGTGAACATAATCAAATACCCAACTGATAGAGAATGAAAAATGATAATGAGTTCTGACCTTTCCAAAGAACTTCAGTTGCTGTTCATGAGGTATCTTCTCTCCCTTTGGTCTTGTTCCTAGATCTTAATGGCAGGTAGAGCAGAATCAAAGATGATAAAATCTGGATACATTTACTGTACATATGAATATTGCCTCACATGCACCAAGGGAAGTGCACTTGCATCTCAAGGGTTTTTCTTTTCACAGTGGTAACACTGTAGCCTACACTGCATCAGACATTCAGAGTGCATGCCTTGTGTATTGCACATAAAATCAAAGCAGTGACTGTTTGATACACACATTGTGTACATTGGCGTGCTTTGCACAAATTCTCTGCTTGATGGTGTTGTTCTCTCTCCACTCTTGTCTGTGTTTTTTGTTACTCAAAGCACATTCCACTCTGCACCACCACTCATGAATCTAATTTAGAGATAATTATTATTACTCAGTTACATACTGTATTTTCTACGCATAATGCATTATTTTAATGGCCTTCTGTTTAATTATTCCTTAGACAACAGAAGAGTCTTACCAAACTCCATTATGTGTTGGTGCGCCTGGTCAACGTATGCAATGAGCTGCTGGAGGAAGGTGTAGGCAAATCGTTTCTCAATAGCTGGAGCATCCAGCTCCTGTGACTTTGCAGCTCTGGAAACAACAAACAATCTTAAATTTTTGGAAATACACTTATCTTCCATCTATGTGCATCTAGTAAAGAGATGAAATTGATAGAAACTGCTAGCTTTGTCATGATTCTGCCCCACCTGCTTCCGGTCTCATGCTTTTAGGTTGACACCACTCCCTGTTTCAGTTTCACCTCAGCTTCGGACTCTTTACTCTAATCAGCGGTTATTGTTTGCACCTGTTTTTACCCTTTTATAGGCAGCTTCCTCCCACCAGGAAGCTGCCAGATTGTTCTAGACTCCCGTTCAGACTTTCCAGCATTATTCCTAGTACCTGATATTCCTGTTCTAACCCCGGATTGCCTTTGACCACAGAGTATTGCCTAACCCTCCTGATCCTGATTGCTTTCTGTGCATCGACCTTTGGACTTCCATTTTGACCGTGCTTTTGTGGACTTCTTGGCTGTGTGAGTTGCTGGCGCTGATTATCGACTCGATAATACTAGTTGCTGGTGCAAGCAGTAAAGAGACAGCTCCTTGCTATATCTCATTTGACATTATAATTGAGTCCACCACTGACACTGTTGGCAGCTTTACTTGCCAACCCTGACAAGCTTAGCTCTATCAAAAGTGAAAAGCCCCTCTAACAATTATCAAGCTGCCATATTTAAGAGCTGCATCTTGCTTATTTAAGGTATAATAATGTACTCATATCATATTTTACATAATACAATATTTTATTATATGTTGACAGCTAAGTGCTGGCACACAGCATTTAAAATGTCTTGCTTACTTGCTACAATGATACAACATGATGCAATATACCTATTGAATTAAAGTCACTTATTGGTTGAGTGTGGCATAATTCCAGGCACTGAATAGGATGGTTAAAAATAAAACCTTTAAGAAATATCAGCACACATACTGCACATATACAGTGCCTTGCAAAAGTATTCGGCCCCCTTGAACTTTGCGACCTTTTGCCACATTTCAGGCTTCAAACATAAAGATATAAAACTGTAATTTTTTGTGAAGAATCAACAACAAGTGGGACACAATCATGAAGTGGAACGAAATTTATTGGATATTTCAAACTTTTTTAACAAATAAAAAACTGAAAAATTGGGCGTGCAAAATTATTCAACCCCCTTAAGTTAATACGTTGTAGCGCCACCTTTTGCTGCGATTACAGCTGTAAATCGCTTGGGGTATGTCTCTATCAGTTTTGCACATCGAGAGACTGAAATTTTTGCCCATGCCTCCTTGCAAAACAGCTCGAGCTCAGTGAGGTTGGATGGAGAGCATTTGTGAACAGCAGTTTTCAGTTCTTTCCACAGATTCTCGATTGGATTCAGGTCTGGACTTTGACTTGGCCATTCTAACACCTGGATATGTTTATTTGTGAACCATTCCATTGTAGATTTTGCTTTATGTTTTGGATCATTGTCTTGTTGGAAGACAAATCTCCGTCCCAGTCTCAGGTCTTTTGCAGACTCCATCAGGTTTCCTTCCAGAATGGTCCTGTATTTGGCTCCATCCATCTTCCCATCAATTTTAACCATCTTCCCTGTCCCTGCTGAAGAAAAGCAGGCCCAAACCATGATGCTGCCACCACCATGTTTGACAGTGGGGATGGTGTGTTCAGGGTGATGAGCTGTGTTGCTTTTACGCCAAACATAACGTTTTGCATTGTTGCCAAAAAGTTCGATTTTGGTTTCATCTGACCAGAGCACCTTCTTCCACATGTTTGGTGTGTCTCCCAGGTGGCTTGTGGCAAACTTTAAATGACACTTTTTATGGATATCTTTAAGAAATGGCTTTCTTCTTGCCACTCTTCCATAAAGGCCAGATTTGTGCAGTATACGACTGATTGTTGTCCTATGGACAGAGTCTCCCACCTCAGCTGTAGATCTCTGCAGTTCATCCAGAGTGATCATGGGCCTCTTGGCTGCATCTCTGATCAGTCTTCTCCTTGTATGAGCTGAAAGTTTAGAGGGACGGCCAGGTCTTGGTAGATTTGCAGTGGTCTGATACTCCTTCCATTTCAATATTATTGCTTGCACAGTGCTCCTTGGGATGTTTAAAGCTTGGGAAATCTTTTTGTATCCAAATCTGGCTTTAAACTTCTCCACAACAGTATCTCGGACCTGCCTGGTGTGTTCCTTGTTCTTCATGATGCTCTCTGCGCTTTAAACGGACCTCTGAGACTATCACAGTGCAGGTGCATTTATATGGAGACTTGATTACACACAGGTGGATTCTATTTATCATCCTTTGTCATTTAGGTCAACATTGGATCATTCAGAGATCCTCACTGAACTTCTTTAGAGAGTTTGCTGCACTGAAAGTAAAGGGGCTGAATAATTTTGCACGCCCAATTTTTCAGTTTTTTATTTGTTAGAAAAGTTTGAAATATCCAATAAATTTCATTCCACTTCATGATTGTGTCCCACTTGTTGTTGATTCTTCACAAAAAATTACAGTTTTATATCTTTATGTTTGAAGCCTGAAATGTGGCAAAAGGTCGCAAAGTTCAAGGGGGCCGAATACTTTCGCAAGGCACTGTATATAAAAAAGATGATTAAAGACAACATACTATATGTAATGGTTTCCGTTTCAAGATGAACAAGTAAATTTGCATATCATGTGGTATAGACTGAAATTTACTAGCTTCTTAATAGGGACTTAGCAACAGACTGCACATCATCTCAGTAGCTCTTGGCATAGCTTACACTCTCTCACGTTAATCCTGCCCTCTAGCAACTACTCTACAACAGCAGCCAAAGTAACTTACATTCCTCTTACAACTTGTGACTCATCACTACACTACACTTTACATACCAGTGGTGGAAGAAGTACTTTTACTTTACTTAAGTAAAAGTAGCAGTACAACTGTGTAAAAATACTCTGTTACAAGTAAAAGTCCTGCATTCAAAATCTTGCTCAAGTAAAAGTACTAAAGTATAAGCATCAAACATATTTAAAGTACTAAAAGTGCTCATTATGCAGAATGGCATATTTCACATTCCTGCACATCATATTATTGCATTATAAGTACTAATACATTATTGTACATTACATTTAATGTTGCAGCTGGTAAAGGGGAGCCAATTTTAACTAGCTTGTATGAATTTAATTTGAAGTACTGTGAATTTTCCACCACAGATCAATGAGATCGTATAATTATACTGTACTTTTTGTATTAATCTGGTCCTGAAAAGAACCTACTAACTGAAGTTATAAAATAAATATAGGGGAATAAAAAGTACAATATTTGCTTCTAAAATGTAGTGACATCAAAGTATGAAGTAACAGAAAATGAGAATACAGATAACTCAAAATTACACTACAGTAGTACAGTAGTTGAGTAAATGTACTTAGTTTACTTTCCACCACTGTTACGTACATAATGTTAGAGCAGTCTACCAAGTTCCCAATTCTGGAATATGACATCTTTCCACTCATCAGTCAAAACAAACGACATTCAGTACTAGATACTGTGTCTACAGAACACAGTAGCACATACTAACACTGATATATTTGCAGGTTAGTCAAATTTTTTTCTATCTTTTTTTTTTTTTTTTTTTTTCTCCTTCTTCTTCCAGGATGTGGTGAAGAAGATCGAGAGCACTAAGACAGATGGTCGTGCAAATACTGTATTTCTCAGCTCTGGCAAAGCAGTTTATCTAACAGAGTCTAACATTAGTGCAGGAGGGTGTTTGATATTGACTGACTGTGGGGCAGACACTTTAGCAAACAAGCAAATTTCCTAAAATCTCAAACTGTTCCTATTAATGTGTGAAAATAAACACAATACAGGTACTCACCGGTATGCACACACTGTGGTGTGTCAGACTGACTGATTCATACTTAAATTCACATAATAAATTCATGATTTTCTTGACAGTGGATTACGGAAAGGTGGACAAGAGAGCGACATTGGGGCATAAAATATACTTCCAATCTGCATGTTCCCTACCTGGATACAGTGTAACTGTTGATCTGGAGGAACTTAAGGATGTCTTGTGCTTTTTCTCTGTCTTTGGATTTCTCTTTGGCAGTCAGTGTATCATAAGGAACCAGAAGAGGATGGTTTCCTCCACCTAGAAATAAAAACAACACAGAAAACCGGCTAATAAAACTTCAAGTCAGGAAGGAAGGCATCTCAAAAGCATGACTTTAAAAAAAAACTGTATTAGTGGCCTTTTCACTGCTGATGTTCAGATGAACAGTTTTGAAGTAGTTCATTGTGGTTTCAAGAAAAAAAAATACAAATGTGGAATACCAGTCTTACACTGCAAAAATTCAGATTGTTGTGTTTATGCTAAACCACCGACCCAGTGATGGTAGCAAATGAAAAAAGTTTGGCTATATACTGTCTGTGGATGTGCTATATCATACGTACCTTTGGATTCCAGCTCAATTTTCTTTTTCTTGGCCCAGATATTATGATCATTCTCTGCAAGTAGTTCTGCCATAGACTGGACAAACACAATATTAAACATATATGACAGATTCATTCAATATCTCAATATTCTCCCTTAGTGCTACAATAGTCCAGTATAATAAGCTTCTTTTATTTGATCATATTATACTGTAGATTTTTTATGTGTGTAGAGTCACCTACCTGCATATCTCTAGACAGTGTAACATTGCTCATATCAATGGGTCTAGGACTGAAAGCTGGTGTTCCTTCAAATGACAGCTGGGGAACAGATGATAAACTGTATATTTCGCCTTTTCGTGTGATATTTCATTTTTCTGTATAAATATCTTTTATAGCAAAAATTATTTTTAATTTGTATGCACATGTTTGCATAATCATGTATACTGTATGTCACTGTTCATGTGTGCATATGTACTGTACCTGGCTAGCCTGCGACATTCTCCGGGACTTGTTATGTAGGCTGATGGGGTCTCCCTCTCTGATCCTATCAATGCTCCAGCCCCACGACAGCATGGTCTTCAGAGATTCTCTGACTGACCAGCAGTATGACTCCTTATCCTGCAAGAATACAGTCCAATTTTATTATTCCATTAGGGTATCCATTGTAAGTGGAGAACAAAAATGTTTCCATTCTGCCAATACACTGTAGAATTAACTTCAAAATACTACTGTTTGTTTTTAAGGCCATAAATGGCCTTGCTCCGCCATATATATCGGATCTTCTCTTCGTCTATGTGCCACGCAGAACCCTGCGCTCCTCAGAACACCTGTCTCTGGTTGTTCCTCGGGCTAGGTACAAAAAATGGGGAGAATGCTCTTTTGCCGTGTATGGCCCCAGGCTTTGGAACTCCCTACTGCCAGAGCTTTGGGCCGAAACTGAGCTGGCAGCTTTTAAGTCAACTCTGAAATTTAGCTTGTCTTAATCTTAACTCATTTTTAACTCGTTTCCCTGTTGTTTTATGCTGTTTCTTATTCTGATACCGATGTTTTTTTTTATTTTTGGGTTTTTAATACTTTGTAGTTTGTTTTGTATAGGTTTTTGTTTTAGTATTGTCTTGTATTAGTGTCCTTTTGTGAAGCACTTTGGGCTCCTGCCGAGTTGTAAAGTGCTACAATAATAATAATAATAATAGTTTATATAAATTAACTATTATTATTATTATTATTATTCTATTCAAAAGATCAGTTTCTCGTATCTCTAAGGCTGCTCATTCTGAATTGAGACTCTCACTGCTTGCCTTTTAAAAAGTCTTTAAACAGACCTTTGCCTATGAAGTATCTAAACTAAAGGTATGATATTCAGGGTGTGACATGTCATTAATAGTGACAATTTGTTGTATGAATCACTTAAAGGTTTGGATACTGAACAGGTTCAAGAGGTAAAACAGCTTGGTGTCACACTCGATAAGTAACTATCATGGCAGAAACAGATTGAAAATACTGTCAAAAAGAAAGTTCAGGAATAGCATGTAGCATGTAGATGCTCCTGTTTTTGTACCCCAGCCTCTAGGTTGTTAGTGACAAAGGTATTAGTGTTACTCACCTTGACTACTGCTCGGCAGTTTGATCAGGGCTTAAAGCAAGGAAACAAAAACCGTAGCTATGGGTCTAAGATGCTAAAAGATGCTAAAGATGCTTTGGCTGCAAGCCAAATGGATGAAATCTGTGCAATCACTGTGGCCTGTTTCAGAGAGACAGAACCACCAAATTCAGCTGTTCCTAAATGTGAAACCTCACATTAAGATAAAAGGCCCAAATGGGGGAAAAAAATAACATTCTCTACTCACCCTGTCCACAGTCTGAAACTACAGTATAGTCTGGTAATTGTATCAAGTCCAAGCATAACCTTCAAAGCCATAAAGAATATTCAATATGACTTTTTCAAGCTTTTCAACACTTGTTCATCCTTTGGTCTCTAAACATCACATAGTGCACAATTGGCCTACTGCTGTGAAGCGATAGCCAAGTAAGTCCAAAAGATCGCAGAGATGTGAAAACAAAATAAACAGCCTATATATTGCAGTACTTTGTCAAAGTAGAGTGCGGCGGCCATGTGCATTATTGAGATGACGTGTTACTGAGCCAAAGTGTAAACTAAGGCTTTTATTAATAAAGTGGGTCTACTTTGTTAATTCAACAAACAGGGTTCCTTATGGCTGTTTACACAGTCTATACATGCAGTCATGATCAAAAATATTGGAACCCCTGCTTTTCTGTCAGATAATGCACCACTTCTCCCAGAAAACTGTCGCAATCACAAACTCTTTGGTATTTGCATGTTTATTTCTTTTGTTTGCATTGGAACAATACAAAAAAGCTGAGAAAAAAAGCCATATCTGATACAGCCGGCACAGTGCCGGAGAACTTTAAGCTCTGATTATCTATGCTTCACATGGCTCAGAATAAAGCTGCCTAACTTGCACTGTCTTGTCTGTTAGGAGTGAGACACGGTAAAGAGGAAATGCATGCCAGTCTCTCAATGCTCAAGAGTAAAAATTTAGTATGTAATTTATTGAGTTTCTTTAGGAATATATGTTATAGTAAATAACCAAACTGCTTGTACTCACAATTAAATTATGTAAAAGATAAACATTTTTATAATACCAGGTGGGCTACTAGGGGTAAAGAAAAACCTAAAATGTATATGGCTAGCTGTCAAAATAAAAGCACATAAAACACTGATGTTGTGTTTTGCATCGATGCCATCAGATTGCAGGGTGTTTGATCAATGTATTAATCCAAAGCGATGGATTGGATTCAGAGACAATTAAACACCTTCTAGTTTTTTTGACCGAGATGAAGAGATGCAGAAAACTGCATGCAGGCTACCTTTTCAGAGAGGCTTTTGTATGGTTTCAGTAAAGGGTGGCTCTTGCTGATTTCACATATCTGTTCCCCATATGTCCAGCCACTGGAAAACTGTACAATACAAAAGAGAGATATTTCAAAATTCAAACTTTTTGGCATAACACAACTACTGAGACATCAAACAAATCAGTAACACAGTTTCATGTTTTACTTGTGAACATTATGTCACCTGTCGCCTCACCTTTTCTATACACCACTTCTCATGGTTGTGTTCTGCATATCTGGTTATGAAACTGTCCAGTTTCTCTGGAATAGTTATACTAATGAAGACAAGACAAAAAAAAATCAAAAATAGGATCACCAGCTGAATTAATTTTATTAAAGATACATTTTTAGGGAATTTGAATCTGCATCTGGATTTTTGTGTCATTGTACAAAGAGTGTTATACAATGACTGGATGTGTTTTTAAACCAATATCCAATTTTTTCAAGTAACTACAATAAATAAACAAGGCAACAATTTAAGAGAATGTTGAGATGTGAAATAGAATTGAAACCTATTTAACAAAGAATAAATAAACATGTTGTGTACTTGGCAGTGTCTGCAGGCTGTGGATAGAAGTTTCCTTCTGAATCCATGGATGACTGTTTCTCCATCATGGCCATGTAGTTAGACTCCATATAGTCTGGAGGAAGAGCTCCAGCCACAGCACTGAGACATGGCAAGGCCAGTTTAAACAGCTCCTGGTCATAACCCTACGTAATGAAAAGACATACACAGTATGCTGCTTTGAACATCGTTAGACGGCACTGTTATGCTTCCACTGCAAGTTTAACTGCGCTTACATTTTAACAGTAATGCAGTAGCAATGAATTGTACAATACTGATGTTATGATCATAGTGTAGGAGTCTTCAGGTTGTGCGTTTTATTAAATCATTTGACATAACATGAATTTCACACCTTACTTGTCATAAAGGGAAATTCATGAAACATTACATACTGCTAATGTGAAAACAGGTATATCAAGTTTTCTGGGACTCTGGAGAAGCTGTATCAGGTCAAAGTAACACAGGTAATGACATTATGATGTCATCAAGGTTATCTCAGTCTGACCTTGGAGACTACTCATTTATAAAAGCATGAAAGACATGACAATTTATCTGGCAAGGAATGTCAAACAAAGACATGCTATTGATTGTATTATGGAAAATGAAGGATTCTGTTTCTTTTGGCTCTTGAGCCATACTGACACCAAATGTTAGAATATTTCACCCTATTGTATTGAATTTGATAAATCTGTCTGTTGGGAGTCCCTCAACTTACTGGAAGTGCAACACAAAATTGTGGGTACCCTTTACACATCTATTCTAGTTATCATGTAATTCATTTTATTGGCATTTAAGATTCCATAAAAATAGACTTAATCTTAGTCTTACTTTGTGTGACAGAGCATCAAATATTCCCCAGAACAGTTTCCTGGAGAGGTGAAGCTCTTCATCTGATGCAGCTCCAAAGCTACCCCAACCTCCAGCCAGGCAGTAATACTTCCAACAACGCTCATAGTGATTGGTCAGCAGCTGAGCAAAGTCAAGAGGATATTTGTCAACCATCTGCTGGCTTTTAAAACCAGTTTTATCAAACAAGGGCAGCCAGTGGCACAAATTCAAATTTTAGCAAATCTGAAATAAGGAGATGCTGATGCAAGAAGTGCACTTGTAAACAAACAAAAAAATGTGGATTAAGATGTTTTCTGAATGTGTTGTACAATGTGATTTCAATCACAGCAATCAAATCAGCCTCTCCTATTCATATTACCACAACACATAATCATGATATCATGATGAACTGGAAATTCTTACCTAGCTTTGTGAATGCCATCTAAGCTAAGGTAATACACCAGTAAAATGCATACAGTAAACTGCTGGCAGATCTTACTATTAGTGCTAAATTATAGAGCCTGTAGACTCCGAAAAGGACTTTTGAACTGACTGGATAGAGATAAAACCTTTAAACATTTTATTTCTCACCTTCAGAGGCATCTTGGTGTGTTCATTAAGCAAGGGGACATCAAATACCAGCCTCCTCAGCAGATGCTGCATCATTGAAGGCCTGAGCTTTCTGCAAATTATTAAGATGACATACATTAGCTGGCTAATTGCATTGCCACAAAAGTATGAGCAGTATAAAAACATAGCTGACCAAATGATGAGTGTGACTTAATTATAATAATTTAACAGATGCACAGAAGGTCAACTTGCTCTTAATACAAAACAAAGCAAGAAAACAGCCAAAAGACTAACAAATCCATTTTAATAAAAACAATGACAATGATAAATAAATGGATCACACATACTGTAAATGTCTTAATTAAAACTCTGTTTTGATTCCAGTCTTACCCACAAACAGCCAGCAGACACTCCTCTATGGCGTCCCTCTGGGCCTTAGTGAGGCAGCACCCTTTGGACAGGCGGTAAACCGTGTGGAGGAGGGAGTCGATCAGTGAGGCAAACGGCTCTGTCCCCGCAAACAGCGGTGCACATTTAGTCAGGAGAGGCAACACAGCTGTACACAGATACCTGTTGAGGGCAAGTGCCATGTCTGTGGCACTGAGAGCAACCTGATACGAACAAAAAAACAAAACAGAAAAAGGACATTTCTGTGTGTAATCATGTTTAGTCTTTGAAAAACATTCATTCATTCAGTGGCTGAGCAAGACCACAAGTCAAATGTATTTTTAGTTGTACCTTTGGTACAACTAAAAAATAGAGCTCCACAACAAACCATTCTTGGGCCCTTACTGTCAAATTTAAGAAAATTCCTGCTAAATCTTAATTAAATTTTAATTCAGTAAAGCTAGAAAGATATTCACGGATTTTAAGTTGGTCAGTAAAAACACTGACAACCTTTTCTTTGTAGTTTTGTCAGTTAAATAAAGGTTCAAACAATTTCACTACTTTCTCTTTGCTGCAATAATCTGGTTTTTCCTCTGTCAATGAATGATGATACTTTGAGGAAGTGGCAGAATAGAGGTATTACTGCATACAAAGATTTATACATTGATAATAAGTGCACCTCTTTCTCACAGTTGTCCTTGAAATTTAATCTACCCAGAACTTCTTTCTTTAAATACTTCCACATCTGTGACTATGTGAAAAAATAATCTGTGCTCTAAAGCTTTTCTCTGAAAACAGCCACCTGCTGTCGTTGGAAATAAGAACAGTAAAACTGCAGGCTCGAAATCCAAAACAATGATCGCAAACTGATTAAAACACTCTGTAGCACTAAGGGGAGCTAAGGGAATTTGGTGGTAATTTCATCAAATGTGCATGATTTGCACATTTGTCATTTTGAACAACTTAACAATTAAAATACTAATTAGTTCAGCTTTAAGAAAATGTCAAACAGCAAATAAGTGGTTAAGAAGCCATTTAAAAAAAAAAGAGGTTACTGTACAGAGAAACACTCACAGTGTCCAGAGAGGCAGCAGCTCTCAAGTCAGGTAAGAACCCAACTTCCAGCAAGTGAAGCAGGAAATTCTGGTCTTCTATACCATAGACCCGGTCCAGGAACAGCACCATGGCTGCTTTATGATCTGGACAGAAACCAGCTGACATGTCTGGCTCCACCACCATCCCATCTGTGCAGGCACAGGTACAAACATACACACATATTTACACACAAAAAGAACAAGATTTGTGTCTGCACATTATCATCCTTGATCCTATACTGGATCGCTGAATGTCAGGTGGGGTGGGTGCTGGTGGGTTTGCTTACCTTTAGCTAGGTTGGGCATGGAGAATGGAATGCTGATGACTCCCACCAGGTCTTCAATAGGGATGAGAGACCTCAGAATGGCTCTGATACGGATTGCTTCACCTTTACCTCCATGGATTAGCTGATACAGAATGGTCAGGTTAGCCTGTGTATGTACAGTATGTACATGCATGAGTCTGTGTGTGTGCTTGTGTTTTGTCACTCACATGCATTTCTGGAGCACAGCGACCCAGCAGGTCAATGAGGGCAGCATAGAATGTCATTATGGCATTCCCTATGTGTATAGTATCATCTTCCCCTTCTTCTAGCATTTCAACACTACACACACACACACACACACACACACACAAGTAAGCATGTAAACAATAATATTTCACACAACTGAATACTTAAGCTCACTTTCTCCCTAAACACATTTGAATTTTAAATTCCATTTTTTTCCGGAGGGTTAGTTTTGTATTGAACCATACTGTGAGCTAACCCAACTAACCTAGGTAGCCATGGCTTTAGAGTTGCATTCTATCTCCCTCATGATCCAGTAAATATGAGACCATCCTTTACAAACTGAAGTGACAATGGCATTACCAACATTTTCAGCATGAAGGCTCATAGGAGTCTGTGAGCTTTCAGCAGGCTGTTTGGTAAACCTAACTGCACTGTTTCTACTCCAACCTGTATTATAAAGAGAATATTTCCTTCCCATAATTCTTCATTCAGACAACAAATGACTTACAGTGTGCTGATTTCTGTTCATTCAGTAAATGGACATGGACCAGGTTAGAAGAGAGATCAAATGGATGTTTACAATTGTACTGAGTTATTTTAAATGACCCCTCATAAATAGAAAGAGACAAATACAGTCTAAATGCAGCAAGTTTTCCTCCTTAAATTATCAGTATCTAAAACTAATGTTGTCTTACAATGTCTTGCTGTTCTCAGATGTAGGAGAGGGACCATCTCTGGAGGGATCCTGAGAGATCTTAATGGCTTCTTCCATGGCTGCCAACAACCCATCACCACCTTCGCCTCGAAGAGCAGGGCCAAAACATTCTGGTCGACGAATCAGAAGCCTCACCACAACATTGGCATTCTCCTCAACACTTTCACCTGACCACAGAAAAGTATCATACTTGATGCCAAACACATCTCCTGCTGATTTCGTAGGCTTGCCCACTTACAAAGAAATGAAGGGTCTATAATTTTTTATCATAGGTTTATTCTAAGGGATAGAAACAGAATATCAACACAAAATCCCCAAAAAGCACATGATACAAATGTTATAAACTGAGTTGCATTTCAGTGAGTAAAATAAATATTTAATCCCCAAGCAAAACATGACTTAGTACTTGGTGGAGAAACCCGTTTTGGCAATCACAGAGGTAAGATGTTTCTTGTAGCTGGTCACCAGGTTTGTGCACATCTCAGGAGCCATTTTGGTGCACTCTTCTTTAGAGATCTTCTCTAAATCCTTAAGGGTTCTTGTCTGTTTGCCGGCAACTCGAAGTTTCAGCCCCCTTCATAAATTTTTCTATAGGATTAAGGTCTGGAGACTGGCTAGGCCACTCCATGACCTTAATGTGCTTCTTCTTGAGCCATGCCTTTGTTGCTGTGGTATGTTTTGGGTCACTGTCATGCTGGAAGAGCCATCCATGACCCATCTTCAGTGTCCTGGAGGTTCTCATCCAAGATTTTACAATGCATAGCCCCATCCATTGGCCCCTCGATGCGGCAAAGTCGACCTGTACCTTTAGCAGAGAAAGCCTAATGTGTTTGACTGTAGGGATGGTGTTCTTAGGGTCATACTCAGCATTTTTCTTTCTCCAAACACGGCGAGTCGAGTTGATGCCAAAGAGCTCAATTTTGGTCTCATCTGACAACAGCACTTTCTCCCAATCCTTCTCTGAATCATTTAGATGTTCACTGGCAAACTTCAGATGGACCTGTAGATGTGCCTTCTTGAGGAGTGGGACCTTAGGGGTGCTGCAGGATTTCAATCCATGGTGGCGTACTGTTTTACCAATGGTTTGTTTGGTGACTGTGGTCCCAACTGCCTTGAGATCATTCACAAGCTCCTCCTGTGTAGTTATGGAATGATCCCTCACTTTTCTCATGATCATCCTTACCCCATGAGGTGAAATCTTGCATGGAGCTCCAGACCGAGGGCGACTGATGGTCAGTTTGTATTTCTTCCATTTGTGAATAACTACTCCAACAGTTGTCTCCTTCTCACCAAGCTTCTTGCTGATGGTCTTGAAGCCCATTACAGCCTTGTGCAGGTCTACAATCTTGTACCTTTCCTTTGACAGCTCTTTTGTCTTGCCCATAGTGGTGAGGTTTGAATGGAAGATAGATAAAGTCTGTGGACACGTGTCTTTTTAACACATAACAAATTGTCATTAGGAGCACCTTCTTAAATTGACAGGACTAATTTGGGCACCACTTGAGCACATACCCAGTCTGTGGGAGGCAGAATTACTGTTGGCTGGTAGGGGATCAAATACTTATTTTACTCACTGAAATGCAACTCAGTTTATAACATTTGTATCATGTGCTTTTGGGGATTTTTGTTGATATTCTGTCTCTATCCTTTATAATAAACCTATGATAAAAATTATAAACCCTTCATTTCTTTGTAAGTGGGCAAACCTACAAAATCAGCAGGGATCAAATAATTCTTTTCCCAACTGTACTACACTGGTGAAGAGGAACAACAGTTTGTAGTTGAAAATACAAATCTGATAAGCAGTATAGTGGATGAAAATATTAACTTGTGAATTCAAACTGTTTAAATTTTCACCATTGCAGAAGACAGCAAAGCGTAGGAAGTCAAGGTAGCGTTCTCCCTCTACAGGGTTCCAGCCAATGTCAGGGTATCCTTTACGCACCAGCATCACACAGCTCTGCAGGCCACAGCCGGCGAGGTACTGCACCACCTACAGAGGCAAACAAAGTTGAAAAGTGGAATGTTTTTAAACTGAAAGTGATTTCTTAGATAATTTTGTAAAGACTAATATTTAAACTTCCACACTTGCAAACTACACTTACTAACTGACACAGCCATGATCACGAGCTAGATCAGGTCACTCTAAGATGAAGGGATTGCGTAGTAGAGGTAAGTGCACTAAATCAAATTACAAACTGGAAGCGGTGGTGGTGATGCTGAAGTTACGTGATTGTTGTGTAGTTTGTTTTGCCTAACAATAGATTTTTACTGCTGCTGATCGTAGTCGGGTTTCAAAAATCATAAAAGTGGTGTTCACTTGTGAAGATCATCTTGCTGAACAAAACTGTGCAAGTTTCCAAAGCTTTTGTACAATCCAAAAGCCTATGGAAAAATCCCACTGGCTTTTGTCGAAGGAACCACGGTGATGTGGACTTCTGGGTTAACCTACAAAAATACTTCATCCCTATAGCACTCTATGAAACAACCACTGAATTTTAGCCATATTTTATCATACCTTGTCTTTGTATGTCTGTCTGTCTGTTTGTGGTTAGTCCACCTCACCTTCTCCAGGTCTGGTTCTCTCAAAGCCAGGGCCAACTCATTATTATCCATGACCGATGCTGCAGCCACATCTAGAGGAGTAGAGCCTCGCATGGATGGAGATGCTGAGAAGAGGAAAAGAATTACTATGGAAGCAAGTAAAGACACAAGGTGTCCATTATGAAAAAAAACAACAGAGGTGCACCACTCTGATTAAACACCAAATAGTGTCTGAGCAATAAGGGAAGAAACTATAAAATAGAATAAAAATAGGTTAAAACGAAGTTCTGCTCTAATAAAATAGTTTCATAAGGATTCTAAATTCTCAGTGGAAAACACACAGTTAAGTAACCATGTGGCATTTTCACACATATCTTTACAAGAAGAAAATAATTACAAACTTAAGAGAACACTCGAAAAATTGTAAGAAAGGAGAGTACAAGAATCATTTTCAAAAATATGGTGAATAAGAGAATTTATTGCGTTTCTTACATACTTTATAACAATGAACAAAACTATTAGAACACTCCCAGATGAAGTGAATAATGCTGATTCACATATATACTTGTCACTACTTTTATGCTGTATCTCACACTTGTATTGCTAGTTTTACTATACAGTAGCTCTCACTGAAATTGCTTCAGTTTTGTTAAATGGAACAAAACATTAATTAATATAACATATTCCATATATCAAACCTGAAAAAGAATCCTTTAATATTATATTTTAAAAATTTATACAGTAAAGCCCGAAATTATTCATACCCCTGGCAAATTCTGACTTAGTTACTTTTATTCAACTAGCAAGTATTTTTTGACAGGAAATGACACAGGCGTCTCCCAAAAGATAATAATACGATGTATAAGAGACATCATTGCGGAAAAAAATATTTCTCAACCTTTATTTACATTTGAACAAAAAGTTATTACAGCAATCAAACACTTCCTATAATTGCTGACCAGCTTTTTGCATGTCTCCACTGGTATTTTTGCCCATTCATCTTTAGTGATGAGCTCCAACTCTTTCAGGTTGGAGGGTCTCCTTGCCATCACCCTCAGCTTTAGCTCCCTCCACAGATTCTAAATTGATTCAAGTCAGGACTCTGGCTGGGCCACTGCAAAACATTAATGTTTTTGTCTGCTAACCATTTCTTCACCACTTTTGCTGTGTGTTTTGGGTTGTTGTCATGCTGAAATGTCCACAGGTGCCCAATGCCAAGTTTCTCTGCAGACTGCCTGATGTTGTTGTGGAGAATTTTGATGTATATGTTTAGTGTGATTAGGTTCCCTGGTCCACCGGCTGAAAAACACCCCCAAAACATTAGGTTCCCACCACCATGTTTGACAGTGGGGATGGTGTTCCTAAGGTTGAAGGCTTCTCCTTTTTTACGCCAAATGAAGGCTATATCATTGTGGCCAAACAATTCAATTTTTGTTTCATCTGACCATAAAACAGAAGACCAGAAGTCTTCTTCTTTGTCCAGATGAGCATTTGCAAAGGCAGAGCGGCCTTTTGTGTGCCTTATCTGGTCTGCGTCCGTGGAACCCAGCGGTGTACAGTGTCCGTTGGACTGTCTACCTTGAGATGTTGCCACCAGCAGAGCCCAGATTTATCAGGATGGCCTTGGTGGTGATCCTTGGATTCTTTTTTTACCTCTCTCACTTTCCTCCTGGCCTGCACAGGTATAACTTTTGGCTTCCGACCACATCCTCTGAGATTGTTCACAGTGCAGAACGTCCTGTATTTTGTAATAATTAGGGGTGTAACAAATAACCAATATGAATCGGAAAATCGAATTTGAATTAAAACAATACGAGTCCATCGGTAGACGAAGTCCGAATCGGGCCAAATGTGCGCTGAATCGGTTGATGGCCCCATTACAACATTATAAACCGGTTTGATGTTGCAAAGAAATAAACACAGCAGCATAGGACATGTCAGTGCATGCCGGTTAGTTTTTTAGTTTTGCAGCCTTGTTCCGACGTAACCTGTGCGCCGGCCACGGTAATCTTGCGACAGCATGGCGGACGCAGTTTTTGAGCCAGGTGGGCGCATTGAGGGTAACTGCGGCCGCCTGCATGGACGACAACACGGTCTACAATGCACCGCCAAGCTTAAAGTCAAAGGTATGGAGAAAAGGTAGGAAGGTTTGTAATAGTGTGTACATGTGTGAGTGTACCACGCATATATTGTCTCAAAGAAAAACTAAAAATATATTACTTTGATAGTTGTTTTCTGTTTACACATAGTGAAATGGCAGTTTAAAAAAGTGAAATGCACTAGTGCAAGATTTCTTAACGTAGATGCATGTTAATTTACAAAAGAGCACTTTACAAGCGCTTACAGTTTGCCATTTCAACCTCAGTAACTTATTGTTCTTTGATCTGAGGCTATACAAATTTTTCCAGAAGTTGTATTTCTTTCACCTTGTTTAGTTGTTTCTTTGGCTTTAATTTGTGCCAATAACGAGCTTGAATATTTTCTGTTATCAGAGGGGCTTTGTAAAGTTCTCAAAGTGTACTGTTACACTAATGAACATGGCATGTTGCTGAATTCACATGTCAAAAGTACTTGTTCTCTGTAGTCTATAGCAAGCAATTTCACATTTATAGAACTGACTTATGTTGCTTCACAATGTAAAATGATCGTCTGCTTTAAACAAACTATCTGATTGCATCATACCCCATTGAATCGAACCGTATCATAGTGTAATCATATCGAATCGAATTGTTCCATTTTAAAAAGTATCGTTTCCGAATCATATCATAGCCCATGTATCGAAATCATCTCGTATCGTCATGTATTGGAGAGATGCACACCCCTAGTAATAATACTTTGCACTGTAGCCACTGGAACTTCAAAACATTTGGATATGGTCTTTTAGCCCTTTCCTGACTTATGAGCAGCCACAATGCGCAACCACAGGTCCACTGTGAGCTCCTTTCTCTTAGCCATGAATGTCCACAAACCACCTGCAGAGTGTTGAGTTGATTAAAACAGCTGTTCGTAATGAATCAGTCTAATTAGGATGCTTTAGAACAGCTTGGACTATTTGGAATGGTATAGAACTTTAGATTTTCCCATAGACTGTGACAGTTTGCAAAGGGTATGAATAATTTTGGACATGCCACTTTTTGTTCAAATGTAAATAAAGAACGTTCTTCAGTCAAGCACAAGCTTATCCAGTGCCTTTCTGTTCGGAGTTTGCATGTGGGTGCCTGCGTGGGTTCGGTCTGGGTACTCAGGCTTCCTCCCACAGTCCAAAGACAGTTCTACATCCACAATAATCATTGTTTTAGACGTGTATGTATCCTCTATTGTACATGCTGTCGTGGCAAACATGACAAAAATGTGTAGGCTAATTTTTGAATGAGTTGGCTTTGTGGTGTATGATACCACTGTGAAAAAGATATACAGTACGTAGATATCAAATACTATGTATGTCACTAACTTTAACATGAAACACCTGGGTGCATCATGCTTTGTCACAGTATACAGCTATTTCCACTGCTTTCAAGCTAAGTTTCATTTAGCTGAACAGTTTTTAAATTGACTCAGAGTAATAGCTAACAATCTACGAAATAAAATAATAGTTATAATGCTGACAACAACAATGTTTTATTAATGTATGTAGTCACTTTCTTCATTGCTATCCTAACCACAACCCATCCACTGTAAAACCTGACACATGGCAATATCACCACTTTACCCGTAGCCAGTCAAGCTAGAACAATGCCATGCCAGAAGATTTCTGTCTTGTTTTGTCAGTTGCACTGATATTTTCAGGTCCATACTACCACCTAAGTAGTTTCTGTACCTCCAGACCTATTTCTGAATAAATAAGGAGCAAATGACATAACTGGCCCCGCCCAGTTTGCACTGATTGACAGGCACTGTCTTACTGCTGAAAAATGCCATTATGAAATAATTTGGAAAAACACTGGAAGCATGGCATTTTGAAATAAAAACAGCTGAAATTAAATAAAGGGGGATCTATAATAGTCATATTGTGAAAACAAGCACAATGACATAATTTAAAGGAAGATTGGGAAGACTTTTTGGCTAAGAAGTTGAAAAACACAACAAAAGCAACACAAAGGATAAGAGACATGCACACGCACTCACCAAGGCCAACACTGCTGTTCTCCAGCAGGTAGCTGAGATGGTCAAACATTGCTTTCTGGTTCTGACGACTGATTCGACAAAAATAACAAAGAAACCGACAACAATTGGCCACCATTTTAGGAAAGGCTATTTCCTGTAAAAACACACATCATATACAGGGTTGTTACACAAATATGCACCAAATGCTCTCACTGTAACTGGTATATTTTGCATAATGTTTTATCATCACTTAGTTTATTTATATAAATATGGTTCAGGTTTTAAGAACTTTAATAGATTAAAGTTTGAAAAATGTCTGGAAAAACACCTTAAACAAACTGTAAAGAAACCTCTGTGATAGCCTATTTATTTAAAGTTAAGGCAGTAGAACTGGGTAGTTGCAAGTCTCTTTACACCGACCTATTATTATTATTATTATTATTATTAAGGCTGATAATGCCAATGGTATCAGAACTGTGCAACAGTGCATTGCTACCTTTTGTATATTGTTGCTTACAGTGGTGGAAAATAACTAAGTACATTTATTCAAGTACTGTACTTTAGTACAATTGTGAGGTATCTGCACTTTACTTGAATATTTTCATTTTCTGTTACTACGACTTCACTATGTTTTAGAGGCAAATAAAATAAAAAATGTACTTCTTCCTCCACTACATTTATTGTATAGCTTTAGTTACCAGTCACTTTTCAGAATCAAAATAAAAAAACATAGTAATCATAAGACCACTAATCTCTGGTGGAAAATTCACAAGTTACTCAGCAGTAATTCACATTAAACTATATGAGTTTGTTAAAGCTAACTCGCCCTTTAACTAACAGCAAGTATGCAGTTTCTGCATACTTCATACCTTGGAGTCTCCTCCACCAAGAACATTGACCATGACCTCCATGACAGTTTCATGCATCCCCAGAGCTCTCATCAGATTAGGATGCTGGTAGAACACCTTGTTGTTCATGATATCACTGCAGAGGAACATACAATATATAAGGAAATGTCTTATCCTTTACTTAAAAATAAACTTTAAAAATCTTAGTTTTTGACACATTTATTATCACAATAACCCTTCACCACTGCTTCATGGTTTGATTCTTTACCTGTAGGTAATATTATTGCAAAATTGACACTTCTTAGTGTCTTATTGCTAAATTCCATTTTGGAACATGTCAGAAAAAATCTAAATAATGTTATGGAGACTGTGAAGGTGATATCAGACCATGTTGAATTTTGGGTAAATGTGTCATGCCTAGGGGATCACGCTCCTTATCTATCATCACTGTGCCCTCCCAGTTTGACAAACCGTGTGATTTAGCAGAGACTGCACCCAGATTCTGCAAAACTGTTCATGAGCTTCTTATAACTTTTAAACTCACAGTCCAAAAACAAGCTGCAATCCAACTTTGATCTGCCAAGTCAAATGGATCTATGTTATTTATTGTTATTAGTTTGTCCACATACTCTTTCTTGGCATTATGATTTAATTTTGCCTGGTAGGGTCCTTTTTTTTCTCTTTCCCCTTCTCCATGTCCCCCCCTTCTACAGATTTAAATGGTTTAAACTAATTTTTATGCAAACAAAACAAGTATGTGTGCAATTAAACATGGTGCATACCTCTGAACATGGAGTGAAGCACATTCTCTAGTCAGGAAATTATAAGGTTTAGTATAATTATCTTGAATATATGATATACAGTATGCACACATACCAATATCAGGTTAAAACATTACTAAAATTTGGCTAAATTATAAAAGCCAGAAGTGGTAATAAATGAGCAGCTACTGTATATAAGCTGGCTCTTATTTCTGCTTGAGCCAAATGAACGCCATTAAAAAGAGGTGGAATATTCAATTTGATATTTGACTAGGCAGTCATATATCTTACAGTGTATTGTAAGTGTCAAATACTAAATAAGAAACAGTATTAGTATACATGAAAATAAAGAGATTAACGCATAATTACAGTGTTAAAGAATTATTTTCACTTAGATCACCACTGATATTTATCCAGTTCTCCCATGCCTGTTTCATGCCAACAACAAAAAGGGCTAGGGTGAAGACATACTTGAGAACATACTCACCCCAGCCCTCTGATCATCAGTTTTTCCTCCTCTCTTCCCATACGGACACTCAGCAGGGATCTGATCTGACCCAGAGCAGCCAACAAGTTGATGGTATCCTCAACTGATACTGCGTTTATAGTGTAAGTCTTAGGAATAGCCCGTACCTGGACAGTGAGATATAAAAAAAAAACAAAAAACATTTCCTTTGCTGTTAGAGACTTGAAACTTTGCTGTGAGAAGTTGTACACACAGCAGACAATTTAACAGAAAGAATTCTCCCTCCCTCTATGATTTCTCTAGTCATTTATATTATTCTCTTAAATTCCATCCATCCATCCATCCATCATCTATAGCACTTATCCTGTATAGGATCGTGGAGTGCAGAGCCTATCCCAGCTGACAATGGGCGAGAAGCAAGGTACACCCTGGACAGGTCACCAGTCTATCACAGGGCTGACACTTAAAGACTAACAACCGCACACACCCACACTCACTCCTACAGGCAATTTAGAGTCACCAGTCAACCTAAGCTGCATGTCTTTGGACTGTGAGAGGAAGCCGGAGTACCTGGAGAGAACCCACGCAGGCACAGGGGGAATATGCAGACTGCACAGAAAGGCCCCGGGTGAGATCGGGCTTGAACCCGGAACCTTCTATGCTTGCTATGAGGTGACAGTGGATATGGAGTTTGCAAGTTCTCTCTGTGCCTATGTTCTCGCGGTTCACATGCATGAGGGGCATCCACTGTAAAAACAATGCCAAATTAAATATGCAGATTGAGTGAGTCCACTGTGGCGATCTCTGGCAGAAAGCAGTCAAAGTAAAAAAAAAGTTTTAAGAAGAATAATTAAAGATCTAATTTGTGTGATATCCTACTTTGTGACACTACTGTACTGGTATATTTTCACAAGATGACTAATATGAATATTCAAAGTTATGTTAATATTTTCTTTAAAACCAGCAGTTTATATATATAGGTGCAGCTCAATAAATTAGAATATTGTGGAAAAGTC
>NW_018127997.1:839998-852491 GCF_001952655.1 Monopterus albus
ACTTGCTCTCATCTGAAAAGAGGACTTTGGACCACTGGGCAACAGTCCAGTTCTTCTGCTCCTTAACCCAGCTAAGACGCCTCTGATGTTGTCTGTGGTTCAGGAGTGGCTTGACAAGAGGAATAGGAATGGAATGGAATACAACAACTGTAGCCAAATTCCTTGACACAGCGGTGTGTGGTGGCCCTTGATGCCTTGACCCCAGCCTCAGTCCATTCCTTGTGAAGTTCACCCAAATTCTTGAATCGATATTGCTTGACAAGCCTCTCCAGGCTGCAGTTCTCTGGGTGTTTGTGCATCTTTTTCTTCCACACTTTTTCCTACCACTCAACTTTCTGCTTTCATGCTTGGATACAGCACTCCGTGAACAGCCAGCTTCTTTGGCAATGAATGTTTGTGGCTTACCCTCCTTGTGAAGGGTGTCAATGATTGTCTTCTGGACAACTGTCAGATCAGCAGTCTTCCCCATGATTGTGTAGCCTAGTGAGCCAAACTGAGTGACCATTTTGAAGGCTCAGGACACCTTTGCAAGTGTTTTGAGTTGACTAGCTGAGTGGCCTGTCACCATATTCTAATTTATTCAGACAGTGAATTGGTGGGTTTTTGTTAAATGTGAGCAAAATCATCACAATTAAAAGACCCAACAGCTTAAACTACTTCAGTCTGTGTGTACTGAATTTATATAATTCATGAGTTTCACTATTTGAGTTGAATTACTGAAATAAATGGACTTTTCCACAATATTCTAATTTATTGAGCTGCACCTGTATATAAACTGCTGGTTTTAAAGAAAATATTAACATGCCTTGGTGTGACACTTCATATGAAGCCATACAGACTTGACCAATATTGCTATTAAAATTTAATGCAGCAGAGTAAGCTGGTCTATTTGTCAGGTCCGCTCGGTGCGACCTGCCTCTCTTCCCCTTTCTCTCTCTCTCATCCCGCAGGCTCAGCGACACAGCTGAGACGCATCACCTGCTAATTTACCCTCTGGGTGTAATACACAGCTGAAGCATATCCCCTCATTACCTGGCCGCTCCCTACTTAAAGACCTGGCAGACGTTCCTGCTTTGCCAGATCATTGACATTCATATGGTGATAGTGACTATGTTAACAGAGATTTAACATATTGACACTGATACGGTGAAAGTGATGGTGAAATCAAGTTTTTTATGTTTGATACGGCCACACACATTGGCGATCTTCCCCGCCGTGATTATCTCCGGCGATCTAACCTGTTTGCCTGATGGCGAGTGTTACTCTGTTTCACTCCGTTTGCCTGACAGCGAGTGTTACTCTGTTTCACTCTGTTTGCCTGACGGCGAGTGTTACTCTGTTTGCCTGATGGCGAGTGTTACTTTGCTCACCAGCCCTGTCCTCTGGTTCCTGGTCCCTGCCATGATTACCTCCGGCGATCCTCCTGGTTCCTGCTGCTCGCCTGTCTACTCACCTTCCCGTCCTCTGGTTCCTGCTGTTCTCCTGTCTACTGACCTGTCATCCTGGTCCTCTAATCCTCCTGGTTCCTGCTGCTCACCTTCCTGCTTACCTGCCCGTCCTGGTCTTCTCAGCCTCCACTACTCAACCCTGGTTTGGACCACACATAACCCATTGACTTTGTCCTCTCCACCTGCTTCAGTTCTGGCAATATAGACTCTTGTTTTCCATCTAGCCCTGTGTTTTGCACTTTGAGTCCTCATTCTCTCTCTCAGTCCCTCTGGTGAGGGACACCCCACTGTAACACTATTGAAATTAATACGCATGCACACACACCTACCTGTCCTCCAATGCCATCATATTGGCGATGCAGCAGGACAAACATAGCTCTGACCAGCTCTGGATCCTCAATAACTGACTCCTGAGCCCAGCGGACCATTGTATCTGAAATCAGCTGCTGTAAGGTACCTGGGGAAACAGAGAGAGACAGACCAACAGAGAAAGAGTAAGGTAGTGCTGGGGAATTGATCCAAATGTCTTATTTTTTCTCTTTTTAATATTTGTATCATTTACTTCACTTTTCTTCTATTTGAGAGTTGCTATTTGTCCAACAAGTTAAAATAAGTGAGTGCTGACAAATCATCTCAGGGTTTTGTGCTGATGCATGGCATGTGTTGCAGTTGAATGTTTGTAGGTGGTGCTTAGATTTTCACAGGTACTATAAAGAAAGAAAAACTGTGTAGTAACGCAGTCTTTCAACACTGCCATTGCACAGACAGATTTTGTTGTGGTAAGTTACCAAAATAGATTGGAACACCTGTAGGAACTGTTTACATCAGCTTAAGGCTTAATTTACTTCCACTGCTGCAGAGAAGAGGGAAGTTAACATATTATCTTTATCCCCACACAGATATGTCTACAATTCAGTGAAAAACTTATGTAAAAGGAGTGAAAACTGTGGTCGTGAGCACAAGTTAGAATTTTTTTTAGACAAATTCAACAGCCTCCCCACTCCAGGTGTGATATCACCACTACAGCCCCTGATTCTTTCTCTTCATAGAGACCAATGTACACCATTTCTCATTTTCAACCATGAACAAAGATTCAAATAAATGTTAATCTTCTGAAAAGTACAAATGGAAGTCAAAAGTTTAATCTACAGTAAGCCAGCCTCATCATCATTGAGCTGTGGGCATCCATGACCCTGTGGCCAGTCCACCATTTGTCCTTCCTTAGACTGTTGGTAGGTACTAACCACTACAGACCAAGAACACCCACCAAGACCTGTAGTGTGGGAGACGCTCTGACCCAGTCATCTCACCATCACAATTTGACCCTTGTCAAAGTCACTCAGATCCTTACACTTGCCCATTGTTCCTGCTTCCAACACATCAACTATGAGAACTGAATGTTCACTTGCTGGAATCAAATCATCGATTCTCGATATTTTATTATTTCATAAAAGGAACAATTCTACATGAACGTGTGCCTATATAGAAATGTGGTGCAAAATTAAAAATCCGTTCACAATGGCTACACGTAGAAATTGGCAGCGCAACATGTGTAAGAAATGTTGGATTGTTAAGCCTATGTCCTGTCTGTTTGATGGTGGAGAATGAAACACATAAATATTTTCAAAATATCCAACCCAATATCAATGTGAAGAAAAAACAGACAAAAATAATTTCATATGACTTACTGGGTTTCCTGTCTTTTTTCTCCATTGGCAGATTGGTCAGCTTCTTCTTCAGATAAGTTACTTTCTCCACCAAAGACATGAGTCGACCTCGGATGGTGAAGTCACTGTCACCATCTGTCCTTCTTTCCTCATCCAAATCTATACCTGACAGAATGTAGAAATCAGTACACAGCACATACAGTATGTTTTCATGAGCATGCAGTATATGTAGCTATTACTGATCTGTGTTCCTTTTATTGGTGATCCCTATGCTTTGTTACCAAACTGGTCATGTAATTCATCTTAATGTTTGGTTGACTGTGTATGTAAATCTGAACGTTTACCACAGTGTCTCATCAGATCTTCATGAAAGTCGAGCAGCTGTTCTCTGATGTATTCAGGACAGGGACACTCCTGCTTCTCATCCTTAAAGTTCAGCAGCATGTTGATCTGCAGAACCATATGTAGGTGTTACTGTGATACAAGTACTATTCATTACATACCACTGCATTAAGCCCCTGGATTACATCACAGAAATTCAATTTCAATTCAATTCAATACATCCGGTCCTAGGTTTTGAGTGGAACATTGGGAGCATGTTTTAACCACTTTATACTTATACAGTACTTTTTATTGTATTATTCTCAAGTCTGAGAAATACATATTTAGCACTCTTACCAAATGACTGGTAAGGTTGGATGCAACAAAATTCCTTCAACTAAACATAGACAAAACAGAGATATTTATTTTTGGAAATAAAGAAAGAAGGCTGGCAGTCAGTGATTACTTTGCATACAGGACACTAAAAACTAACACCTCATCATTGATCGGGATCAAAATTTTAATGGTCACATCAAAGCTGCAACAAAATCAACAATCGGGCATCTTAAAAACATAGCTAAAATAAGAAACTTTCTGTCTAAGCAGTATTTAGAAAAGCTCATTTATGCTTTCACTTCTAGTAGGGTAGACTACTGTAATGCACTCCTGACTAGCCTCCCCAGTACAACCATTAAACAACTGCAACTCATTCAAAATGCTGCTGCTGGTATACTGACAAGAACTAAGAAGAGAGAATACATTACTCCAGTCTTTAGATCTTTGCACTGGCATCCAGTTAAAGACAGAATTCAATTTAAAGTCCTACTTATTGTCTACAAGTCTCTCAATGGTCTAGATCCAAAATATATCAGAGATACATTTGCGGAGTACAAGCCTAGTCAGTGTCTCAGATCTGCAGGGACTGGTCAGTTAGTGGTGCCCAGAGTTTGGGCTCAACAAGGTGAAAGTGCTTTTAGCAGCAGCACAATGGCTTTCATGGCCATTGCTTTTTAATAATGTATCTTAATTCAACCCAATTTTGCACTTTATTTTCTTTTATTTTTCTTCCATTACTTAATGACCAATTGACTTTGTTGTGCTGTTTAGACAAAGAGGTTTCAAATTTTCCAGAGGAAAGTATGCCCGCCTGTGATGTTAAAGTATTCAGAAGTTAGTCTTGGGAAGACTGAAGTAAAGGTGCTCCTACCTGTTCCTGTGGAGGTGATCTGAACTCTTTTGTCTTCTTGGCAGTGAGGGCTGCAGACATGTTGAGTGCCAACATCACCTCGTTGTAGCGGAACCTCTGGTTGTTTTGGAGACAGGCTACAAAGTCATCAGAGAAGGCCACCACTGCCTCAATACGATGACGGACCTGACAGTCACACAGGTACTGCAGCACGTGGCACATCTACACACATACAGATTGGGCACACAGAATCATGTAAGGTTAGGTATACTGCGTATTATATTGCAAAAAACTAAGATAAGGAAAAAGTGAACTAAGTTTGCAGGAAACAGTTTGTCACAAAGGTTTGGCCTCACTGTTACTGCAGAGTCCTTGCAGATTTAAAACATTTCAAAGTACTGAGTTAGAATTGCTAAAACCTAAAAGGAACAGAGATCCTGGGATCCTGTCTGAGTAAGGCTAGCCTCCCAAAAAGCCCAGAGTGCACTGATTGGTCAGATCCAACAGCCCTAAACAAGAGCCACCCACCAACTCCAAATCAATCAACCTGCATTCCTATCTGTACTTCTGTTCTTGTGGACTTGTGTCATCAGTCACAGCCCATTCCATATCTAGCAAAGGAAGTGTTCTCCTCTACCCATTTTGGGAGCAGACTTGTGTGGACATGGAGCAGTATCCCAAAATGCACTGCATGCCAACCAGCAGTGATGACTTAGTTTTAGTTATAATTTTTTGTCTGGACTGGTATTATGCCACTTTATTAAGTTCTGATATTTTTTCTGGCAATAAAGTAAAAGTTTATGCCAGTTTGGAAATTTGCTCTGATGTTTTTGGCAATGTGAGAACTGCTTAGCAGAACAAGCTGTCTTGATAGCCAGTGTGTCCATCATCATCTTGATCAAAGTAATCTGTCAGCAAGGACACTAGGACTCCCATCCTCAGGAATTTTAACTCCAACTAAACAAGTTCAAACTCCCAAGTAGAGTCCTGCGGGTACCACATGGGTACCTGCAAAAATGATGTGTAATGGATAAAAAAATAAAATAAAATTATTAATTCATGGGTACAAGCACAGATAAAAATGAAGTAAATGTGGGCAGGTAGAGAGCTAAATAAACATAATTTAAAAATAAATAAATAAAGGTGCAGCTGCTTTTAAACATCTAATCCAACATAATTTTCTTTGTTGTGAAGGCCTAAGGCACAACCTCCACTCACATCCAACTAATAAGATGTCACTCAGATATCAATGCAGGCTAGGCATCAGTGTATCAAAATGGATAACCTAAAAGCAAAAATAGCTAGTGGTGAATACAAAATTGTAGAAAATAGATCATCAAAGGCCAAGTTGGACATATAGGAGAAATTCTGTGTGGTTACATGACTCAGCTTCTAATGCTAGATTAGCTGCATATCATTAGTGAAGACAGACTGCACAACTAACAGCTGAGCAAGCATGACCATGGTGGAATTCCATCTGATTTGGTAGTCGGTTTGGAGGTTGACATTTTCACCCAGCTTTTCCAGGAGTTTCTTCAGTTTGTCAGTGTTTAGTGGCAAAAATGACTGACTACGTGATGTGTGCATCAACAGCATTTGCTACATCAGGTAACACTGTTGGTAGTGAAGCTCACATGGTCAGCGACTAGTCAATGTCATGTTCAAAAGGTCGACTCTATGTAGTGAAGATGACTAGTTGACTGATCTGTGCAACCCCTAATCATAGATGAAAACAACACTTCTAATGCTGAAAATGAAGTAGTTACAACATCTAACGTTAAAGCTAGCATTAGCAATAGCACCACAGAGGAGCCTGTCACTGCAAGACATAGCAGCAGTTGGGCCTCTGGGAATCAACAGGCAACTGACTCTGTTTGTGTTGGAATTATTGGCCCATGGGAGCTGGGGATGAGCTGCTTTCAAGCCTTCAAATGTAAACCATGAAAGTATCTTATCATGTTGTAGTTACTGTATTTACATGCTAGTAATAAAGTTGATTTGGTTCTGAACAGCTAAATGTTGTGAATAAGACTGTGGATCATAACCAGGATCATGTTTATGTCATCATATTAAAACCAATCTAATGGAATTAAACAATAATGTTACAATAGGAAATGTAAAAAAGACTTTCTGCTGAGATTCTGCCATTGTCTTTACTGTGCATTGCCATAGCAACCTACAGCTTAGTTGTTTGGTCAAGATCTTATGATTTTATTTGCATCTGATCACACCCACACTATCCTGGAATCTGGACATTTCAGAATTACAGTGGTTTTAACAGTTTTTTGTTTGGACATTATATCACATGTATAACTAAACATATGTTTGGATGAAACTTAATTACACCAACAAACTAATATAGTAAAAATATAATTGCATTTACAAACTGAAGGTTTACAGGCTGTTACCTGGAGTTTTACAGGCTCTGGCAGCTTCATCTGTAACAGTCCTTTTGGCCTGTTCGTTCCTACATCCGCCCCTCCCTCAGTCTTCTCTTTCACTACCTCCAACTCTGTGTGCTTCTCCTCCTGCCCTTCTTGTCTTTCACAGAACACAGATGGTTCAATCAGTCGAAGAATATTCTTCAGATCTCCATTTTGGAAAACTCCCATGATGAGCATCGTGTAGAAGAGCTTAATGAGGGGGACAAAAAGAAACTCAGTGCTGCCTCCGATTGGATCCCGTACATGCATGCTCCCCTCCCGCACCGCTTCTGTCAGCATCTCGATGGTTTTAATTTTCAGTATATCTAAGGGGAATTCAGGGCTGTACTGGAAACATTCTCCTGATCCTAATCCGTTGTTGCTGTTGTTACGATATGATGATCCAGTCCCACAGACAAAATTTGGAGATGAGAAGTGCATTCTGGGTCTCAGAGAGGTGCTGAGGCCAATACCTGGCAGGCCATGTTTCTTCTTCTCATCAGGAAACAGGGTAATGCTCTTTGTTTCATCCGTCATTGGAACAATGTACTCGTTGTTCATCATGAGGCGAGCTGTGGTGTAACTACTCAAGTGAATGTCAATGAGGAGGTCATAGTAGCCTGCACGAAGCAAACCTATAAATGAGAGACAAAGAGAAAGATTATATCATATAATATGGTAAGAAATATTCAACTAAAACAACAAACCTAAAATATACAGTTTATGTTCTTATTAATGAACAGACTACTCTTTAACCATATCAAACCATTTGTATCATATTTGATTCGTGAGGTTTCTGAGCGAAAAAAAAAATCACCAAAAATGCCCATGTATCAAATGTGATACATGAAGAAATAAAAATAATCTAAATAATATGGAACCTCTATTCCTATATGCCAGGACTGTCAGTCTATGCATATATGGCAAATAAAAATCGTGAGTCTTGAATTTCGAATCATAAATTTTATTTTGGATTTTATTAAAAGGTTTAATAAACATCTCAGTTCCAAAAAAATTAGAATGTTCTGGCTATTTTTTGATATGTTGGACTTTACAGGGTTAAGGGGGCCCACTCTGCCCAAATTCACTCTACCTAGCTAGCTGTATTTATTTTTTTTTTAGCTAAGATAGATGCATTATAGACTGCCCTAAAACAATCCTACTGTTAGCAAAATGTTGTGTCCATAGCATGCACACAAATGTTTGGTGACAATCCCACAATTCAAGAGGGAGGCCAGCTAACTCTGTTGCAAACACCAGCTTTATTCTGTACCAGAAACAAATTCCTTGTGTGTAACATACTTGGCCAATAAAGGTGATTATCCTTATTCCATTGCTGCAAGTAAAAGGAATCTGTTCCATGCGGTGGTTTTCTCACTCTCATACTTCTAGCAACATCAACAACATTTCCTAAAAGACTATCTGTCTTAAAGGGAAAGAACTGCCCTGTAACAGTGGGCTCCATCTACAAACAAAAGCTGCTGTGGGTACCTTCTCTGCCCTAGCTCACTAGCTTTAGCTATCAAAACAGAGCATTAACATATCTACCATAGATTCTAATTTGTTCATATTAATGATGAATCTTCCGTGCAGACTAAAGTTAGTCATGGCATTCCACAGGGCTCTATGCTAGGTTCAGTTCTCTTCACTGTGTACATGCTCCCTTTAGGCAATAGTATCATGAAACACAGCATAAATTTTGATTTCTATGCAGATGATACTAAATTATATTTATCTATGACCCCAGATGAATCAGATCAGTTCGTCAAACTTCATGCATGTCTTAAAAACAAAAAGGCCTGGAGACTTGTAATTCCTTACTTCTGAACTCCAACAAAACAAGTTATTGTGCTTGGGCCTGAAAATCTTAGAAATGTGCTATCTAATCACATAGTTACTCTAGATGGCATGGCCCTGGCCTCCAGTATTTTTTGTAGTGATGGGCAGATGAAGCTTCATGAAGCAATGAAGCCTTTCATCCAATTGGTTCACTCCAGCGCAAAGCTTCTTGAAGCTTCATTTGCTCTAGGAGGACATCTACTGGATGCAACAATATCAGTTGGCATGAATTTGAAGTGTGTGGCATTTTGCAGAAAGCCTGTGAATAAAACTGTCCGCAAAATAAAGAAGTATGCAAAACATGTATATTGTAGTGATGGCAGTATACTGTGTATATATATATATATACTGGCAGTATGGAAAATGATTATTTGGAAATGATGAAAATGGAAATGATTATCATCAAACACCCACATTTTGAATGGAGCCTGAGGGGTTTATATCGCTGTCAAAACTCGCGGCAAAATCTGAACCACTTCCTGAATCAGTCACGTGGTACAGCCGGGCAGCGAGGCTTCGGACGTCATCATTTTCAGCTCCTCCCCTAAATGACGCAAGCCTCAATACGCGCATCGCGGAAACGCCCCTCCCCTACTCAGCACATGCTTCGAAGCCTCGATACGGAACGTCACATCACAAATTTTTTGACCATGATATGTCCTTTATTCACACATAAACCAAGTCTCTAGAACAACCTTCTTTCACCTGTGCAATATTGTCAAAATCAGGAGTATCAGGGTTATATTTACATTTTGCTGATAACATGCCTGTATGTTTTCTTTAATAGGTGGGCCTTTTGGGATTCTATTTTTTTTTTCTTATAGTCTACAAAGACTACTAGCAACACATGAGTAATCCACACTGTGGCACTGTTCCATATGTTCCTTCATTACAATAAACACACACTGTAGTTTATTTTGAATCAGTCACACATATACTGGCCTATTGCCTTTGAAAATAAATTCAAAATGTATTGAAAAATTAGCTAATACACTGTTGGTTTGACTCTGCACATAGGATTTGTTGACATTAAGAAATATATGCAATAAGACCAGTGTTATTTAAAGCAGAACTTTTCATGTAGTTTTTAAATTGTAGTATTGCTCAATTTAATTAAGTAAAGGATCTGAATACTTTTTCCAACTTTTCCTGATCTGAATTCACTATTACCATAGCATAAACTACTGACTTTACAGTATTATAGAGGAATTGTTAGGGAGCATACTGTCCTTCTTTCTCTCTCCCTCCCTTGTTTTACTTCCCTCCTGTGTGAGGTTTGCTTCAATCTGTCTTTGCCAGCCTATCCAGTCTCACAACACTGACCTTGCCACCCAGCCTCAACATATAAAATCTGTTGCTCAGCTTGTCAAACTATGCTCAACAGTGGGCTCCGCGGATCAGACCTGCTTTCCCAACTGCTCTCCTACTCCACTCATTGTGCCTGTGTAGCCGCCAGCCGTTAAGTTACTGTCTACCTGTCAGCCTTCAGCTTCTGCCCTCAGTAACTACTCCTTGTTACAATTCAAATACAATAAACTACTACACTTACCTTGGTGTCTGTGTTTTGCTATTGATTCCAGAAATGACTGAACTATCTTAACAGGGACTGTTATTGAGAGAGACAGTTTGGAAACAGGCATAACCTTTAACATGGCATGAACTTAAGTGATATTTAAGGGAAAACTCAGACTTTTTCTGGCCTCTAGTTATTTCTCAGGAATAGGCTCTAATACCTCACAGGCAGTTATTTTATCCATATGCTGTATGCGTTACCTGGCATGTATTTATCCTCTATAGCCTGCAGGAGCTGTGCCTCGTCTACATGGGAGCAGAGGGCATGTGCGACTCGATTGTTTCCCAGAGCACAAACTGCAGAGTACAATCTGAGGGTATGGTAGTGAAACTTTAATAAGTCCCTCTGCTCTGACAGCTCCAGAATATCCACTGACCTAGACAACAGAGAGAGAGAGAGAGACCGCATGAGAAATGAGGAAGTAGGAGAATGAAAAGGTGTGAGTGTGTACTTGTATTAATCATGGGGTGGGGATATAGATCTGTTTACACAGTCACATTGTGGGGACCACCTTTTGACCAAGTCTTGGTTGAGAGTAAGGTTTAGTGTTAGGTGAGTAGTGATTAGGGTAAGTTACCAGGGAATTAATGTAAATTAATGCTGTTTGTGTGTAGCTGTGGGTACACCACCTGTTCTCTTCAGGTATGTGCAGAGACATAAACTGCAGAGGTTCATTACACTGGACCAGCCAGCCATGTCTGTCATTCACCCTGGATGCTGACACCTAAAAAAAATGAACTGTTAGCAGATGCCATATATATGAATAATGACACTTCTGGCAAACAGCATCTTGTCATTGTTCAGCCCATTGTGAGGTACAGCAGACAGTCCCACATGCAGTGTTAGGGAAGATATCAGTTACTTCACACTATAAGAAGTTGAACTACAGTACCCAAGGGAGAAATCTATTTGGGTTAATTAAAGCTAGTTAGAAAAAGTAGGTCAAACTACTAAGTGAAAAGATAATCAAATTGTCAATGTACGTGTGATTCAAAATTATAAGAAAATATAAAAAAATATAAGAAAATATAAGTCCCTAGCAAAAAAAAGATACTCAACTGAGTTTATTGTAAAAAATGCCTACTTGTTCACAGGTTATTCACACACCAAAAAAGAAAAAAAAAAAAAAAGACAATCCACAATTCATAGGAAAGTTGCTTCTAGAAACTAGAGTCCAGGTGGTATTGCACCAAGCAGGATTATTGAAGTAGCCAGGTAACTTCTAAAAGCAGACTTCTCTGAATATTTGCTAATAAATAGGAACAATCGATACCTATGAGTAAATGACACCTAAAATATTTAAATTTAGTTTTACAAACTCAGATTCAAAGCTCTGCCGGAGGTGGGAGTTGAAGATCCTGGACAGGGGTTTCTGCCAAACGTTCCCAACAGACCCTCAAGTTACGTTTGGGTCTCCTGAGGGAGCTGATGGGCACCGGCAGGCCAAGAGGAGTTTGGTGAGGCCATGGAGAGGGACTATCGGTCGGCCTCGAAGAAATTCTGGCAAACCGTCCGGCGCCTCAGGAGGGGGAAGCAGTGCCCAGCCAAAACTGTTTACAGTGGAGGTGGGCAGTTGTTGACCTCGACTGGGGATATTGTCGGAAGGTGGAAGGAATACTTCGAGGATCTCCTCAACCCCAGCATCATGTCTTCTGATGAGGAAGCAGAGGCCGGGAACTCGGAGGTGGACTCGTCCATCACCCAAGCTGAAGTCACCGAGGTAGTTGAGAAGCTTCTCGGTGGCAAGGCATCAGGGGTGGATGAGATCCGCCCTGAGTACCTCAAGTCTCTGGATGTTGTGGGGCTGTCTTGGCTGACACGCCTCTGCAATGTCACATGGCGGCTGGGGACAGTGCCTCTGGACTGGCAGACCGGGGTGGTGGCCCCTCTTTTTAAGAAGGGGGACCGGAGGGTGTGTTCCAACTATAGGGGGATCACACTCCTCAGCCTCCCCGGGAAAGTCTATGCCAGGGTACTGGAGAGGAGAATTTGACCGATAGTCGAACCTCGGATTCAGGAGGAACAATGCGGTTTTC
>NW_018127997.1:853422-855279 GCF_001952655.1 Monopterus albus
GGCATTCCCCTGGAGGAGCTGGAGGAAGTGTCTGGAGAAAGGGAAGTCTGGGTATCTTTGCTTAGACTGCTGCCCCCGTGACCCGGTTCCAGATAAGCGGAGGAAAATGGATGGATGGAAACTCAGATTCAAAACATTAAAAACTATAGCCAAATGGATTTCACAAGTGAGATAACAGCTTCCTGTAAGACCTGTGAGACCTAAACCTGTTCTAAACTATATAATCTATATTATATATAACTACACAAAAATGGCAATAACGTATTTTAACTACTTGAATTACTATGCAAATCTGACTGTATTTCAACTTCCATCAAGCTACTGCAAATTGTAGTACTACTAGTTTAATTACATTTAGTTCACTCTCATATTTGGTAGGAATTGTTACCTTGAGGAAGTGGTTGGGAACACGACTCCACAAAACAGGCGTGAGAAAGTGGACATGAAGCCGTGGAGGACACTGAGGAACTGGGTTCCTCCTCTCACTCTTGAACAGACCAGCTGACAGAGGCATCACATTCTGTCAGGGAACAGAGACATGCTAAACGATGTTACAACATCACTTAATTGTGCTGACCAGTGATAATCTGGTTATTCTTATGTCACAGACAGAGGCTATCATTTGTAATTTTGACTAGTTGTCAAACTTGAAAATGGAAGGTCCCATATGAACGTGTCAGAGGGTAGACAGCAGACAGAGTAGCAGATGACAAGGAGAAGATAGTAGTAGGCAAACCATTATGTTTTAGTGGAGACTGTGAGAGAGGGTGAATTATCTCTCTTATCTGTGAAATATTTTGGTTTTGCTACTTCTATGTGCATCTTTTTTGCTGGCCAAAATGAACTCAAAACAACAGCTCAGTGTAAGATCGACTAGACAAGACAAGTACTCAAACATGTGGAAAATGTGTCACTGCAATTAAAAATCCTAGACATAACAACAGAACAATTTAAAGAGACCATGGCATGCTTTTCCTTGTTTTCTGACTTATCTAAAATGTTACAACGGTGAATTATCATCTTAAACATTACCTAAAGCTCAAAAAATGAGGTGTACATACAGTAGGTTCTAGTACTTCTATGAAGAAGCAACTCAGTTTATACAAGTCTCACAAACTCTGGCTAGCGAGACTTTTTTTAAACAAAATATTATTGATTAACGGTAATTTTAAAAAACACATATTGCATGTCTGTTAATGTTTGTTTCTGTAAGGTTAGAGAGAATTGCTGTAAGGCTGGAGAAGTTACTATGTTATACCATATAATACAGGGTTATTCAAAAAGAATGAACCGATTTCATTACAATGTGTAATGAAATCGGTTCATTCTTTTTGAACCCTGTATATACTATATTATGCCAGTAAAATATGGGGTTTCTCACTTTGTTTAGAGTGTTACACATCTCCTTTCATCAGTACATAGAGCGTTGTTTACCTATCTATGGAGGAGAAATTCAACTTAATTAATACTGTTGCGTTTCATTGTGCTGTCCAACAAAATACTGGCAGCAGGAGGTGTGTGCATTCATAAACTATTCTGTCATTTTAGGAAGAGGCTCTTCTGGTTTTATTGTTCTGAAATAATTACAGACTGGTTAGAGTTATGAGGGGTGCAAAGCTAATCTAGAAGTACCCAAGATTAAACATTAAATGGCTGAAAATGAGAAAAATGAGCAGCCATGTGTTATGACACTAGAATTTAATAAGAAACTGCTGCAGTATACATGCAGTTACTGGTGGTGTGCCTGTATGTACTCTGTTCTCTTTACCTTTATTCGTCCCAGTTCAAACTGGAACACATTGGGGCTAGTGGCTTTGGCAAAAACTGCAGGGAACAGCTTGGTACTGGGCTCCACCT
>NW_018127997.1:855614-866873 GCF_001952655.1 Monopterus albus
GAGTCTTTAGTTATTATACAAGGCAAGGCAGCTTTCAAACAGAGGCAGTAGTCGCTGTCCATAAGTTTTAGCATAAGAAAAAAGGATATCACCAAAGAACATTTTTGTTGTTGTCTTTGAAAGGAAGAAAGCAGGTTAGGTTCTTAACCTCTGAGTGGGTGAGCCAGTGTGTCATTAACAGACACGTAAAGCTTTTATAGTGAGATGGGCCAATGTTAGAAAAAAACAAAACACAAACACAACGCAAAAGGAAGAAAGGAGTCAAAGAAAAGGAACATTCAAAAAGCTGTAGCAATATATCAACAATTTACCTGGTAATATGTGCTGAGTTCTTTGCCATTGGCGGTGAAGGTCAGTAATCCATTTGTTGTGTCAACAAGACAGCCAATCTCCAAGCCATTGTTGTTCCTCCCCTGACCAGGACTGCTGCTCTCTCCAGCCCACACCATGTAACAGTTACTACGCTTTATACTGGAGAACATAAAAACACACCATGTACCAGTTACTCAGCTTTTTACTTGTTAGGCCAGTGGTTTTCAAAGTGTGAGGTGTGCCTCCACTAGGCTATGTGTGAGGCAAAAAGGAATCAATTTGTAGTACCTACAGTGAGAGAGGAGACAGAGTCTGGGGTGAGCCAAAAAACGGAGGAAGTAAGATGATGATTATTTAGATTTTCATGGACTAGTCCTGATGAAGCTCCACTGCCACAGTGTGTTATTTGCAGTGGTGCTAGCTAATGACAGTATAGCTGTGCTTCCACTGTCATAACCTAAGGGGAACTACACCCCGTGCTTCCCTAACCATCATCCGGGATAAAAGTTAGTGTTTTTGAGCTGAAAGTCAAGTTTAAAGTTGCCCATGATGGCGCTGCATACGCACGCAGTGACCTGGGACCCTCGGCTCCAAACAAAATTTCATTGTACATGTCACAGTGTTACAAGGACAATAAAATAAAGCTGCTTCTTCTTCTTCTTCTTTTATGACTGTGATCACTGAACTGATAACATCGGTGGTGTTGTTCTGTCCATTGACTTGGCTTGCTTAATTATTTTTGGAGAGCATGTGGTTTTTAGCTATAAAAATACATAATACAGCTCCCCCATTCCTCACCAAGCTACACCGTACATATTTAAAAGGGTCATTTATATTTTAACATATTGACCTAATTTACAGGTGAATGTTTTGAATAGATGCTACTTCTACAGTATGTGGCTCTGCACACCCTAACTGCTAACGCCACTTGCTAGCTAGAGCTTGAGAGCTCCATTCACCAATGATCTGTGGTAGCAACAGAAAAAAAACAAATATTAATGTGAATAAATGTGATTTGCAACATTGTAAATATAATTTTTGCTGACTGAATTTGATTCTAGATCATGCTTGTGTGCTCCAAGCAGCCAGAAAAACCCGCTATTCCAGCTTTCTGCATTGAAGTGAGCGTATTCTTTTCTTGGTAGCTCGACAACCTTTGGACCACTACATTGAAGAAAATCTTGCCTTCCACATTCAGAAGACATATAGGCCTAAACTAGCCGATTTCAACCGAATCTTTTATCCTTTGGGACAAAAATACCTCCTGCTCTTCTCCATGAATTAGGGACGAGCTGCTTCTTCCATGCTACTCTGATAAACCTCCGCAAAAACCTCAACATATCTGTAGTGTATTCATATAGCTTATAGGGCACACTCTTGGTCACGTAACTACCATTTCCACTTCTTTCAGTGTTGGTCCTTTGATGTTCATTGGGTGTTCTACTGCCCCAGTGGGGGGCATATCTACTGGCAGATCTGGCTTCCTGTCCCCATCTTTATCTGCATGCATCTTTTCTAAGTAAGCCTCTAGTTGTCTCTTAGGCAGTTTCAAGGTGCCATTTTTCTCCTTATTAAATAGTGTTTTATTGAACCTACATATATGGATTGTTATAAAACCTGCCCTAGCACATTCCTTTTTCTCTCCTTATTAAATAGTGTTTTATTGAACCTACATATATGGATTGTTATAAAACCTGCCCTAGCACATTCCTTTTTCTCTCCTTATTAAATAATGTTTTATTGAACCTACATATATGGATTGTTATAAAACCTGCCCTAGCACATTCCTTTTTCCATCTTTCTGCTCTCCTTAGATTTGCCAACCTAGATTTCAGGTCATTTTTCAAATTATTTTCACTTTGTTGCTTTTGTAAGCTGTCTTTGTTCTTCAACAAGCCTATCAATCTGCTGCTGCCACCTTGACTTTACTATCTCTACTGCTGCTTTATTTCTACTCTCGCAAACTCTAAACCTTTCCACTCCTTATTCATAAATTACATCTCCCATTTTCTCTAGCTTCTTCTCAACTGTCCCTTTCAATGCTGCAACACCATATACCAAATCTGAATTAAATGTCTATATGTCCCTCTCACTAGCCCTAGGCTAATTTACTTTGGGGTTTTGCTCTGGACCCTTCTCTTTCTTTGGCTGCCTACTCTCACCACCCTCCTGACTCTGCTGTTTGGTGCTACCCTCTGCTTCCTCCTCACTGGTAGGGATGCTGATATCCTGCACTCTTTGGTTAATCACTTGTTGCTGGATTTCACCCAAATGATATGCCAGTCTTCTTAAGAAGTACTGTTCAATGCGGGGTACACCAACAGTAACAATAAGGTATTAATTTTGGGGAGTGGGTGTGGGAGGCACTGTTTTTATGATGTCCTCCGAGGGAAGGCGCAGTTTCACACACTTTGAAAATCTCTTTGTTAGGTGGTTTTATAATCATTCGTAATCTTTCGGTAGTGTTGCAATATACAGTAGGGCAAAACATAAGGACCCACAACAGTCTGTTCTAGATGTATCCTCTGGACTGCTCTTTAGTCAATGAAAAGATGTACGCAGTGTGTAAGGGTTCAAGGGTTCAGGCAAGAAATGCCCTTGCTAGATTAATTTACTTTGCAGAAACCTATGTGGTTTGAATGGATTATGTTTATGTCACACAACAAAGTATAGGTAAGGGGTATAAAAGTTAGGAAAACACTAACAATCTTTTGTCCATTTGTTCATATCCTCTGTTGCTTTGCAACTGAACTTAATATTAATAAAACCTGAACTAAGAATCATAGCCCTGGTCTGAGCTCTTCAAACTTTCATCTATGCTGAGAATAAGATCTCCCTTTTCGTATATGGAGTGACTTTCTAGCTGTTTTCCTGCCTGCCTCCTACATAAACACCAGGTAAAGACAGTGAAAGGACATGCATAATGTCAGTGCACTCTGGCTCGGTAGTTCTCAAATCAGACTGTGCAGATTTATCAAAGAGAGACCTGCGAGCCTTCAGATGATTGCAGAGATTTAATGAACTGTAGGAGACACTTTTCATTCAGAATACAGCAGCAGGGACCAACAGATTAGTCTCTGATTTAGCAATATTAAATGTTATTTTTTATGGTGATTTTATTTAGCTATTGCTAGGAAATAAACATCATGAAAATTACTTATTTATGTTTTGAACTTAATTGTGTGTGTCTGCATTTTCTTTGAGTATTTTCTTAGCTGATGTTGATAAAACCATGCTCAAGAAATAGACATAGTTCTGAGACATCTGTTGTCAGTGCAAAGTCTTAAGACACATTTTCCTCTAAAATACCAACGACTCCTGTCATTTGAATGAACTACCCAGCTGATTGTTACCTTTGACCTTTCATCCTACCTGTGCACCTTACATTCTGCACAGGTTATCAAAATACTGCACAGAGGGGTAAAGTAAATTTCAAGCTCAGGAAACTACCAAACTGTCAGAGCTTTGCTTGTACTGGTTGCTGCACTGCCGTGAAAATAGGGCCCATTACAATTACATCTGAAAAACACACAAACTCAGTGGATTGTTGCTTAAAGAACCTGTTCCATTCTGCAGCTGATTTCTAGTCATTATGAGATATAAAGTAATATTTTGTATGTTGCTAGGCATATAATAAAGGATCCTATAGATTGTGAAGGGTATAAAGTCATCTTTCACCTGTGCTGACGAAAAAGACATTATTAAACTGCATTTATTTTTTTTACCAAAGTGTGCAATAAAGATTTCACTAAAGCAGTCAAATTACTTAAAGTGATTAGCTCCTCCTGCCTGGTTGAATGTGTGCTGATCTTTAAAATCAAGTGGTGTAGCTTTAAGAAGGAATGTGGCCTCCATGACACATGCATGCACATAACATTGTAACAAGGGAAGAATGTACCGTAAGCTACAATTTGGCTAGAACTTGACTAACCTCTCATGAACTTTGCCCTTCTCATCTCCCAGGGTAACAGTGACAGTTCGGACCTTGTGCAGCTCGAAGCCTGGGTCATACTGATGGAAGTCAGAGGTTACCCAGCCTACCCACACACTGCTGGGCTCCTGACCAGGGAAGATCCGCACTGAGTAATAGTGCTGCACAAAGAGAGAGGTGCAGGCAATTTACGTTTACATTGCCCTTGCTTTTCTTGAAGGGCTTCATAATACTCACATTAGGAAACAGTAACTGAATACAGGGTATTAAAAACTCTTTTGTTAAATTATTTGTATTATTTTAAATTTACAACATATTGCCTTACTGTAGAGGCTTGCATGAGGAATTCATAATCATCTCTGTCATCAGCCATCACTTCCTCTGATAGTCGAGCAGATGATGGACAGCTGTTGTCTGGTTTGTTTCTCTTCAACATGAACCTGGCAGAACAGATGACTGGTATAAGTTTAAAATAGTAATCAAACACTGGGTAGCAGCAGTAGTGTGCAAAAGTCAGCGCAGAAGACTACTGGAAACAAAGAGTTTACCGTTGCTTAAGCTTAGATGGCTTCTCTTGGTTATAATCTTTGTGATTGTTGAATTCATCTCTTTCAGGGCCACTGGGACCATTGTGACCATGAGGTGACTTCATCAGGACCTCAAAGTCTGACACATTTTCAAAATCTTCTAGATCCTGCAGACAGTGAACACACCACACATATTTCCACCATATACCCAACCTTAATGTTTATACTTGCAAGTAAACCTGAGACATTAGTGAACTTTCCTGTTATTGGCAGCCACCTTTTCACATACTGTAACTTGGTAGGAAACTGAGCAAGCTACAAACAAACCCCATAAGGTTCAGTGTCAATTTTTATTTAGAAATTGTTTGCTGAGATTTGAATTGCTTCTGCATGTTGACCACAGGATGAGATATATAATGGGTCAGATGGGGAGGAGACATTGTTCTACAAAAATATACATTATATTTAATTTAATTTGGGTTTTCATAGTCAAACATTTTATTTTAACCTATGTTGTCAAGATCTGCTCACTGATGTTATAGTTAAGGTACTGCAAGGTACTATATTTGTATTAGGAAATCATAATAACTAATAACTGGACTAACTAATCAGTGGTGCTATGAAACAGGAATGGCCATTAGAATTATTTTTTGAAAATGAATAATCTGTCCATTTAAAGTTGATTATTCAATTAGTCATGAAGTCATCACTGCTACAAACAAATCCAGTCATTTTTAATTGTTGCTCCATCTTGTCTTTTTGCTGCTGAGGCTTAATATTTTTGTGGCAATGTTGTAAATGACTTCTCGTTGTGCTGGTAGAATTGTGGAAATATAACTTCATATTGCATAATGAGCACAACTTTGATGTGTAAAATAAAGTCACATTTCACTTCATGCCGTCAGAGCTCCCACCTGCTCTCTTGGGAAACTGTGTGTGTAGCACACAGGCAGAAATAATACCATAAAAAAAATTTTGGCTTCTCTATAATGTAAAAATAAATGTATTCAGGCAGAAACAGTGTCAAAAACCTTAATTCCATTACTCTATGATGTAAAAAAAAATCATGTCCAAAAATGATTTGATATTTTTTCAATATTCGACAACACTGACCTTTTTGACAAACTGAATAATCAATTATTCATACACATCCCAAGCACCATGTGAAAACACACATACAGTACATCTGTAACCATGGAAGTGGTTGGAACACCTGAATTCAATGATTTGGATGGGTGAGTGAATACTTTTGGCAATACAGTGTATACAGTATATAAACTATCAAAAAATGCATACTGCATGAGAGAGGAATCTGCTACACAGCACATGAATTGCTTTTGAGTGTGTGTGTGTGTGTGTGTGTGTGTGTGTGTGTGTGTGTGCTCCTAGTATTATTCACATTGTGTGGACCAAAACATTGTTACTCACTCTGGGGACTCGGCTCAGGGTTGACATGTAGACAAAATGACCACACACACACACACACACACACACACACACACAAAGCATACCCACACTCCTACAGGCAATTTAGAGTCACCAATCAACCTAAGCTGCATGCCTTTGGACTGTGGGAGGACGCCGGTACTGTACCTGGAGAGAACCCACGTGAACACACCACACATGTGAAAACATGCAGAACCCATGTGAGAACATGCACACTCTGCACAGAAAGGCCCCGAGTCAGAACCCAGAACCCTCTTGCTGTGAAGCGACAGTGCTAACCACTGCACTGCTGTGTCTCCAGGAATTGAATATAAGTCACTGAAAAGTCCCCACGATGAATGAAAACAAACATCTATGTGTATGAGTTACCCTCTTTAGTGAGAAGAGGCTGCCATTGGGCGAGGATCTGGAGAAGGATTCTGCGCACTCTATGGGCATGCTCAGTCTGTAGAAGGTAATGTCAGTGTAACTGTTCTGTGATCCAAATGATCTCTGGGTAACCTTTAGGCATGGACATGATTCCATGGTCCCATCTATCCTTGTCACCTGAAAATGGAAAGAAAAAACAAGTCATTTGCTCTGTCTCCATTATTTGCCTGCACTAACAGTTCTGCATGTTACAATCAGACTCAGCTAACATTTATCATAGACTGAAAAAAAATGTATACGTATAAAAAAATGTATCTTCAATTTCAGTTCACTACAATTAAAAGTTATGCTAAAAGGTAGTACATGGTCCTAAGTGAGTACAGAGTGCATTCTAGGTGAATTACCTCACCTGTATGTGCTGGTGGTTGGTGGGGACAGACACAAACTGTGGCAGCCTCTTGCTGAGCCACATGGTGACATCTCGGTTCATGTTGACAGCAAAGGGCTCATAACCTTCCTGCAGGCCGCAGATGGTGAAATATTTAAGAGTGCTGACATCTTTACCAAAGTTCATCCTGCCCACCTGACACACACCTAGACTGCAGACTGGGATCAAGCCTGAGACACACAGAAGAAACCAAATACTGTGATTAATCATTACATGCATTACATGGTGTAACATTATGGGGGTAGCTGTGTACATAAATAACAGATGGTGCAATCCCAGACATGTTACTGTTAAGGAAAAATTCTGTAGCAGAGACATTGAACTATTAGCTGTCAGTGCATGGCCGTACTATATTCCCAGGGAGTACTCTCATGTAATTGTGGTGATGGTGGCGGCTGTGGCTCAGGAGGTAGAGCGGGTCGTTTCCTAACCGGAGGATTAGCGGTTAGATTCCCGGCTTGTCCAGTCAACATGTCGAGGTGTCCTTGAGCAAGACACTGAACCCCCAGTTGCTCCCGGTGATGTCACTGGTGTGTGAATGCGTGAGTGCTTGGGAGTGCGAATGGGTGAATGGCTGAATAATGTGAAAGCGCTTTGAGTGTGCTGTAAAGCATAGAAAGGCGCTATACAAGTATAAGACCATTTACCATCTGCTTGCGAGCACGCGCAGAGCACCATGTCTTGGCTGCAGACACAACACCCACATGCTTTAATCCTCATCTCAGGGGACTTTAACCATGCCTCCCTCCCCTTCTCTGCCACCCTCCCTAACTTCAAACAGTATGTTAATTACTGCACCTACTGTATGCATATGCCAGAAATGCATACACCTCTGCCCCCCTCCCCCCTCTAGGTCGCTCAGACCACAACCTTGTCCACCTGCTTCCTGTGTATACTCAGTGGTGAAAAAGGTGTCACCTCAGGTCAGGGTAGTAAAGGTATGGACAGAGGAGGCAATTGAGCAGCTGAGGGACTGTTTTAACACCACAGACTGGGACATCCTCTGTAGTCCTCATGGAGAGGACATAGATGGCCTCACACACTATATTTCAGATTACATAAACTTCTGTGTGGAAAATACGGTGCCATCCAGAAGAGTACGGTGTTTTCCCTATAACAAGCCATGGGTGAGCCCCGAGTTAAAGGCACTGCTGAATGAGAAGAAGAGGTTTTTCTTATCAGGGGACAAGGAGGAGCTGAGCAGGGTGCAGCAGGAGCTAAAGTACATGATCCAGAGGTGCAGGGCTAGCTACAGGAAGAAGCTGGAGCAGAGCATGGAAAATAACAACGTACTGTACGCAAGGTGTGGAAAGGACTAAAACACATCTCGGGTCACAGAAATGGTAGCAGGGATGGTCACCAGGCTGCAGGAGACCAGGCCTGGGCAAATGAATTGAATCTGTTTTTTAACAGATTTGACTCTACCCAGTCCTTAGCCCTCACCCTGCCAGCCCCCCATCTCACCTCTCCGGGTCAGTTGTCTCCTCGCAGCTACAGCTGCTCACACCTCAGCCAGATCTTGCCCCTCCTCCCACTGTCATGGGGGATTCTCAACAGCCCACAGATCCTGAACAGTCACCGCCCACCCGTACCCTCAGCTTCACGGTGGACCAGGTCAGGAGGGAGTTAAGGAGGATTAAAGCCAGGAAGGCCACAGGCCCTGACCACATCAGCCCCAGGGTCCTCAGGGAGTGTGCAGACCAGCTCAGTGAAGTGGTCCTGTACATGTTTAACCTGAGTCTTAGCCTGGAGAGAATTCTGGTTCTGTGGAAGACATCCTGTTTTGTCCCAGTTCCTAAAATAACTCATCCCAAGGAGCCAAACCATTACAGACCCGTTGCCCTGACCTCCCACCTGATGAAGACCATGGAGAGGATTGTCCTAAAGACACAGGTGGTCACTCCTAATGCAAATGATTAAAGTAAGACACTTTTTCCATTGGTTCTGGCAGCTAAGACCTGATGATAGCAAGTTGTTGCCAGGTTCCAGGAGCATGTTAAGCTACTGTCAGGCTGTACTGATACTTTTTGTATTAGAAATGTTTAGTGGAGATAGGATGTCTAGTTAGACTGTTAAATGCTTAGTCATGCTTATGAGTTTCTACAGGGTACATCTGGTCAAGGATAACTAGAGAGAAGAGTTGATGACTGTCAGCAGACAGGGTGTTTAATATTATTATTATGACGTGTATAACTGTAGCCTTAGCCATAATATGTTCTTATGTTTAAGTCACGACATGTACTAGAAGTCTGTGAGAATGTTTTTAGTTACACACCATTTAACCAACAGACACACACATTGATTTACTTCATGTTTTGACTACTGCTATGACCAGCTGCAGAGCTGGTAACAGAGACGTCTCGGTTGACGTTTCTGTGTAGTATGGGGCTAGCCCAACCGAAGTGATATAATGTATAGGCCTGGTGGGTTCAGGGTCTTTCATCTTACATCTGCCTGCGAGCAGTTTGGAGGTGCAAGATACCTGAGCGTGCAATGTTAATTTTACTTGTGATCCTTTGAATAAATCAGCACTGTTTTGAAGTTACTTGGACTGTCTCGTCTCTCAGAGTCAGTATGGTAAAAAGTACGAGGTACAACACTGCTGAGGGGGAAGTTGGAGGGGGCAGGCGTGGACCAACACCTGTCTGAATGGATCATTAACTACCTCACAAACAGACCTCAGTTTTTCAGGCTGCGTGACTGTGTGTCTGACGTGGTAGTCTGCAGCACAGGGGCGCCCCAGGTTACGGTGCTTTCCCCCTTTCTGTTCACCCGCTACATGTCAGACTTCAAGTACAACTCCCACCAGTGTCATCTACAAAAGTTCTCAGATGACACTGCTATTGTTGGATGTGTATCTGGGGGGTACAAGGGGGAATACAGGGGGATTGTTACTGACTTTGTGGAGTGGTGTGAGAAAAGCCACCTGGTACTAAACACCAGCAAGACAAAAGAGATGCACCACAGCCCTTGCAATGCAGCCAGGTTGCTTCAGGTAGGTAGCACAAGTCCCCACAAGGGATGAAAGCATTCATATGTGTTTTCAATAACACAGGCCTGACCTTCAGCAGCTTCAAAGTCCTTGAAGGCCAGCTCAGAGCCAGAATCATCCAGCAGGACTTCTCCATTGAGTGTGAACATCATGGTGTGTTCATTCAGATCCACCATGCAGCCCACTACATCCCCTGCCTGCCAGGCACGCCCAAAGTGCTCATTCCCCTGGTGCCAGCGCTGGACCTGGGAAAATAAAAATACATTTATGACCAATGATTTTGAGAATATTAAAATCTAGCACAAGCTGGGGTTGTATTCAGTGCTGAGTAAGCAGAAGACATAAATTTCAGTGATACGCACTGAGGAAATGGGATGTGTAATATGACTGCAAGAGCTAAGAAAATCCAGTCACCTTGAAGCCATCAAACACAAAGGCCTGGTCATCAGATCCCAGCTCTTGGTCTGGGAGGCATCCTGGTTTAGCCCAGCCCACCCTCATCTCTCCTGCTGTCAACACCTGAAGGATTACAATTAATCAAAAAACATATGTGGAATAGCAACAACATCTTGGAAAAATGTTGTACCATTTCCTCCAGCAGTCTGTTACCCTAGCGCATCGAGGGCTACTGTGAATGCTGTTAAATATTGTTGGAATTAACTTTAACATAGGTTAAAATTCTAATAATCATTACAGTAAGCATTAAAATTCCATCTACCAATGGCTGATATATTTTAGAGCAATACCATCATCTCCTCTTACCTCCAGTTCAAAGTACCACTTTCCAGCATTTACACAGTAGGTTTTCTCTGCTCTAAAAATGCGGAACCTCTCAGCAGACATGTTGCTGAGGTCAGACTGAGCTGCTAGATGGGAGAGGGCAGGGAGAGAGAATGGGAAAGATGGCAATATGGATATATAATCATGGAAAAATAACATCTTGCATTTCATTGTTTTACATGTGTAAACAAGGTTGTCACTTTTGCACCACATATACAGTATCATAAAATAAATGAGAAGTCACTGAATAAATTGGTAAGTATTGTACCATGGTCCTGGTCAGGAGCTTCCAGGGTGTATCCATAACCCAGCAGAGTCCTGACGGCCTCTCTCAGACTGTCTTTGTTGGACTTTTTGGTTCTCTCATCCAGCAGAGTGTAAGGAACCAGACGAGGGTTTCGCCGATTCTTCACATCCTGACAAGCATCAAAAGACAAAAGTATACAAAGGAGTT
>NW_018127997.1:866948-867883 GCF_001952655.1 Monopterus albus
ATCACTGAGGTGCTCTTGAGCAAGATGCTTTCAGTCCTTAATCACTCCAAGCAGGATGCAAACAAAAATCTATCCTGTGATTATATAAAGTATTTGCATGTTTGCTATTATCCATGTAAACATGCATTTATAACATCTGTAGCTCACCTTTATTTATTTGCTCTCATTATTTTCTGCTCTTTGCAGTCACAGAGCCCTGCACACTTGCTCCTTTGCTGTCTTGACATTTCTGCTCTCAAATCAAACCTCATTTATATAGCATGTTAATTCATTTTTAAGTACTTGCAGATAAAAGACAATAAAGCAGAAAAAGGCAAGTAGAAACAAATTAATAATAAAATGAAACAAAAATTAATCAATAAGATAGAACTAAAATAAATAACAGCTAGATCAAATAAACAGGATACAATCAAATAAAACATAAGAAGGAATATACGCAATAATCATAGTGTAGAATAAATGATGATGTGATGATGTAAAAAGTTATAAACAAAAGCCAAACCAAAGGGGTAGGTTTTATATTTACATTTAAAAACATCAGCATTTTCAGCTTCCTCAGGCAGATTGTTCAAATGAGCTGGAGCATAAAAATTAAAATATGCCACACCAGATGTTTTTGTCCTGCTGTTTGGGATCTAAACATTTCTCAAATCAGTGAAATAAAGTTGCCTGGCAGTCTGAATTACTTTTTTTTACTTAATTTTTTCTAAGAGTTCTTTTTGTATATGTAGAGCTTTGCTCCATCTAAGCTCTGCAATCTGAAAGTCTCCTTAATGTCCTGATTCTTCTGTCCATGCTCCTCTTTTTAGTACTTTTTAGTCTTTACTCGAGCAGCATGACAAAACCTATATTTATTCCTCTGACCTTTCATCTGACCAATCAGCCTATAATACAAGCATTACACTGTCCCCAAACAGTGACATTCACAGATAAAC
>NW_018127997.1:867906-872613 GCF_001952655.1 Monopterus albus
AACACACACACACCATTTACTATTATGTGTTACAGTCTCCTACCTGTTGAATGCCATAGGTCCAGCCCTGACGGATGCGGTCTCTTGCCCAGACATTATGTGCATTCTCAGCCAGTTTGTCCACCATAGCTTCCTGGGTGGAGGTCAGTTTGATGTGACTCAAGTCCAGAGGAGCAGGTTTATAACCACTGGACAACTCATAGCTGTACAGACAGAGTTGAACCACTGCATCATTAGCTAGCCTGCTGCCCAACAACCTCCATGGGCTGATGTCCAGAAGTGTCTGTTGCTCTAATCATAATAATATTCTTTTTGTTCTGTCCTATTCATCATCTCATAAAATGTCCCATTGTACACACTGTATGATGACATCAAACTACAATATCACCCTGCGTCCCAGCCCTGGCTGAGGTGACTTACGTTGGTGACAGTTTCATGCTCTTCACTTTTTCTACAGCATGTTCATCTGCGAGACCAACATGGCAACCCAGAGCCAGGAGAGTTCTGTAACACACACATACACACACAATTACGCACGTTATGTAGTGTTACGTGCAATTTATACTTGTCTAGAAAGGCAGGTAGACGTCACCGCGTACCTACACAGAAAATGGTTTATGGGTAAACGTAGGTCACTGATGGTTGCAGACAGTCTGATGTGCACACCTCATATCAGTGTAAAGAAGAGAGCAGCAAGAAAACATTACAGCAAAAATAAAATAAAATAAAATAAAAATCACAAAGTTGTCAAACCTGTTGTGAATGAGGTTCAAGCTATCTGTACAATTTTACTCCAGGTTTGCTCTCTATTAAAATTAATATCTGATATTTTCACAGATGCGTGAACAAAACAAAAAAGATTTTTTTCAAATCAGACCACATCCATTCATACAGTACATCTGTCATTGGGAGACGGCTGTATAGCTGCTATATTTCTGCAAACGTTTGCGTTCTACCTAAGGGGCGCTCACACATCAAAGTACAGAAAAGATCATGAAGAAGAAGAAGAAATCAGGAAATGGAAATGGTAGAGATTTTGAGCCCAGCTAACAGACTTTTATATATGACTGACTTGCAAAGGGACAAGATTGTTTTCCAGATATTTCTCTCAAGCTGTGAAGTTAGGTTTTTCTTTGGATGATAAAAATGAACAATTTTTATGAGATCATTTGATTTTGGCTATATGTTATCTTCACAAATGCAGATTTTTCAAATGCACCACCCTTTTTTCTGCCTTTTTAATGAACTGATATGTATGCCAAATCCTTAATCACTTGGAAGCAAAAACATCAGATTTGGGTCACTTCAGCAGGTAATGTGAATATGACCTAAATGTCCTATCTTATGCTGCTCACTGCACTGATGTATTACTTGAGAGTCTCCAGTGACATCTGTAGGTTGTAACTTCGTTCCTGTTCAGGAAGCTTGGAGAACTCCACCAGACATGGGTGTTGACGCTTGTTATCATCTCGCACCTGAAGCACACATATAAAAAGTAAAAGTAGTTATGGGAGTCTGTTGCTTGGGCTTGGCCTGTTGTAGACTGTTGTTAAATATATACAGTAATGACCCTGAGCTGGAAGAAGTTAGGTGAAAGTGCTGCATACTAAGTATTAAGACCCAGCCAGTTAGGGAGGCATCCTTAAAAGCCTGAAGGTGGTGAAAATGTTTTACAACAACAGTCTCACAGAGATACCTGTGGTGATTTCAAAAGACGATGGTGCCTCATATCTAGGTGGGGAGATAAAGCTTCTGCTTTCACATATTTGTATAAACTCAGGTGTACAATGTGTGGCCATCTCTCAATAATCAGCATTTCATAAACAGCACTGAACAGTTTGTCTGATACTCACTGCGCCATGGGTCCAGCCCAGTTCTATCTTGTTCATCACCCACAGTTCATGGATGTTTTCTGCTAGTTTCTCCCTGATCCTCTCCAAGTGAGAAGGCAACACAATCTATAAACAAAAAAGAACATTCTTAGGAAACAAAACTTTATGGATACGTAGATAGATAAATAGACTTGTAGACAAAATATACTCAAAGGTCATGATAACTTCTAGGTGCTCTGATGTCATGATTCTGTCCCACCAGCCTCCGGTCCAGGCTTTTATTGTGAGATCACATCCTGCTTTGTTCACCTCAGTTTTGGACTCTTTACATTAATCAGCTGGTATTGTTTTCACCTGCATCTCATCGCCAAGGCAACACCTGCTACACAAGCATATAGGCAACTTCCCCGCACCAGGAAGTTGCCAAATTGTTATAGACTCCAGCTCTGACTTTCTAGCATTCTTTCTCTGCCTGATTATCTTGTTCTGACCCCGGATTGCCTGTTGACCACCGTGTTTTGCCTTATTCCCCCAGAATCTGATTGCCTGCTGTGTACCGACCCTCTATCTCCTCCCTGACCTCTCTCTTGTTGATGTTTACCGGCGCTGACCTTGGACTGTATTATCGACCTGATTTTGATTCTGGACTTGTACTGCTGTTATTAGTAAAAAAAAACTTTTCTCTACCTCTGTTCGTCTGGCTATATAATTGAGTTCACAACAAACATTATTTGGCAGTTTCACCTGCCAAACCTGACACTCTGAGTCTTGAGAATAATAATAAAAAGCCTTTAATATTACATAGCTGACACCAAATTGTTTCAGCCAGAGGCCTTTACAAGTCTCACAATAAAAAATGGTGTGCCACAAGGTCAGTTGAGCTTGAGAATAATATCTGACCAAGATTCAGATTATAATTTAAAATTGTTAAAATGCAAAAAAGGTTTTTAAATTGAGACTACAAATTAAAAATAAAATTAAACTAATAGGTCTGATTTATTAAACTAAAAGCATTTTTGAAAACCCTGCTGTTGCTGAGAAATATTATTTCTGAGGCCTCAGAAATCAACAAGATCATCTATAATAGCTGGCAAATCCTAGTGACACCAGTGGCATATTTAAAGAAACACCCATCATATGTGGAAAATGGGCCCCAAGAGTTAATAGAGTTACACATATTTATTGCCCCCAGATTCCAAGAATACATGGTTAGCACAACGACCCAGTGAATGTTGATACAACATTTGCAGAAACATCAAACAGGCAAATGTCTTCAAGATATTGTCACCAACAAGATGTTTTACTAGTGGATTCATAAACTGCAATACCTCTTTTGTTGTTTGTCCCAGATCAATAATACACAATTAAATGTGCCAAATAATTGGAGAGCATTCATATGGAAGCTCAGTATTTGAGTTAAATGATATTTACCCATTATTTGGCCCCAGAGAGGGGGGTATTAGGCCATGCCAACATAAGTCTCCAGAGCCCCACAATAAGCAACACCATTTTCCAGAAATAACCTTCCCTTAGCACAAAGCATCCCTGAATCCTATCCTCACCCATGCAATGAGCAGACATGTGGCTTGACACACAGCTTCTGCATTGTCTTTACTCGGGTTAAGCAGCGGCTGGTCCAGCTGGCTTGTAATGGCAGTCACCTCTGAGAGCCGGGTCTACAGAGTGTCCAGCTACTGACACTGTTCTGCCAAGACTATCTCACAAAAGAAGACTATTAACGATTCCAGTGAGTCTGTAGCTATATTATCACTAACACCAATACAAGTTCTGTGTAGGTATAGTAGTGAAGACAAGTTCACAGGAATTACAGAATGCCTTTGATATTCTTCTTTTTGCATAGAATCTGCGTATACACCCAGAAAAACAAACTGTTAATCTACATTTCAGACATCACTCTTCTGTTGCTTTCCTTGTCTTTACTGACACAGGTAAAATTAAACCAGGCATTATGAAAATAAACATCATACAGTAATAATGAGATGAGTTTTATAAAGATACTGAATTACTTCACAAGTGAATGACTAAGTCATACATTTTTTCTGTATTTATTCATATGGTTATCTATTTCATAATAAGATTTTATATTTGTACGTTTTTATTAATTTAAGAGTGAACAGATTGGTCTCCAAAAAAAGACCACTCCTAAAAATGAACTCACTGGAAACAAGCCTAACAGTAGTCCCAGTACAGACTGAGGAAAGCCATCACAGCATACGTAGATGAAAATTTGAACTCCCCATAACGCTAAATCAGTGGGAGACCTGAGCTTGTTTCTCTGCAACGACACGGTCCCATCTGGGGGTAATAGGAGACAATGACACCCGAAGTGTGTTGCTTATGTTCAGTCTACTCCGTTGTTTTGTTTTGGTTGCTGTCACTGCAGAAAAACCACACAGATCACACAGATAGGATGTCGGAAATGGCAACAGGGTTTTCAGTGCTGTGGTGGCGATCTCAGGGTATTCTGTCATGACTTTAATCCAGAACACCGACAGAGTTGTGGTCTCGAACATACTTTTAAGGCCGCCGTCATTTGCGATCTCCAGCAGTTGATCTTCTTCTTGCACAGACATGCTGGATTCACCTGGTTTGTTGACAAATGGGTTGCGGATCCATTCCTTGGCAGTTCGTGGGTCCTTTGTGGTTGGGAAGTAGCGCTCGAACTCTTTTAAAAGCAAAGACAGGTGATCGTGCACCAGCTGGGAGAATGAAGGCTCAGGCTCAGTCTCACCCAAAATCCCCACTAATGTTTGAAACATGTCCAAAATGCCGCTGTTGACGCGCCGTCCCCACAAATCCAGTTTGGCTTTAAATGCAGCTACTTTATCTGCCAACTTGAAGACAGTTGTCATTT